>NC_091488.1:25404274-25707304 GCF_947461875.1 Haliaeetus albicilla
TATCTAAGTTTCAGCCCTTTATCAAGCATGACTCACGGGTCAGTATTTCTCCACCACATCGGCGCCTCTCTATTTCCCTTATCAGGCCTCCCAAGGTTTATAGCCTACAAATTCCAGCACATCCCCTTCTAACAACGGAGCAGTGCCCGCCATCCTGTCTGATTCCTTCAAGCCTTGCCCTATATATCCCTCTTCCTGTTGCACAAAAAGAATCTTTTTCATAGAGCGCTCTATCAATTGTTGCAAACATTGTAACAAACAGGGTAAAAAAAGCAATAAGAGAATAAAGATGGCTAAAGCATAACTAAAGAAGTTCCGTAGGTGTCCTCCATAGCCTCAAGAAGGTCAGGGAGTTGTTGTTCAGGAGGATGATCTGGGGGTTGAGCAGAGTCCCCGCCGGGCTCGTCGGCTGCTCTAGGCAGGGATTCACGGAAAGGATGCACGTTCTTTGCTGGAATCCACCTGGGGCCTTTCTCTGTGGAGACACAAGCATAACCTCTTCCCCACGTGACAAGAGGATATGGTCCCATTATTTTACCTGTTTCTGGGTTGCGAACCAACACTGGGGCTTTAACTCGTGTCTCGAATGAAGTATTCGCGTTAAAATGTCGAACCCTCAGGGGTGGCAATCCCTGCTCCCCCTTTCTGTTGTTGTAGTAAGGGCTTCAAAGACTGGTGAGAACGTTCAATTAGAGATTGACCTGTAGGGGAATGAGGGATGCCAGTAATGTGAGTCACACCCCAGGAGTCAAGAAAGGCTTTCGTTGCAGTTGGAGATGTCTGTATCTGTAAGGGTTGAGGAACTATAGTTTGAGCCCTGATGCGCCAACCTAAGTACTTCCATGGTGGTATTTTTTGAATTTTTTCTGGCGCAATACAGAGGCCTGCCGAGTTGACGGCAGCCGTGACAAGGGCTACAGCTTCCTCCATGACCTTGTGATGTTGTGCGGCCACCAAGATGTCATCCATATAATGGTATAACAAGACACTAGGCATCGCAATCCTAACTGGACTAAGTACTTTAGCTACATACCACTGACGAATTGTAGGACTATTCTTCATTCCTTGTGGCAGCACAACCCACTGGTATTCTTTGCAACAGGGTTTGCATGTTGACACTTGGAACTGAAAAGGCAAATTTAGGAGCATCCTTGGAGTGTAGTGGGATATTAAAAAAGCAATCTTTAAGGTCGATAACAGTCAAATACCAATTTCGAGGAATCATAGTGGGGGACGGGTGTCCTGGTTGGAGGGCTCCCATGTCTTCCATAGTGTCATTAATTTTTCTGAGGTCGTGGAGCAAGCGCCACCTGCCGGTTTGTTTTTTAATAACAAAAATAGGCGAGTTCCAAGGACGGGTAGAAGGCACGATATGCCCTTTTGTTAACTGCTCTATAACTAATTCTTGGAGGGCGCGAAGCTTTTCCAGTGGTAGGGGCCATTGATATACCCAAATAGGGGCATTGGTCTTCCATGTCAATTTAAGGGTGTCGGGTACATTGACATACGGGTCGCTTCTGAGAAATAGATTGCACCCATAGAATTTGTGGGTTCCCTGTAGACCCAAACCCTCCCCGCCTTTGATGAGATTGACTAGGAATGGGGGAGTTCATCCCCGCCGGAATCAATATTAATTGCGCTACACGACTACCTTTAGGTATCGTGCAGGGAGGAAACGGGGTCCATGCCATAATTTTAATTTCATCAGTACTATCAGAGTCAACGACCCCTGGTAATACAAAAAGCCCTGACAATGTGGTAGATGATCTCCCTAACAACAGCGCTTGTGTTTTGGGGGGCAAAGGTCCCGAGATATTTGTCAACAGCAAGCGAACTGAGCAATCAAGTAACGTTACTGTGTGGGCGGTTGCCAGGTCCAATCCGGCACTCCCGGCTGTTGCTGGATGAAGACTTGAGGCACTGCTGCTTCCCTCTGTGGGGGTTGGAACGTTGGCTGTGGTACTTGTGTCTGCGCGCGTCGCTGCCCAGTGCTCCACGACCGGTTTCCCCTGTAGCAGTTGACCCTGAAAATCATACTTAGACCGACATTGATTAGCATAATGATGCCCTTTTCGGCATCTAGGGCAAACTCCAGGGGCTTAGTGCCTAGTTCCCGTATTCATAGCCAGGCAGTTCTTTTTTAAATGCCCTGATTTACCACAGCCGTAGCAATTCTCCAAACCTGACGGACCGTGCATGGCTGCAAAGGCAGCAGCCATGGCCTCAAATTTATGATCCACAGTGCCAATTCTATTACAAGCTTCCACCATTTCAATCAGTGTAGGATTCGGTTTAGGGAGGGATTTCAGGAGCTTTTTACAATCCACATTAGCATTTTCTACAGCCAGTTTCAACAACAAAATTTCTCGCGCTTCCGCATTGTCTATCTGACACTCCAGAGCCTGTTTTAATCTATCAATAAATTGCATATAGGGCTCTCGGGGTCCTTGAGTAATAGTTGTAAAAGCTTTCTGTGGCTTTTGTGTGTCAGGGACCTTAAAAAAAGCCTTTTTCGCTTCTTCACGGACCACTTCAAGAGCCTTCCGAGGGATATCCCGTGCCTGGGCTATCGGATCAGTGTGTTGATCAGCGCCAGTAAGATGTTCTATGGTTAGTGCAGCCACAACTTGATTAGCATGACCCGCAAACGTGAGAAGTAGTGCCTGGAGCCCCCCCCTCCAATGTGACTCCCACAGCGTAAACTGAGTGGGAGTTAACAGTAATTTTGCTAGAGACTTTAAATCATGAGGAGTCATAACATAAGTATCAAAACCAGAAGATAACAGGCTCGCGAAATAAGGAGAGGAAAGCCCGTGCTCCGTGACAGTACGGCGCAGTTCCTTAATTACGGGAAAAGATAAGGCTTCCCATTGTGCCCCCCGGCCCTGATAAATTACGGGGGCAATATCGTTTTGGCAATCTCGAGATCCCCTTCCTTTAAGGCTTGGTGTCTTATATTAGCCCACACGTTGTGTGGGTCAGGGGGATATAGGTCTGGCTCCTTCTCGGGGTTTACCGGCCCCAGATCAAAGGGGTCCTCCTCCGCGGTGCCGACCTCTGGGGGTCCTCGACAACTTTGACTTTCCGAAGGCAGAGCAGGGACTGTGGGGGTATTCCCTTTAGTCTTTACGTCGCCATTATCACTCTCCTCTTGAGCTTTTAGGGTTTGAAAAATGATACTCCACCACGGAAGCATACACTGTGCTTCTACATCCCCCGATGTGGCAGAGTCCCACAACTTCACCCCCACATCATCCCAAAGTTCCTGTGTAAAGATACTAGAAGCAGTTACAGTGGGTATCTTCATTTGTACCCATTTAAGCGTGGCTTTAAGATCATGCCCGGAGATAACTTTCCCATGCTTTTGAAGAAGAGCTTTCATAAGCTCATATACATCTCTTTCCGGGGAAGACACTTGATTCCCCATGTTTTCCACAGCTCACCTCTCTACTCCGGAGGGATTTCAGGCCGGCCAGCTCCTGCTTCCTTTCAGCAGCTCATTCAACGTTCTGTGTGACTCGCAGCAAGACACGCAGATAGGCGGTTCCTGGACCCTATCAAGTCGGGGTCATCAATTTGCCGCAACTGAGAGACGGGACACAGCTTGATGCAAGCAAAGAGTCGTTTTATTGCATATAACACTCGTTTATATAGGAAATTAGAAGATGCGTTTTTTTAAACTGATTGGTTATTATGCTTCAAAGTTCTTATCAGCATGCGCTAATTGGTAGCTACTTAAACTTTAGCAATTGAACTGTTAGCAACTAAGCTGCTTTTGCAAAAGACTCTATCTAAGTTCCAGCCCTTTATCAAGCATGACTCACGGGTCAGTATTTCTCCACCACATCGGTGCCTCTCTATTTCCCTTATCAGGCCTCCCAAGGTTTATAGCCTACAAATTCCAGCACATCCCCTTCTAACAACGGAGCAGTGCCCGCCATCCTGTCTGATTCCTTCAAGCCTTGCCCTACAGCATCATCTGTTGGTGAGAGAGATTGAGATCTTTTTAAATAAGGTTCTTCTGCATCTCTCAGACAGTAAGTGATATGAACAACCTGAATGTGAAAGAAAGTGCTACTTAGGATTGCATCCATTGGAGATAATAGATAAATCTTTGCTTTCAGCCCCATGACATTATTTCAATTCTATAGTAAAGATATTTTCAATTTCAAAATGAACTTCAGGGGAATCTCTACCAGATACAGCCTCTTAGCTGCTTGAAGGATCCAATCAACTAGATACAATGTCTTATGAAAAGCTGATCTGCAAACGTGTTCTTCTAGGAAGAGAGGGAGAGCATTTATAAAAGATGAAAAACAATTATTTAAAGTCTGGTTTATTCCCTTTTAACATGTCTATGCTATCATTGCATTTGTGAATAGATAAGCAACATAAATAAGCAGCCATCTAGCTCAGTGGCATAGCCATTGCTCTTCTATTGTTACCATTTGTGTGTGTAGGGGAGGGGGTGGGTACCACAGGTCCTCTAGGAGGAAAGTTATTGAAAAACCCACTTGTGAAATTTGAGTGACTTAATCCATTTTTTTGTTAATTAATAGTCACTAATCAAGTATATGCTACAGTGTTTCTTTAATATTACATACATATCTGACCAGATATCTTGTAAGCAAGTGTTCATGGAAGGTTTTTTTTTTTTTGTGATAAATATGATCTTAGAAGTTCAACTATATACTTCATGCAGCAGTTGACCTTCCTCCAGGTTTAGCAAAATCTATTTGTGTAGGAAAAGCGACAGAGGTCTTTAATTTAGGTAGTTCTCACTTTTCCCCATTGGTATTGATAAGAGTTTGCATTAGAAACTCACCAAAAAAGTTCAAATACATTGACAGGCATGTTTTTTCTTATCAGTTTATTGTGGTTTAACCCAGTCAGCAACTAAGCATCACACAGCTGCTCGCTCATTCCCCCCCAGTAGGATGGGGGAGAGAATCAGAAGGGTAAAAGTGAGAAAACTTGTGGGCTAAGATAAAACCAGCACACAGGTACAGAAAGTCATAGTAGAGTATACTATAACATAGTATAATATAACAGAGGAAGAATGCTGGATTTTTGAGGATAACAGAAATGAAACCTAGATCTGATTAGCTTTGATTTCATCAGGCTTAATCTGATACTAAGGAAATACTCATATATATGCTAATATATGTTAAAAAGTCATTAGCTTTAAAATTCCTCTATCTTGCCTTTTTGTCAACATGACCTGTTACAAAAATAAATGTTTATCTGAGGAATGTTCACAGAAAAAGAAATTTCTCAATTACTGTTTCATGAAAAGGATCCGCAGGTGGAAGACATCTTAAAACTTGTCTTCCTTTGCCCTTGCAAATTTTCAGCAGGAAGCTGGTCCTTAGGATGGAGCCAGCTATACTAGCTATGCTGACAGGTACAGCTCGGCACTCTGGCTCTGGTTATACCCCCACAACCTGTTAGCAGAGCTGACTGTGTGCCTGCACCTCTCCTGCTGCAATGCAGATTTCTGAGTTTTATGTTTCTCATGGAAGGGAGTTGGAGCTAACTCCAGGTTTTGCACCTGTGTAGGCAAGGCATGCAATGTGCTCTCTTCCACTGGCTTATGCTGTGGGGGCAGCAACCTCTTGCAGAAGGCGGGGGGGGGAGGGAAGACGGCTGAGGCGATAACGTCTTTCGCTAGCACAGCTAAATTTGCAAGGTGTCGTTGTTCAGCGCCCTCATTGCCAAAGTGCGCCATGCATTTCACCACTCTGCTGTGAAACAGCAGATCCCTTTTTGTACGAACAACAGGCTCCACAGATGCAGTCAAACAGCAAATATGGTCTTGGGGGACATTTATGCTCATAATTTCATATTTCTAATAGGAACAGCATTGTTGCTGCTCTGTGAAATATTATCTACAGTGTATTTCTCACTTGTAGGAAGTCAATTCTAATTTGAGTTGAAGAGTATTTTGCTTATTTTTTCTATAGTTTTCACATTACAAGAGGAAAAAAGTAAATTGCGCAGAAGATGAAATCTGATTTTGATGGCTTTTAGATTTCCTTGTTTCAGGAAGAACAATTGCTTCTTTGCATTTAAGTGCTTGGTGGCTGAGGGTGTGAGAGACAATGACATCCAAAAAGGTGGTATACTGGGGAAATTTTAAGAGTAATTTTTAATTGGAAAATCAATAGTAATTATCTGGTCCTTACAAAAAACCATAATAACCGATGGACTCTGAAATTATATTACAGACCTTACTCAAATCTAAGCTGAAATTAACTAAGTTGAAATCTTTTCATTGGTCAAAAGTATCTTTGTATTTCAATTTTTCCAAATATAACAATATGTTTGAAGGTAATCCTTTCAAACTTGACAGATTGAGGCAGAGTGGTGCATGCTGCTCCATCAAATAGTGTTGTTTCAGCCTCAGTGAAGGAAAACTCCGTTGTTGTTTGAAAGTATAATGTGACTCCCTCCTTACTCACCCCCTGGGCGGTTTGATATAAGATTCCTTCCTGTTGAAAAGCTGGTCATGAAAGATAGAAAATTTTTTTGGACTTTGAGGAATTTTAGGGATTTCACTAGGGCAAACTCAGTTTTAAACTTGGGGAAATTTAAATTGCATTGTATTTACAACTAATTTAGCCTCTGGAAATAGTCCAAGTAAATAAAAGATTATTCCTGATGTTTCTAAATGTTTTAGCTTGATTTTGACCTTTTCTGTTTAGCACCTTCCCTACATCTTATAATACTACATTTGGAAGTATAATTTAAAATCAATAATCCTTTTAAATAACGCATATTCAGTGATTGTTTTGTATTTAAGGATTCACAAACCCTTTTGTTTCCTAGGATAAATATTTTCACTCCTAAATTTAATCCTTAATTTTGTATGGATTCAAAATTTAGAATGGAGCCAGGTGAAGATACTCTGTTGTCTGCTACTTAACATGGTTTTTATTTGAAAATCAAATGGGGAATAACTCTTTAGGCAACTGTGCCACAGAAATGTATCTTGGGTTGTTATGGTTCCAAAAACTATGCATTAGGAAACAACAGAAACACCACGCTCTTTTGTTTAGACAGGTAGATTATATGTATGGCAGGCAACCATTGTGTTCTTATGGACTTGGTGAGGCCTCAGGTGAAATATCATACTCTGTTTTGTAATGTGACCTGGTAAAAAATCCCGCCCCCCAAACCACAAAAGCAAAGCAATAAAAGCCCAGCAAAATAAAACTACCATCAGCAAACCCCCCCCCAACCAAAACAACAAAACCTCCTTAGTATTGCTGTTTTTCGTATCAAATACATATGAAAATGTCTTACAAAGTTAAGCAAGTGACTACCTCAGACTTAAAATGAAGAAAAAATCAGGATGTGGGTATAGGCAAAAGGAACAAAAATAACATTGTGGAGAGCCCAGTGGAGTATTTGCAGAGGCAGGTAAATGCATAGGACAAATGTGGTATGTGGTGGCAGGGGCTGAAGAGAAGACCACCAGTGTGGGGAAGTGACAGGGAGGAGAGCAGCAGCAGGTAGTAAAGAGGGAAATAGTGATATGCAGCTTGAGGTCTCCTCAAGGTGACTTTTAGGGACATGGAGAGCATGAAACAGACCCCAGGGAAATTGTCTGTTGGAAAGTGTTCAGAGGAATTGCTGCTTGTACAAGAGAGGAGTTTTGCATCATGTACTTCTGCAGACTATGGATTGGGGTTATGAATGGTTTGATGCAGGGAAGGCCATGTGTTTAACCCTGAGCACTTCTCCATCCTAGGTCCTCAAGCTAAAAAAGGAAAAAGCTTTTCTAGAAAAGCACAGCACAATAGATTTAACTTAGACACTAGTTTGAGAGAAATTTTGGGGACAAGCTGAAAGAAAACATTGCTTAACAAACACTTTAGCAGTAAGAATAATATAAAAATGTAAGACTACTGTAAGAAACCTTGCTGTTAAATGAAGAACATAATTTGATGATTGAAGAGGTCATAAAACTCCTCAAAGAACACTTTATAGCTCTGATTAATGTGATTCATTTAATTAAAAAATATAATAGTAAAGGCTACAGAAAAATACCTTGAAAAATAAACTGGCTCTGAAGAGTTCTCTAAAATTTTAGCAGGAAACATGTGAAAGAACCCAGAGGTTTATTGCCTGGCAAATGGCTGTTACCAGGAAGTCTGTTCAGACTGCAGAAAAAGCTGAAAATAACAGGATGTATCCTAGTGCCATGCCTGCTTTTCAAAAAAAGAGATAAAAAAGCCACAGTGCTATTTCTGATAGCTGCTTCTAAAGGTTTCCTTCGTTGCTCTTGGAACTTTGTTTTGTTCTGGTTGGTAGATGTGTGAGGATGGATTCAGAGATCAGCATCCAATTCATATCAGGAGAAAAACAAACAAACCATCCCTCAAACCCCAAAAAGCCCAAACAGAAACCAACCACCACCAATCCCCCCACCATTCCTCCCCCCAACCTGTGTTGTGTTTTGTTTTAATTTATATTTTTAGTCAAGCAAGATTTAATAGGAAAAAGTGTGGTTCAAACTGTTGTAAATATAAAATGTTTGGGTTTTTAATTAAATGAATTCTTGTCACAGTAGCAATTTCAGCCTGGTACACAAGAAGGAGAGCAGGCTAAATCCACAAGCCTGCTGTGTCACTTCCCTTTTATGCTGTAGTCTGGAAATAAGCATACTCACCAACAATGGGAGAAAGCAAATTCTATCACCTTCTATGCTGCTGGGATCCTGGATCCTTCTCTCTCCTAAAGAGGATACTAAAATCATCAGACTATTTGTTATTCTGAATGTTTGTACTATCCCTTTGCATAGTAAGTGAATATTCCAGCAGTGGCTGGAATCCATTTTTCAGGTGACTATCCTGAAAATGCACCCTGAATAAACTAAATATTAGGGATTAAGAAATCCTTCTTGAACGTATGATACCTAGGTTTAAATGAAATGCACTTTGCCTTCATTAAAAGCAGGACTGTGAACTGACTTTTAACGCACTTGTCCCGGTTTCAGCTGGGATAGAGTTAACTGTCTTCCTAGTAGCTGGTACAGTGCTGTGTTTTGAGTTCAGTATGTGAAGAATGTTGATAACACTGATGTTTTCAGTTGTTGCTCAGTAGTGTTTAGACTATAGTCAAGGATTTTTCAGCTTCTCATGCCCAGCCAGGGCACCTGACCCAAACTGGCCAACAGTGTATTCCATACCATGTGACGTCCCATCTAGTTTAGGAACTGGGAAGAGGGGGGCAGGGAATCTCCGCTCGGGGACTGGCTGGGTGTCGGTCGGCGGGTGGTGAGCAGTTGCCCTGCGCATCATTTGTACATTTCAATCCTTTTATTACTACTGTTGCCATTTTATTAGTGTTATCATTATCATTATTAGTTTCTTCTTTTCTGTTCTATTAAACCGTTCTTATCTCAACCCAGGAGTTTTACTTCTTTTCCCGATTTTCTCCCCCATCCCACTGGATGGGGGGGAGTGAGTGAGCGGCTGCGTGGTGCTTGGTTGCTGGCTGGGGTTAAACCACAACAGCACTGATAACAGCACATTGACATGAGCTGTTTTTCAACACATTGGTTTAGGCTTATCCTTGAGAAAAGGGAGTTTTGTATTTAGATCTGTGTGTTAAGAGCCCAAGCCCATAATGACACCAGCTGAAGTTGAATTACACTAACCTGTACTTTATTTACAGAGACCATAGCATAATCATAGAACCATAGAATGGTTTGGGTTGGAGGGGACCTTAAAGATCACCTAGTTCCAAGCCCCCTGCCATGGGCAGGAACACCTTCCACTAGACCAGGCTGCTCAAAGCCCCATCCAACCTGGCCATGAACATTTCCAGGTATGGGACATCCACAGCTTCTCTGGGCAACCTGTTCCAGTGTCTTACCACCCTCACAGTGAAGAACTTCTTCCTTACATCTAATCTAAATCTACCCTCTTCCAGTTTAAACCCATTATCTCTTGTTCTATCACTACACGCCCTAGTAAAAAGTCCCTCTCTGGCTTTCTTGTAGGCCCCTTTTAAGTACTGGAAGTACTTGCTGCTATAAGGTGTCCCCAGAGCCTTCTCTTCTCCAGGCTAAACAACCTCAGCTCTCTCAGCCTGTCTTCATAGGGAAGGTGCTCCAGCCCTCTGATCATCTTCACGGTCTTCTTCTGGACGCACTCGAGCAGGTCCATGTCCTCCTTATGTTGGGGGCTGCAGAGCTGAACAAAGTACACCAGGTGAGGTCTCACGAGAGCGGAGTAGAGAGGCAGAATCACCTCCTTCAACCTGCTAGCCACACTTCTTTTTGTGGTTATGGTTGGCTTTCTGGGCTGCGAGCGCACATAGGCTTGCTGGCTGATATTCAGTTTTTCATTCACTAATACCCCCAAGTCCTTCTCTGCAGAGCTGCTCTCAATCCACTAATTGGCCAGCCTGTATCTGTGCTTGGGATTGCTCTGGTCCACGTGCAGGACCTTGCACTTGACATTGTTGAACTTCGTGAGGTTTGCACGGGCTCATCTCTCAAGCCTGTCAAGGTCCCTCTGGATGGCATCCTTTCCCTCCAGTGTGTCAACTGCACCACACAGCTTGGTGTCATTGGCAAACTTGCTGAGGGTGCACTCGATCCCACTGTCCATGTCACCAACAAAGATGATAAACAGCTCCGGTCCCAATACTGACCTCTGAGGAACACCACTCGTCACTGGTCTCCATTCAGACATCCAGCTGTTGACCGTAACTCTTTGAGTGCGACCATCCAGCCAATTCCTTAACCACCAAGTGGTCCATCTGTCAAATCCATGTCTCTCCAATTTAGAGACAAGGATGTCATGTAGGACAGCATCAGATGCTTTGTACAAGTCCAGGTAGATGACGTCAGTTATTCTTCCCATGTCCACCAACACTGTAACCCTGTTGTAAAAGGTCACCAAATTTGTCAAGCACAATGCACCTTTAGTGAAGCCATGTTGGCTGTCACCAATCACCTCCTTATTTCCTATGTGCCTTAGCATAGTTTCCAGGAGGATCTGCTCTGTGATCTTGCCAGGCATGGAGGTGAGACTGACTGGCCTGTAGTTCTGTGGGTCTTCCTTTTTTCCATTTTTAAAAATGGGGGTTATGTTTCCCCTTTTCCAGTCAGTGGGAACTTCCCCAGACTGTCATGACTTCTCAAATACAATGGATAGTGGCTTAGCCACTTCATCTGCCAGTTCCCTCAGGACCTGTGGATCCATCTTATCAGGTCCCATGGACTTGTGCACCTTCAGGTTCCTTAGATGGTCTTGAACCTCATCTTCTTTTACAGTGGGTGGTTCTTCATTCTCCCAGACCCTGCCTTTGCCTTCTGCATCTTGGGGGGTAGGGTAATGTGGTGGGTTGACCCTGGCTGGGTGCCAGGTGCCCACCAAAGCCGTTCTATCACTCCCCCCTCCTCAGCTGGACAGGGGAGAGAAAACATAACAAAGGGTTTGTGGGTTAAGATAAGGACAGGAGAGATCACTCACCAGTTACCGTCACAGGCAAAACAGACTCAGCTTGGGGAAAGTTAACTCAATTTATTACAAATCAACCAGAGCAGGTAATGAGAAATAAAACCAAATCTCAGAGCACCTTCCCTCCACCCTTCCCTTCTTCCCAGGCACGACTTCACTCCTGGATTCTCTACCTACCCCCCTCGCCCCCAGCGGCACATGGGGATGGGGAATGGGGGTTACGGTCAATTCATCACACGTTATTTCTGCCGCTTCATCCTCCTTAGGGGCAGGACTCATCACACCCCAGTGTGGGGTCCCTCCCACGGGAGAGAGTCCTCCACGAACTTCTCCAATGTGGGTCCTTCCCACGGGCTGCAGTTCTTCACCAACTGCTCCAGTGTGGGTCCCTTCCACAGGCTGTAGTCCTTCAGGAGCACACTGCTCCAGTGTGGGTCCCCCATGGGGTCACAAGTCCTGCCAGAAAATCTGCTCCAGCATGGGCTCCTCTCTCCACAGATCTGGAGGTCCTGCTAGGAGCCTGCTCCAGCGCGGGCTTCCTTCTGGGTCACAGCCTCCTTCGGGCACCCACCTGCTCTGGCGTGGGGTCCTCCACGGGCTGCAGGTGGATAATCTGCTCCACCGTGGACCTTCCTGGACTGCAGGGGTACAGCCTGCCTCACTATAGTCTTCCCCACGGGCAGCAGGGGAATCTCTGCTCTGGTGCCTGGAGCACCTCCTCCCTCTCCTTCTTCACTGACCATGGTGTCTGCAGGGTTGGTTGTCTTACATGTTCTCACTACTCTCTCCAGGTGCCATTTCTGGCTGTCCTGCAACTTTTTTTCCTTCTGAAAAATGTTATCACAGAGGCATTACCACTATTGCTGATTGGCTCGGTGGGTATTGGCTCTGTTGGACACAGGAAGCTTCCAGCAGCTTCTTAGAGAAGCCACCCCTGTAACCCCCCCACTACCAAAACCTTGCCACATAAAGCCAATACAGGTAAATATTATTTACCCCACTCTTCCTTTACAGAATAAAATAATTACTTAGATCAGCTCCTGATATCACTTGTCTTGGGACTATGAAAGACATCTAACTTGTTTATCTGCAACTGATGTCCTCACTGAAGAATGCTGGCAAAAAATTCCCTGGCTAATTCTGGTTGTGGATATTACTTTTTCCAAAGACCCCAATGTTGCCAGCTCTCATACATGCCTGTGTAACTTAACGGTGCAACAGAATCGTTAAACATATTGGCATAAAAATCAATAAGTAAACAGAATGTAATATACAGCAAGAGACTAGGCTGGAAAAAATCTTGTTTCTAGACTAGAAGCTGAAGATCCCTCTTGTCATTATAAGTACAGGTACAGACAAGGCAGGTCTATAGCACTTTGTTGGGTAGAAACTGGTTTATAAGATATATTAGCTGAAGATACTCTTAAAGTAATGAATTACTTCCTGGTGCCATAGTTGTCTAATTTATTTTCAGCAGGTATGAGAATCTGAAAAATGGAGTCCCATTCCCACCTATGCTGCCACTTGGTATAATTTAGGAGTTGGCACATGTCCATGTATCAGGAGGTTTGTATCATTTTCAAGTTTAGTACATACATCATTCAGTTGTATTCTGAAGCTCTGTTCAGTCCATTTACAGCGTTAGTCTTTCTACCTGCTAGCCTTCATTTAGAAATTTTTTTAAAAGTTCCTTTGTAATTAATACTTATGAAACTTGGTGCTTTCTATAAAGTGTTTTGATTTTTAAATCCTTGACTGTAAAGATAGCAATATTTCCAATTTTATCCACATCAAAGGCCTCAATAGTGCCTTAGAACTTCATAATCTAGGTTTTTGATGCAAAGTTGCACCTGTTTAGAAAAATGATAGAAGTCCAGAAAAAAAAAAAAAGGTGTTCCTAAGAGCATCCTTTAATTAATAAATAGTACTTTTCTTGTTACGCCTGGGTAAACAGATTTACTCATTCAGCTGGAATTAGCATCATGCATGAACCATGGGACAATGTTTTGGCAAGAAATGAGGCTTGCCATCTGATTTCCAATAAAGATTTGAGATGAAACATTGTATGATCACTTAATCTTGTTAAACGTAGCACAAAACACTAAGTGCATTAGAGCGTGTATTTAAATGATAACAAATCCTGCTGTTAGATGTACTAGAAAACAGTACTTTCTCCATTCAGCTGGTGCTCTTAGAAGGGATTCCTTTCCACTTTGGAGCTATTTACTCTGCCTTTTTGTTATTGACCAGCGTGTTTTGATACATACTTTAAATTGTTTGCTTTTAAATGTTTGTATTTAATTATTAGTATTTTTTAAAAAATATGAATCTTTATTAAAAATATGAATCTTTATGAAGTGAAGATATATATACTATATGATTATACTATATAATATCTAAAATGTATATCATTACATAAAATGCATGTAATAATATAAAATATACAGTGCATATAGTTACAGTATGTATTATATTGTGTATTAAACAATATTCATAATCTATGCATATTGCTCAGAGATAATATCATGAATAAAGTGTTTGAAGTATCTACACCCATTACAGGAAGAATCTGCATCCCTTTTATTGTTTTCACGGGAAGTTTGTTTTTTGTTTTTGAAGTGTTTTACAAAGTAAAACAAATGTGGTTATAAACTTCAGTGAAAAGAGGTGATGGGCAAGGCTTAAAAAAAAAGCAAGCTCTGCAATGAATCAAGAATTGCAGCTACCTCATTTAACAGGTATCAATCTGTTTAAAAAGCAGTGTAATTTTCAGGAGTTCTGTTTAAAATCTGTTGCAATAGCTTACAGTGAACTACGCAATCCTTTCTGCAGGACCAATACAACATCTGTTGTCTAATGGCTGATTTTTTTTCAGCCTTTTTTATGTTATGGAGGGTCACTGTGTCCACATACTCCAGACCTGCAGCTGGCACACCTGTTGTTCCCCCAGCTGGCCTGTCGTACAGGTGTTGGAGCTTAGTGTGATGTGCCAGAGCAGAACCACGAAGGTTATCCGTGCTTATAATTGTACTCAATTTTTGTGCTCACTCATTCTGTCTGGTTACTGGTACCTGGTGCAAAGACAAGGTCACATTTATGCAGCCTGTGGCCTGACCCAGGTCTGCACCACCAGTAGCTTTCTGTGTGTTAGGACCAAGGTGCTTTCCTAACACTGCTCATCTACATCATTTCCCAGTATTTCAGTGTGGAAATGGAGCAAATGTAAAATGCTTTCCTTGACACAAAGAAAGATGTAAAATTTTCTCAAGATATACTGGAGATTGTGTCTCTTTCAGGACTAGAGACTAAGGAAAGCTTGTGCATGAAACTCTACATTTGTCACGGTTTCAGTAGATGGGTATGACTTCCACCAGCTGTTTAGAAATTACTGCTTTGTTTTGATAGAAGAGTTATCACTGAGGTATGAATTAAAATTGGTATCTTCTAACCTGTTTTGTAGAATTAAATACTCAAATACAGTTGTAGGGTCCTGAAATAAAATTAACCTTATATAACTCTGAATATCAGACTTGTTGAAATTTGATACTGAAGTATTAGTATAAAAAGTTGGTTTTGTGCTCATGTTTGAGTATTTTGGTTAAAGGTTTCACACATTGGCTTTGTGTGCTTACTCTTAATGCTAAGCTGTAACTGTAAAATATACGCATTTACATTAGTGGATGTGTCTGCATATTCTTTTGGTGAAGGTTCATAAAATACAGAATTACAAAACTATGCACATCCCAGCTGCTGCATATTCTCTGGATACTATTGGTTGTCCTTGTTCATGTCAAGTACCTCTGCATGCATGCATCATCCCTGTAATTTTCATCACATTAGTGTGATTCATTAGCTGTTTAGGAGGAAGAGACATGTCAGATGTTGTAGAGTAGAGCTAGATTAACTTTGAGGTTTTATCGAAAATGGAGATTTAGTGTTCTGCAAACTCCTTATGAAAGTGTGCCTACTGTGTGTACACAAAATAAATACAAGTGGTGGTGACTAATGGCAGAACTGCCATAGCTGGGCACAAACTTATCTTTCCCTAGTTGCAAAATAAACTTTCTGGCAAATTATTTAAGTATCTGTATCTCTACCACATTTGCTGGTGTGATTGTACCCTACCAGTCAAAGCACAGTCATGAGGGACAGCGTTATGCTGGGCAGACTCGCATCCTGTTGTGTGCCCCTGGTCTGTGGATACAAACCCGGAAGTGCAGGGAATGAGCTACTGTACATGCTGCCATGTTTGCCTACACGCCATCTAGTCCAGCCAACTTCTTCCCAACGTGATTCCAAAAGAAACTGCTTGGAGCAGTTCATGTCTGTAAGGATAGCTAAGTGTCGAGAATGTCATAGCTACGAATAAGGAAAAATCCTCATAAAGGAAGTGTTCACATTCGCAACCCAGTCTGTGTGGTGATGGGAGGGGAGAAAAAGAAAGTAGGTTACAGTGTCTAATAATGTAATTACAAAAGGTGATTTGAATTTGATTGTCTGCAAGAAATGCTGATAAGGGTAAATCTCTGTGCACTTGGAGATCTGAATGCTGAGGACAGATCAAGTCTCTGCAGACTTGCATGGAAAAGCACAGCTATTTCATGACCTCCTTCTCTCTCCCATTAGGTTCATGCCTTGTAAAAGCAGGACAGACTTTGGACTGCATTTTATAAATGCAAAAATGACCAAGTACTTTTCAGGTATGGCTGAAGAAGGTTAATTTACTTTTGTTCATTCTTTGCAAGAAGAGATTAAAAAAGAAAAAAAACCTAGGGAGTCCATTTAATGAAAGTAAATATGGTGAAGGTAAATACATGTTCTCCATTTAGCTTTTATTCTGGTATAAACAACATACCAAGTTCCTGTTTTATTTCAACTGCAGAAGAAGAAAAAAAAAAAGTCCTAAAAAGCGAGAGAATAAGCTATTGTCTGTTAAAAAAAAAAAAAAAAAATTAAAAAAATCCTCAATTTCCTAGGCAGTCCAAAAGAAGCTTTAAACTCTGATCTTAATTCTTTAATGTATACTTTAATTATTATGTTTTTTCTGTAAGAGCAGTTTGTGATGAATTTTGTGGCTTGTGAAGAGCTTTTTCCTGTTTTGTTTTTTTTTTTTTCCTTTTCTTTTTATCTTCAGTAACATTTCTGATATATCAGCAACAACCTTAAGTTGTATAAAATCAAATCACTTCAAGGTCTTTGATACAATCACCGTGCATTTGGCCTGTCTCTCATACTTTGTGGAATGGCATTGCTAACATGCTCTACTATTTCAGCCTATGTTTATTTCAGCTTTTTGTAGCGGCTATTGCCTGATCCTAGTTATAAGGCAAGTGCTTAGAAAGCTGACTAATGGATGGTTTGCTCTCTTCTCTGTTCCCCTTCTCCTTTACCTTCCCTGTCTGTCCTTGGCACCTGTAATTCCGGTTTATCTTAATGATAGAAATACCTGGCCTGATGGGTAAATCTCCTCTATGCTCACATATTCATGTGTATTTTATTGGAAAAGGAAGAGAACAGGTTATCTTATTGTATCTGACAGTTTTTGTGGTTCTTCAGGCTCCAAAGAGAAAACTGAAATAAAAAGCAAGTTTGGTTTGTTTTTTGGTTTTTTGGTTTTTTTTTTTGTTTTTGTTTTTGTTTTTTTGTCACAGAGTGTATGTGTAAAATAGGTGAGGGGTGGTAGTAGAAGATACTGGAGAATACATGGAATCATTTCTGGATCAGCTGTTTGTATCTGCTCCTGCTAAAAGGCCAGGCTGATACCTGCTCAGAGCAAAACCTATGTAGAAAGAAGATAGCCTATGCTATACACATATTTCTGATAAATGCAATACAAAAATTTTTTGTAGCTCTTGCAGGGAAGAGCTCTCCACTCACTAAGTAAAGAAATGGGATGCTAATGGCTGACTTGGAATGATTTGTAATTTAAGCCGCAATTTATTCGTAGCAACACACTGACTTCATTAAATTGCACACATGGAAGATACAGTGCAACCTCACCCATTTACAACCATGTAGGTTACTAAGCTTAACTGTTGAGACCACTCAGATACTATCCTTCCATTGTTCCTTTGCTACTTTCTTTAAGATTTATATATCTTTGATTTTAACCATTTCAGTTCTATTTCCCTTGGTTTCCCTTTTTAATAATTATTTCCCATTTGGATTATAGCATATCTTTGGGCTGTTTTTCTGTTTGGCTGCATGAAATTCCTTGTCTCCTGGGACTTTTGGATAAGCTGTTTAAAAAAAACAAAAAATAAAAAAAATAAATCAGTTCTCCTAGTTGGAGTAGTTAGTGTGTGCAGGAGTTTCCTGCAAAATGCTCAAGTTCCCTGCTTGCTTTCGGTACTATTGTTTTCTTCTTGGTGAAGGACTAGACCTGAAAACTTTTCATCTACTTTGCTAATCATGTTAAGCTCCTCTGTATTAAAAGTTGTAAATATTACTAGGTATATCCTGTAGTAAAACTCAATGTTTACTGTAAATAACATTACATGAGATTACAACTTTAACTAAACCACACAGTTAATCAGTCTTGGTATTAGAGAGCACTTCTTTTAAACTGTTACACTTAAAGCTTACTCAGCAGCATGACCTATGCTGTGGGGTTCTTTTTATTCCTGGCATTGGCAACAGTCATAATTAATCCTCATAAGAAAGCAATTTTCAAGTTGATTTTTTTCCAGAAAAAATAGTTTGGGGCTTAAACAATGTGCTAAGCTTGGTACCACATAGCAAAGCATGAGCAAACTTACAAGATAGAAAAATATAACCGATACTAATAACAGTACTCAAGGAAACGTCAGTAGATATGAGACAGAATATGGCACAAAGCTAAGAAAATGTGTGTTGTTCAAATGTTTCTTTCTTGTTTTCAGGATACTGGGTAAAATATATGTTTTAATAAAAAGTATCTCCTACAAGTACATTCTATAATGCAGAGCAGAATTTTATATCAAATTTTAATATTTGTCTTGGCAATAGCTTGGTGCTTGTGAAACCAGAAAAGTAGGGAGATATGAAAAACGAAGCAGCTATTTTAGGAGTCATTTTTTTAATTGGACCATGCAAAAAGAAAAAACCCCAACGTATCAGTTCCATGAATAGGTTGAGCATCACTAAAATAGCTCTTTCAGGGAAAAATAATTGCACTTTTGACACAGTTAACTAAAAATGAAGTTAAAAATAAAATCCCTTTTAGATTTAATTTTCATTTGATTGTTAGTTCACGTCAAAGCAAAAATATGAAAAGTAACGGATGTTCTTATTTTATAGTGCCACCCTTATGTGACATACACATCATTTAACATTACATTTAATGAGAGAGAAGCAGGTGATCTTGACAGGTGATTCTTGATTTTTTTACTCTTTAACCAAATCTTTAGTAAGTTGCACTTTCTATTTCTTTTTACCTTTAAAACTATTGATGCCTTGAACCATGTGCAAATCCTAAATATTGAAGTGGGAGAAAGCTTAGCTGTGTACTCCATGCAGACATCTTAATGGTGTGGACTATACCAGTCACTGAAATAGTGTGGCTGGTTTAAATTGGGTTAGTAAGAGGATTGGGGGGAAGGTTGTGTTATGGCTTTTGGGGGGGGGGGGGAGGGGGGCGCCAATCTTTCAATTTGGTGGCTTTTCTGTCATTTTCTCTGGGGCAAGATTTCGTAGCTCAAATACACCCAGCACATGTAGTCTGGCTCTGTTTTGATTTCCAATGGTCAAGTTTTCTTTCCAGGAATAGCTTAAAAAAAAAAAAAGTAACAATGAATGTGTTCAGAAATGAAATGGCTTGTGGTTCCTTAAAAGGAGCTAAAGCTGGAGCAAAGTGCAGGAGATGTGGGCATATAACTTGCCATTCTGTACATCTAATGCACACAGAAGAACTTGAAGGTGCAAGGCTGTCAATGGAGTGCTGCTCATGAGCAACAACATTTAGATAAAATTAAATTAGAAATGGTTATACTGTTAGAAATCATTTGGGTTTCTTCTAAAACTTGTAGTACAGTCATTTTCAGAAGAATATGCCTTAGTTTAAGATATCTCCTTAATGCATCTCCTACATTATGATGGGTTATTTTTCAGATTCATAGGCTAATGCAACAGGGTAACCCTACAGTGAAATGCTCTGTACTTCTTATGTTCTGCAGGTAATTAGCTATTGCACTTTAGTTCATTACTTCATAGGTGATAAATTACTTTGGGGAAAAGTGCTTTTAAAGAGTTTGACAAGTTTAATTAATCTATTAAAACTTTGACTCTTGGATGAATTTACAAGAAGTATCTTCCTGTTTCAAGGGCAGCTCAACTACCACCACATCAAAATGGCACTAAGGAGCACAAACAAGACTAGTGTGATAAAGGAAAAAGTCCTGTACTTGGACACCCAGAGTACAGGCAATTACCCGTTTCACTGAATATACAGCAGAAGAAAATGCTGTCTTTGTACTGTCCATGTAAAGTGGTGGCAGGTAATTAGTACCCAAAGCAAAAAAAAAATCATGTAGTTAGATTCCATGCCTTTTCCACTGGGAATGCTTTTATTAAATCACAAATTCAAGGAAAAAAATATTAATATTGTACTTAGAATGCAAATTTAAGTACTCAAAAGGCAAAGCAAAACTTAAGGCTTCCTTAAGTATTTGCATTCTGATATATTTTAAAATATGTGTATATTTTTTTCTCTTTTACCTCATTTAAGGCACAAAATAGCTTTAAGAAGAAGCTATTTGGCAATTTTGGTTTTTCTTTCTCGTTCCATATGTTTGTTTTTATTTCTAGTCTGCTGTTCAAATCCTGGTCTGAAGGTGGAATTCCAAATTTCTTCAGGTTTCTTTCTTTGATACTGTATCTGGTGTTTCTAATATATGAACACTTCAAAAAAGATTAATTTATTTTTTATAGCAACTCTATAAGTCAAAGTAATATAATTGTGTTTTGGTGTTAGTTATGTAAGCCAATAAGAGTGAAAGTTGATGTATATAATTATATGGGCCCCCATTTTGAATCACTGAAGACATGATCACACCTCAGTGTACTTTGCATTGTGAAACACTCAATATGTCAATCAGAAATCAGCTGTTATTAACACAACTTTCTGGTGAGAACATTCAGCAGCTGGACCTGAAGATTTTGGCCACAAAGCAAATGAAGAAATAGTGGCCATTTTTCCCAGTTTATTTCAGTGACTTTCCTAACTTTACACAGGGGTCTCTAAGACAGAATAGAAT
Organism: Haliaeetus albicilla; assembly: GCF_947461875.1. Classification (NCBI taxonomy): domain Eukaryota; kingdom Metazoa; phylum Chordata; class Aves; order Accipitriformes; family Accipitridae; genus Haliaeetus; species Haliaeetus albicilla. The sequence goes on from NC_091488.1 coordinate 25,424,985, forward strand.
CCAGTTCTTGAAAGCATCCTTCACCTGTTTTAACCGTAGTCATCTTTTTCTTCCTTCTCTTCAATTTTACAGTTTCTCTTTGCTTGTAACCATCATTCTCAATAGGAATAGCCATCATTCTTAATAGGAAAGAAGGTTGTTGGCATATGTCTTTATTTCTACACAGCTCTGATTTATTCCAAGACAATTTTATTCCCATTGGGAAATGAGTTAGCAGTTAAAAAAATAATTCTGTAATTGTATAATTAAAGACTGTAGCATTGCAAGCACAGACAAGACATGAAGCTGCAGAAAAAAACCCTCTTTTACATATGTGACAGCTGACAGAAACTTTCATCCCACAAAGTGCCTTAATAACAGTAGGTATGAAAATAACCAAAGCTGCAGAATGGAATGTGTCCATTAATTTAATGTATATGTTTTATCAAGTAGTTTTGTCTATTTACAGGTTAAATAAAATAAAAGCTCAGCCAAGAGCTAAATTCCTGTCTTTTTTTCATCTCCTTCCCCACGCATGGAGTTGGTGTGTACAGGTCAAGGTGAAATGTCTCTATCCGTTGAGCCTTATGCATCAAACTACATATTGGCAGGTACATTGAGACTACCATCTAAATGGATTAACGTGTATAGGACATTTCTGGCTATTAATTTGTCGTGGTTTAACCCCAGCCAGCAACCAAGCACCACGCAGCCCCTCACTCACTCCCCCCCATCCAGTGGGATGGGGGAGAAAATCGGGAAAAGAAGTAAAACTCCTGGGTTGAGATAAGAACGGTTTAATAGAACAGAAAAGAATAAACTAATAATGATAACACTAATAAAATGGCAACAGTAGTAATAAAAGGATTGAAATGTACAAATGATGCGCAGTGCAATTGCTCACCACCCGCCGACCGACACCCAGCCAGTCCCCCAGCGGCAATTCCCTGCCCCCCTCTTCCCAGTTCCTAAACTAGATGGGACGTCACATGGTATGGAATACACTGTTGGCCAGTTTGGGTCAGGTGCCCTGGCTGGGCATGAGAAGCTGAAAAATCCTTGACTGTAGTCTAAACACTACTGAGCAACAACTGAAAACATCAGTGTTATCAACATTCTTCACATACTGAACTCAAAACACAGCACTGTACCAGCTACTAGGAAGACAGTTAACTCTATCCCAGCTGAAACCAGTACATAATTGAAGCTGGATACAAAATGAATAATGAACCACTTGGCGGTTTTGGGGTTCCTAATGGGTGACTGACTCTTAAAACCTTTTCTAGCAGGACACAATAATATTGACCTCGTCCTATAGGGTTAAGTGTCTGGACACAAATGCATGCCCACGTAGTGGGCCTCAGCATGTAGTTTGCTAGGAAGCGTTTTGATCATATGGTACCATACTGCCATGAATGCAGGTCATCAGCAGTGTCAGGAGATCTGTGTTCACCCTGTGGACACTTGCTGTTCTTGCTCATGAAAGAACAGGTAGAGCAGAAGGGTGTCTGTGAGGATTTCTTCTGTTTGCAATTGATAAAAGGCCATTTCCTCCAATTTGAGGAGTAAAGGGTGTTTAGCAGCAACATTGGTACTTGCGTGCACCTCAAGGCAAAATGTTTTCTTATAACCCTGTGTGTTCACTTTTAATTCTGACTGTTAAAAATATTTAGCGCTTCTTTTATAACGTACTTCTGGATTCGCTGTGTTCTGGAAGAAAGGGTAACACAGACAACCTGTAGGTTTAGGCAGCCTACAGGCAGTCAGCCTTTACATCATCATCATTATCATCATCATCAGACCCCTCACAGTGCTAGCAGCAAATTCAACAGCATTTTTGAAAGGTGAAAGTCTGTACCTCTAAGGTAAAGCAGAGGGGAAAATGGCCATCATGACTAAGTGCTAGTTCTGTTAGGTTCATGATAGTGCCCTTGGAGATTTAATAAAATAATATTTTAGAAGATTTTAGAAATAGAATGAACCACGTAAGAACACTGTCCTGAGATGAAGGGTCAGGGCAAGAATTGCAGGAGAAAGAAAATTCTGCATGCTCTGCAGCAGCAGGGTGAGTTTTTTATACCTTACTCTCTGCAGTGGCGGTAGAGGGTTGAAGACAGCAGTCTCTTCTCACTGCATGGCCTTACTCTAGTGGTGGGAGAGGCTGACTTGGTGGTTTTCCTGGTTTCAGCTGGGATAGAGTTAATTGTCTTCCTAGTAGCTGGTGCAGTGCTATGTTTTGAGTTCAGTATGCGAAGCACGTTGATAATGCTGATGTTTTCAGTTGTTGCTAAGTAGTATTTAGGCTAAAGTCAAGGATTTTCCAGCTTCTCATGCCCAGCCAGTGAGAAAGCTGGAAGGGCACAAGAAGTTGGCACAGGACACAGCCAGGGCAGCTGACCCAAACTGGCCAACAGGGTATTCCATACCATGTGATGTCACATCTAGTATAGGAACTGGGGGGAGTGGGGGCAGGGGATCGCCACGCAGGGACTAGCTGGGTGTTGGTCGGCGGGTGGTGTTGTCATTTTATTAGTGTTATTATTATCGTTATTAGTTTCTTCTTTTCTGTTCTATTAAACTGTTCTTATCTCAACCCACAAGTTTTACTTCTTTTCCCGATTTTCTCCCATATCCCATTGGGTGGGGGGGAGTGAGTGAACGTCTGCATGGTGCTTAGTTGCTGGCTGGGGTTAAACCATGACAGCTGTGCAGCACCCATCTGCAGTTTTCAGCTGGTTCTTGCATCCCATGGAAAACATGACTGCCTGGAGCAGGCTGTGAACTAGATGGACAGCCCTCAGTAGGTTCAGCAGAGAATCCCTCCTCAGCAGGAGGACACCATTAATTTTGACATCAAAGCTTTCCTGGAAAAATTTAGATTCACAGACTGAAAGGTTTCAACATTGTATTATGGATGGCATCTACTTTATCTGTTGAAGCTTCTGTTTCTAGTTTAAGAAATTATTTGGCTGGATCACTGGAGAGGAGTGATTCCCCAGGAGGGAGAAGACTGCTCGTTGCCTTGGACAGTAACTGAGCTGGCCCCAAGGAAAGAGGGAGAATGGCGTGTAAGAGGCCAAGGAAGCAGGAGCCTAACATGAAGGGGCAGATAAAGTGCAGAAAGGAGTGGGGAGCAGCCCCCCAGGCCACAGAGGAGATGGCAAGAGATTTGTATGGACCAGAGGGGCCTAGGCAGGGTTTACTAAAACTCAGAAAAGATGTGTTTAGAAAGTCCACTAAACACTTGTTGTTTTGTTTTTATTTTAAAAGCCTTTAGATCTATTTTGGTTAATTCAGTCTAGGAGAGACTCTAGAGCTCAAAGCTTTGGCCAGATGGGGATCCAGTCTTAGCAGGCTGCTGCACAACGTACAGGACCTGGAGTTGCAGAAATGTATAGCTGTTAAGGAAGTAATGGTTGTGTCTTCATTATGGCTGGATATACTTCTTCCAGCCTTACTGTAGTCTATATTGTACACTGAAGACTTGAGAATTGCAGTCAGGACCCTGTGACTGTAGGATTACCTCTGTAGAAATACTTTATTTTTGAGAGACGTGAAACTTTGCACAATCTTGTTATGTATGATCTATTGACCTTGAGTTACTGAGTGATTTTGTTAGGAGCTTCGTAACTTGTGTTCACAGCTTGTGATTCCCATGTTGGGGAGTGTGTGTTCACTTCTTCCCTTAGGTTTTCTGGTGCCATTCACTATATATAGCAGCTCAGTAGAGGACTGATATAAATTATTCTTGGCTGTTGTTTTTTTTTTTTAATTTATTTCAACTGTAATCAAGTTTTCATCAAGATTTTCAGTTATTTCTTTTGTTATGGTAGAGAGGAGAGATGCTTGCTGGGAGATCAAGATGGATCAACGTGTGTGTTAGATACCTAAATAAAGGTAAGGAGTTGCAACTATCCCACATTCCAAAGGGAAAGAATTAAAAAGCTTGACAAAAATTAATTTGTTACGTGAATGGGGCAGCTTACCTTATTAGAGATATGCTGCTATGCAAGAATGCAGTTTCTTCTAGGTTATGGTTGCAACATGGGATCTATTTTACCTAACTGTTGGGGCGGAGGCCTTGTCAAGATGGACATAAATCATTTTTTTGTTATTTGGGTTTCTATAGTTGCATTTGGTTTTGTTTTTCCTTTTTATTGTCAAACCTTACATCTAGGTTACAATATTATGTGCATATTCTTTATTTGGAATGTTAGATTTTTCATACTGGGGAGTGGAGTGAATATAGTGAAATGAAACTGAAATCCTTGCTCCCCACTACATACAGACACACATGCTATTTGCTTTTTGTATTAACCTTTGAAATTTTTTTCACTTAAAATACGAAAGACGTGTTCATTTGTGTGTCCATATCATCTGCATTTTGCTGCTCTTCCTACCTCTAGGGGGTTAAATTAACTTTACATAACCTTGTCTTCAAGCTATTGGTAAGAATATTCAAAGTACAAAGGTGTTAGCACGAGTGTGTATGTAAGCATGTGTTTGCACATCTGTATTGTATGCATGTGCAAAGGGAAAAGATGGCAAGGCCTTAAGACATAAAATGAAATTTCAAGTTTGTAAGGTATGTTCTTTTTGAAGTGTATGTATAATTGGTAAAAGTAATTTTTTTTTTTTTTTTTTTTTTTTTTTTTTTAGGATGCTGTAGTGCACATGCATGCACAGGACTCTGTGGGAGTATTTCTTAGGGAACCTTGTAAAATGAAGAACTATTCAGACCCCTTAGTGGGTGCATCAACTGTCTGTCCTAATCACTTAGTCTTTTATTACAACTGAAGTGTGTAATAGCTCAAACGAAGTTAATGAGCTGCATCAGGCACATTGTATTTTTTTTACAGTATACATTTTTCTCTGCAAGAGATTTTTTAACTTCTTCAGCTAAATGTATAGCAGGTGTAAATCTATCTAGCTGTAACTCAGTAGCCTAATTTACATTAGATGATTATTCTCCATGTGACTTTTAATGGAAAAACTAAATGGATGAAACTTATATGAATGGTTGAAATATATGTTCAGCAATGACAGATTTTTCCTTTGGTCTTTATGAGGTGATAGATTTTTATTTTTTTTTTGAGAAGCAGAGGTTTTGAAGTAACTTCAGATTCAGAATTCAAAAAGAAGATCAAATAAAGTGTTAAAATAGCTATGAAATCTGACAGAGAACGGTTGAGTGATATGGATTTCAGCCCACCCCCTCCCTGCTTTAAATTGATCTACATGATGAACAACTGTAAATTATTAAACATCTCTGCATGTGTGAATTTGTGTGTGTGTATAAACAAAAGTAATAAACTAAGAGCAACCTCAGCTGCAAATTACAGCAGATCACAAAACCCCCAGAAATCTGCATAGAAACACTTAGAAAATATTGCTATTATTTATTCTTCCTGTCTAAAAAGCTGCTTGGAAAATGTGATTTCTTAAATAGTTGCTTTAATATGCTGTGATATAGAGCCATATTTAATCAAAAGATAAAGGGCATATTGGTGTTACTAGTAAAGCTGGACTAGACTGTTTTAGCTCCACTAGTTTGTTAGTACTTTGAGACTCTCATTTTCCTCCCTGACAATCTTTTCTGGCTGTATTTTGCAATTTGTGCTAGCCAAGTAAGTCCTTTAGGATTACTTTTTCTAAAGGTGAACCTAATAGAACTCTGTCAAATGTTCCCCGAAGTGAAGATCTACAAGTTCAGAGCAAAGGCATAGCCACGTCCATGCAATAGAAACGTATAAATGTAGGTAATAGCATTCAGGAGCATAAAGTGAAAACTGTAAGACGCTGTAACAGGACTGTCAAATGTGGTACTCGGTGATTTTGTTAGAGTTTAAAATTATATGAAGCAAGGAGTTTAAAATGTCTTTTATCTAAAGAGTGTACTACCCTAGCAGCAGAAGAGACAGTTTAATACTAGTCTTTAATAAAAATAATCCTTAATAAAAATACTTTGGATTATTTTGTCTTGTCTCTTAGTTGAACTGCTGTTCCAGATAAGCACCAGAATGAGGGAAACTAATCAAAGTCTCCTCAAGAATGACAGTGACATATCCTATACCTTCCTTATGTATGCCACTGAATGGTTAAACTGAGTTGTGTATTTTTAAGAATACTGCTTTTAGTACATCAAATTATCTGAATAATTTACTAAAGAAAAAAACTGTAACCTGAATATTAAATGACTTGATGCTAAATTCTTGACCCTTGTTCCTGAGCTTGTCACAAAACTAGAAAATCTCTGAGATCTTGCTTCTTTTGTCTTTTTCAAGTAAACTGAGGGACCGGAATTCAAGGCAGGTGTTCCCGTGGTCTGATGGTTACAAATAAAGCTGGATTTTTTTCTTAGTGTATACCAGTTGACAGTTCTGTTATATCTTCAAAGACCACCATTTTTTAACAAACACTATAGTAGAACATACCAATATACTCTTGCTATTATTTCAAGCTGCTTTCAAACTGTTTATCTGTGAGCACTCCTTTCCTTGCCACTGTGGATGGTTTGGGGTTTTTTTCATTTTTGATTAGCTACTCACTAAAGCTGTGCAGTCACCTAAGTAGGAACCATCACAGCACAACAAGTAGGTGGATAAAACTTCTTCCCAGAGCTGATGACATTTTGTAGATAACAAGCCTGTGGCTGGAACCACCTTTCTTTTATTTTGGGTGTTTTCTCCTCCTTTGTCAAACACTTTGAGTGGCATAAGCTACCAAGAGCTTACTGGATTCCTATCTCGCCTCCGTGTCCCTAAGAATAGATACTATTTATTAGATTTCTTTATTTGAGATTAACACTGTGTTTGGAAAAATGACATATGCAGACCTGCCATAAACTGCTATACCATGGATTACAAATAATCTGAAATAAATTATTCATTATTAGCAATTTATTTCAATCTGATAGTTTAGAAATCTAACATATCCTTGTAGAAAAATCAAGAAATAATACCTTTTTGTAAAATTTATTGTGGATGTATGCACATATGTCTTGATACCAGTGCTATGATTTTTATCCACACTGTCCCCCACATGAAGAAATTGTGGTACAAATCCAACCATACGTGCAGTGCCTTTGTGTGTGTGCTGGCATACAAGGATAGGACTATGTTTCTGTCAAATGCATCAATGCTAAGAGATGCCAAAAGAGGCAAATGGTTTTGAAGGAGCGATACTTAATTATCTTGAATTAAGAGCAGCCTCAGGTACACCTGATAATCCCAAACTGTCTTTTGATGTTTCTATTGATTAGGCATAGCTAGAGGTCTGCAGAATTGTATCATTTGTAGGTTGCATTGATTTTACACTCTCTGAGAATTTGTCTGTTCTTGATACAAAGAAGGCCTCTGGTGCAGAGCAGGAAAAGGGATGGCATCTGAAGCAGATCTGTATAAACAGGTGCCATATTATCTCTTCTGGGTAGAAAAGACAGAGGTGAGAGATTAATAGTATATTGTCCAACCTAAAATTGCTGTCAGTGTGTTTTCAGCCAACTTCTAGACAAGAGATAGGTATGTAAGCCTTACCCCAGGATAATTCACTGAAAAATGTGCATAGTTTTACACAAATTCTTGAATATGAACTGAAGGAAAAAACCTAATAGTTCAAGCATACAAAACTTTGTTTTAGTGAGGTTACACAAAAGACATAAATTCAGTCCTGTGGATACAACAGATATCTTGTTTTACTGAAGCTAAATATGATGGCTTACAATGATGGAAGTTCAAGCCTGATACATAGCAACGCTCTCAGATGATTTTAAAAAGCAGACAGTGAATACTCTCGGAGAAAAGTCCTAATGAATACATGAAAGAGACTAATTACAATTAGAGTTTGGCAGGACATTTATGATGCTTCAGAATTCAAGTAACAGTATAGTAACTACACAAGCCTTAGAAAGAAGGGGGTTATAAATTGAAAAGTTCACTGGTATGGCTTCGATGTAGTAAGAATGCATAGAATAAAATAGCTGAGGAAATGCAGTAAGCCTATATTAGACATACATTGTGAACATTATCAGGTTGTTGGACTAATTGTAATTATTTCCTTTTTCAGTTCTCCCATCTTCTTGCCTCCTCCCCCTTAATTTTTTTCAGTAATACAGACTAATTGCCCTAATGAGAGTTAGAAAGGCTATATAACTTCAGTTTCCATAGACAGCTTCCAAGCAGCTTGTAAGCATGGGGTAGGAATCTTGAGGTGAAATGACAGATTTGAACTGTAGTGTGCGTAGATTTTTGCTTTCTTTGCATTGAGTGCTATTGACCACTTTCGTCCTCTGGGGATAGTGTTAGGTTTTCATGGTACACAGAAATCTTTTAGATGACAACATAAAAACATGTATAACTTTCTTGTGTGGACATTAAAGATCCAGAAGTGTTTACTCAAAAAAACCCCCAACCCAAAACCAAAAAAACCCCAAACACCAAATACCTCTGTCTTAAATTACTTGTCCAAACAAACTTCCGATATACTTTGAGTGGGTTACTGGCCTGTCCAAACCTCCATTTTAGTTGTGTTTTAACTGTCCTTTTGAGTTTCTGGACCTCTCCACACTGTTCTCTCCCTGCCTCCCCCCTTACACAAGAGACTGATAGTTGGGTCTCTTTGTCATCCAGCAAGAAGCACTTTTGTCACCAACAGGGAGCTTGTGCTGCTGGCTTCCATACTGGCTGCTGCCTTTCATGGATGGAAATCACAGGGGGGTTTGTCAGTAGCAGTTTAAACCAAGAAATCCTGACAAATGTGCCTGTCCATGAAGAAGGCAATGTCTGCAGTTTATCTAACCAACATGAAGTCATTCATAACTGTAGCAAACAATAAACTTACAATGAGCCCAATTTTACCCAATATCTGACCCTGTTTTGAAGATGAGTGTGAAGAAACAAAACAATAAGACTTATTATGAATGCTCTTCAGGGCATAGATACTTAATGTATTGGCTGTGCAGTGAGGCTATTTGTGAAGATGCTGCCAGCTACTCACCATGGATTCTTGTGCTTTCCTTTCAGTTTTCTGCAAATATTAGATTCTTAAATTATCAGTATAAAAAGATAACTTTTTTTTTTTTGATAGAGATGGTGTGGGAAAGGGGAGATGCACTTTTAATTTGGACTGTGCAGTGATCTGAAGGATCACCAGCTCCATGGACCATCAAACTGCTGCAGTCAGTGGAGCAGTGAACTGCAGCATGAGGATGGGCAGGGCAGGGGCTTGAACAGCAGCCTGCCCTGTAAATAGATATACACTCTTCTCTGGCATCAGCACGGCTCCTGTGAACCATCAGCTCATGCCATGAACAATTTGGGCACTTCTGAGAGCTCATGCTTTAAATAACTTCTGTACTTTTGGGTTTAAAGGGTAAAATGCTGATCTAGGGCAAAGATCTGTCTGAGGTTTTGATCAGCTGTAAATGCATTCTTTAAGGACTTCCTGTGAACTTCCAGCCCAAGTTCTCATAAAAATATCACCTTATTTCTGCCTCAGAGCTGAACTATCTGAGACAGTTTGGTTGCTGCTGCATTAGGATGCCCTTGGCCCCAGGTGAGAGGTTCACTGTTTTGCTTGACAGTAAGCAAATGCATTCATGCAACATAGACAAGTCAGTAATAGAGTATTGTATCACCTCTGATGTTACATACATGAAACTTATGTGACACATAACACTTGAACAATTCATCCTACAAACATGTTAGTGAGAATAAGGGACTTATCACCAACCATGGAGAGAAATTGGTAGGAAAATCTGTGGCTTAACTGGGTACCACTTTCCTAATTCCAGAATTTGGTCAATTCAGGAGATGAAATATGAGAATTGCTTTGTATTCCCTCTTTGTGAATGACACAAAATAGTACAACATGTGAGTATTAACACAGAAACAGACAGATACAATGGTTTAGTCAGTTTTCTGTGGAAAATGTCAAAATATTGTGGCTTTTGTAGAGTTGTCAGATTCTGTGGTGTAAATTATATCATCTGCTTTCCGTAATCTCATCTTCAAGAGAAAAAGGGGTTAAAACTCTTATGCTCAGGGCAAGGGTGGTTTTTGTTGTTGGGTTTTTTTGAGGTTTGGGGTTTTTTTCAGAGCCAGAGTGTCGCAAAAGTTAAATGCAAGCCAGAATGAGAAGGAATCCTAATAAAAGATTAAAATATTCTTCTTTAGCCTTTTCTAAAGGCATCTGTCTGATCTGAAGTAATTTCTGAAACAATTTATTGAAATCCATGTTATCTAAAGATGGAGAGTGTCCGCAAGTAATTAAGAAAACCCATAAGTTTTCAAAAAAGTCAGCTATGACAAGTATTTAAATACAATTCTTAAGAGTAGTTTAGACATGTTATCCTTACATGGTAAATGTGAAAATCATTCCAATATCTGGATTTTGCCAATAGTAATCCAGCATTCTCCTTTATTTCAACAGACTTCACAGCTGTGTTAGGCCATTCATACAGTGAGACAACTGCCTGTTACAGGTAGTTACTCTTTCTTTTTTCCTCACACATCTTCCTGTAGCCATGTGTTCTCTTATCTTGTATTTTGGTTCTTTATTCTTTGTTCTATACTTGTATAACACCTAAAATGCTAGGGTCTTAATCTTTAACTGGGAATCTTAGGCCCAGTGGGAATATGGAAATAGCAGCAATATATATTGTTACCAATTTAGTTATGTGTTTGTGACATTCACTGAAATATCTGAAATGGTAGAAGATTCTTGACAAGCGTTGTCTCACCAAAGTCTGTTCCCAGAAAAATAGATTATTATAAAACTGTTTCAACAGATTAATATAAAACTGTTTCCAGAGAATAGTTATCAATGCTTCAATTTTAAATTGAAGGAATTACAAGTGGGATTCAGCCTGGTTCTTTCTTGGATCTGGTATTATTGAGTAGCTTTGCTAACAGCTTTGGTAGTTGAATGGGATATATGAAGTGAACAAATGGATTAGGTAAAGAGTGGCTGCATGTGCTATAAAAGAGAAGACTGGGATTTAAAATAATCTTGATAAAAATGATTAAAAAAATCTGTAAAAGACTAAAGTAAGATTGAGCTAATGAGGATGCACACAGTGTGCTGTACTCGTGCTTCCTTTATGCTTCCTCTCAGTCTGACTGTTTCAGGAGTGTCCATGCAATTCCCTGGTCACTGCTTAGCCTGGTTGATGGTCAGCTTCCTCCTTAGGAGTATTGATTTGGGGCAAGCACTGTTTGGGGTATTTGATTCTTCTTTAGTATTTTCACTCACTTCCCTATCTTAATTGCTGCTGTTATGCAGCACATTTTGCCAAGGGTGGGCTGTGGGAACACCCTCTCAAGCAATGCCACATGTGCAAAAACGTCAGGTCACTGTATAGAGAGGAACATTACTCACGTCTCACATGAAATAATTTCTCTCTTCTGTTCAGTACTACTATGCTGAGACAGCCTTGTGCCAGTTTTAGATTCTATACCTATGTAAACAATGGAGAAGTCTACTAAGAAATACTAGTTTAGAAAACTGACTATAAGAAATACTGTAGCAAAATGGCTTATTTGATCTAGAGGGGTGACTGATGTGGAGTTAGTAACACTTGAAACATTCCCCTTCCCCCACAGTGATTACAGAAGTGGAAGGAAGTTATTGTTCTTTTTTATACTGAGCAAGGGGTAAGAAATAGTAAGCTTACACTGAAGCCCAAAACATCCATGTTAAACATCAGGATATTTTTTTTTTTACCACAAGGGCAGTGAAAAGTTTATTAGAGGAGGTTGAAGTGTCTCCAGTATGGGAGAATTTTAAGAAAAATTTATGGTAGCATCTTTCAGGAATAGATGCTTACACAGAGTCAAGGCCACCTCTGTTTCTCACCCCACCCCACCAATGAGTAGGTTGGGGCTGCACAAGGAGTTGGGAGGGGACACAGCTGGGACAGCTGACCCCAACTGACCCAACGGATATTCCAGACCATACGACATCATGCTCAGCATAGAAAGCTGGGGGAAGAAGGAGGAAGGGGGTAGTTTGGAGTGATGGCATTTTGTCTTCCCAAGTAACCGTTACGTGTGATGGAGCCCTGCTTTCCTGGAGATGGCTGAATACCTGCCAGGCAATGGGAAGTAGTGAATGAATTCCTTGGTTTGCTTTGCCTGTGTGTGCAGCTTTTTGCTTTACTTCTTAAACTGTCTTTACCTCAACCCATGAGTTTTCTCACTTTTACTCTTCCAATTCTCTCCCTCATCCCACTGGAGTGGAATTAGCAAGCAGCTATGTGGTGCTTAGTTGCCAGCTGGGGTTAAACCAGGACAGAAACATATATGTATTTTTTATATATATATACATATATGTAAAATTGTCCACCTATATTTCCATTATGAAGGACCACAAGAAGCAACATAAAAGGGGTGGAACTATAATGCCTTCTTCTGTATTCACTAATGTAGGAGAAAGCGATGCGTTTACCTAATGCCATGCTAAAAACCTTGAACTAGCTTTATAAAAATTTTGAGGCTGGGGTTTTCTTTTGGTGTGAAAAAAAAAAATGCATTCAAGAAATGAAACAGTGTAACAATGAACTGCTCAAGAAAGAGGAAGTTCTAATTTGAGAGTGTTGAATTGTATGGTTTGGCAGTGCTAAAAGAAGGTGTTTTAGGAATGCTAAATGGAAAGCAAAAGTCCATGCATGCTTGTTTTGGCTTTTGATACAAAGATTTAACTTCCTGTTCAAAGCCAGTGATTTTGAAGGACAACTAGTTCAGATATGATCCAAATTTCCTGTTGCCAACATAAATATCTTTAACTGACAACATCATAATTTTTGGTGGGGGGTTGGCTGCTTTGGCTAGGTTCTGTCAGTAATGACACTGCTTGAACACCAAATTTTCTAGTGTGATTCTGAATCGAAACGAATGGTTTGTGCATACTTTGACAGGGTTGTGCTGGAAGTATTTCAGTTCTATTTGCAAATAAAATAGTAGCTGATTCTTTAACTGACTGTTAACAGTCTCCTTCAGCCAGCAGGTCTCCTCCTGAAGTCTTTAGGTATATGGCAAAATCATCGTCTAATTTATCTGGCTACTTTCATCTGGGCAAGTAATTGCCATATTCCTCAGGTCCAACACCATACTTCTATCTATGTAGATTAATTTCATCAGTGCTAGGTTTTTTTTATGTCTTTGGCATGTGTTGCTTGTGGTAGCCTTTTGATTCTTGTCATTCAGCCAGTTGCTTTCATTCAGTTGATTGGTTTGTAATTTTCTGCTCTCTGTTACTGTTTGTCATGGATATTATTCCCTTTTCCCAAACTCTTGGGTGGCTATGTTGTACACCAGTGCATATGCCTGAGTTTGGATTCTGGAACATCAGTGCATAACTGGGGATGCCAGTCAAGCTAGACAAGTGCTAAGGAAAGGCATACGTTTGGTTAAAAAGAAATATAATATATAGAAATCTATATAAATTCTATCTATTTTACACTATAAATATCAAGTCACTATAATCAGAAGAATTGCCAAGTAAGTGTTAAAACTAATGACGAAAGAATATCAGCCTTGCGGCACAGAATTGGCTCCTGTCTGACACAGGGTCATATGACAGGTGGATCTTTAGACTCACCAGATGCAGCTTGCTTTGTGATTGTATAACTACTTAGTTCCTTGATAAGTGTCAGCAAGAGACCTTATTGTATGTCTTTTGGAAATGGAAGTAGAATATATAATTTACTTTCCTTTGTCCATTTGGTCATTGGCTCCTTCAGAGAAATGGATTTGGAAAACATGTGACTTCCCTTTACAGAAGATACTTAGGGTCTTCCTCAATTATCTTATCAATCTACATTAGTTTATTTAAGGCATTCCTCATTCCTGGATCTTCCCTAAAGCCATCAGAAATTACTACATATTTGCCATCAAGGGAATTTAAGTGATAGATTACTGATAGAATTAATAGTTTGGATATTTTATCCCTGAGTTCTTCTAAAACTTAGGTAAATAAGTGATTAGTTACTGTCCAACCTGTCAGTTTGTTCTACAAGTATTTGTACTGATGTTTTAATTTCAAACAGTTCCTCCAACACATTCTTTGTTTTAATAAATAAATAAAATTTTGGCACATGAGCAGTCTGCTTGATAAATCCAGATATGAGAAAATCCTTTAGTTTTTTTTCTGTGTTCCATCTTCTCTGACCATTTTTAAAATTTATTTTAAATTTCATCATCTGTTTGCCTTTTCTAGCAAGGTCGTGTTCCTGAGAAAAGTGGTTGTTTACTAATTTTCATGTCATCTTCAAGTTGCTTCTCAGTACTTTTGGGCCAGCCTAGTGTTCACATTTAAGCTGTCAATATTTATAATTCTCCCTCTTACTTGATTTAGGCATAACTTCATCTTCTGCAAAATAGGCTTCTTCCAAAAGCTTTCTTACCTGGCTTTTCAGAATGAGTACCTTTTATTGTCTTTGTAAACCTTTTTGGATAGGTGAAATGCATTTCCATTGGGCCTACGGTACACTGTCTATAAATAGACTCTGGTTTGTGTCTGAGTATTTTCATCTTTTAGATGGCTTTTTATCTTTTGAAGAGAGCTGTTATTTTTGTGCAGCTTTTTTTTGTTGTTGTTGTTGGGTTTTTTTTGAATTAAGCACTGCTACAGTTTATTTTCTGGCTTGCTGCTCTTGTAAAATGCAGACTCCAGGTACCTTATTGTCACAAGTGCTGAGTGGCTCTTCAAGGTGTGCTTTGAGCCAGGTCCTGCATGCTGCTTCAGACCAGCGCCCAGAGGTGATTCTTGTCTTGTGGCTCCCCAGACTGCTTCCTTCATGTAGTTCTCATCAACAGCAGCTAAAAATTTAGTCCCAGCATCATAACTGAATGTGATAATTGCATGGCCCAGATGGGGCGTAACTGAGGTTTCCCATTGCTGTTGTGTTTTCCCAGCTTTGTTAGACCCCTTGATCCCTCACAGCACGTTACAATCACTGCCACTTTCCTGTCTGGGCTGTTGGTAAGGCTGATGCTTTCTCTGCTACAGAAGGACTTCACTAACTAGAATACATACACATACTGAACATTTGTACATATACCATGTGTGCATATATATATGTAGATGTACATATATACACATAATATCAGGCACAGAAATTAATCAGTCACAGAGTTATACTAGAATTTGCTTTGTATACCACGATTTCCTTTCATTGCTCAGAGCAAAACTGTATATGAGGTTAGTGCTGAGAATTAGCAGCAGGTCTAAAATTACTATTGCTATCAAATTCCTTTTCCTAGATTCCTGACTTTGTGAACAGCAGTGTCCTTGCTATAATTTTAAAGATGTGACCTTTTATGCTTTTAAGAAGAAAGAAGACAACACCTCAAAAAGAAACTGTATTTTATCTTCCTTGGATTTTGATGTTTTGCTTCACATTTATCTTATTCAGCATGCAAAAGAAGTATTTGTTTCTAATATCACTTTCCTGACAAATTTCCTATGATCTGTTCTTTAAGATAGGAATCTCTTCTTAGCTTTGGTAGAGAGAAATCTTGTTTGTTGGGGTTTTTGTTTGGTTTGTTTTCATTTGGTATTTAATACATTTTTAATTCCTTTAAAAACTGTTACGTGTCTCTCTGAGTTCATATTACTTTAAATGATTGCTTGATCAGCTATTGATTTCCATGTATTCAGTTGTTTCTACTATCATTCTTAGAAATTTTGCTAGTGTTTGGAAAGATCTTGCACAACAGGGTATGATCAAAACTCAAAGTCACTCCATAAGAAATAGCACAACAAAGTAGAAATGTGCCAAATTACCCAGAAACAATTTGGATGGCTGGCAAACAGGGTAGCCTGCTGGTTTGTGAACAGTGTAGGTAATTTGCCACTCAACTCTCCTCTACTTGCTTCAATAAATTGTAGGGTACTTACTACCCTACTGTCTGTTATCTATCTGTCTATGTTTCTCTGCGCTGTCAGTGTCTGACAGTAGTTCTGCTTCATTTTGTCTGTGTCTGTCTTTCACTCCCAGCTTGATGGAAAACCTTTAAAAAAGAGGTGTGTGGTGTTTGTGGGGCTGGGATCCAACAGATCATACATCATAGGGCATGTGTGTAGTCTAATCTAAAAACCATAGCTGAGAAGGAATAAAAAAGATGAATCTAATACACCTAAAATATAGTTCAGCAACAGTATATGAAAATAAATCAACAATAAGTTCACATAATGCAACTAGGAAGTCTGCTCAAGTCATACTATTTTCAATCAACAGTCTCATAAACAAGGTGTTATAAAATGTGAACTACATCTGTGCAATACAAAGATTGTTTAACAGTGCTGGCCAATCATTGTCCTTACACCAGAACTGCAACTCCATTTAAATAGAAGGGCAATAGGGTTTTTTGGTGTTTGAGGAAAAAAGAATAGAAATTAATAATGTGGTGGGTAAGTTGGAGGAAAAAAGGAAAGAGAAATCCTTAGCTTTTTTTTTTTTATGTATGTATATGTTCATGCTTGTGTGATAATTTCCTGTTGCTTTCCTCTTGTGTTGGCATTGTCTGAGTACAGTGTGGACCCCTGTCATTGTTTAACGCCAGCAACTAAGCACCATGCAGCCACTCACTCACTTCTCCCCCACCCAGCGGGATGGGGAGAGAATCAGAGGGAAAAAGGTAAAACTCATGGGTTGAGATAAGAGCAGTTTAATAGAACACAAAGGAAGAAAATAATAATGATAATAATAACAATAATAAAATGACAATAATAAAAGGATTGGAATATACAGAACAAGTGATGCACAATGCAATTGCTCATCACTTACCGACTGATGCCCAGTTAGTCCCTGAGCAGCAATCCATCCCCCCCGGCCAACTTGCCCCAATTTATATACTGAGCATGATGTCATGTGGTACGGAATATTCCTTTGGCCACTTTGGGTCAGCTGCCCTCCCAACTTCTTGTGCCCCTCCAGCCTTCTTGCTGGCTGGGCATGAGAAGCTGAAAAATCCTTGACTTAGTCTAAACATTACTTAGCAGCAACTGAAAACAGTGTGTTATCAACATTATTCTCATGCTGAACCCAAAACATAGCACTATACCAGCTACTAGAATGAAAAATTAACTCTATCCCAGCATAAACCAGGACAACCCCCAGCAAAAAAGACTAACATTGCTGCTTATGCAGGCTCCTGAAAGGGAATGACATTTCTAGCCAAACAGACTATTGTGGCCAAGGATTTTGAAGTTGGAGCCTTTGTTGTTAAGTGAAGAGTGAAACAAATCTGTTCTTATGGTATTTGAATGTACTGATTTAAAGTCTGCACAGAATTTTCAGTATTGCATTCTTAGAGTGTATTAGCTACTAGTTATTTACTATTTGTTGTCTGTTAGATGCCTGTTATGTACACTTATGATGTTTGTTTCTGCAACATTTTAAAAAATATAGTAATATGTAACTGAGGAATATTTTGGTATGAATACATTAGATAATTTATTGATTACTCATATAAAGTAAACTGAGTTAACATGACTGCATATTTTACAATACACTGAGGTTGTTGAGAATACTTCTTTGCTGAGATACCCATAGACTGTGAGTGAAAGGGGTTGGTACTTTTTTTTCTCCCTTATCCACCTACCCCGCCCAGTAAATGATGCTGTGTTAGAAACATGAAATGATTTGTGTGACAAACTAGAAAAATACTTTAGCTGCTTTACTAGGAATTAGTTGTGCTGTTTGATGCTAAGTGAGCAGCCAAGATGCTAAAAGTGCTCAGACAGAACATATCTAGTAAAATAATAGCAGAAAACCCTAAAAATCAGTAAAAAATTGTGTGTGTGTGGGGGGGGGGGGAAGTAAAAAAATATATCTGCTTTCTTTCCAGAAAAGTATCACTTTATTCAAATAAGAATAGTTAGTAAATACACACATACGTATGTTGGAAATGCACCAAAACCTGGCATTACTTCAGGAAAATAACTTGTTTGATGTAAACCGTTCATTCCAAGAAAAGTACCTTAGGCTGTGACAAATTCATATGTGATAGGAGATGGAAAATAGTACATCTTAAAATGAGGAGCTCTGTAGTAAAGGGGAAAGGTTGGAGGAATCAGAAAGGGGATCTCAGTGTTATCCCAATATTACTTTTAGAAACTTCCATTGTTGTGGTTTGGTTAGAAAAACAGTTGTTGTGACCACCTGAAGTCATGACTGTGTCTCAGACAAGCACTCAAGGATGGAAAAATTAAATATGCCTTATGCAGGTTTATTTCATTAAGGTGACTGGGACATGGGAGCCTGTTGGGGGTTGCAGTCTCTAGTCTGTAAATAGGGATTTTCTGTTCTGATTTATCATCTCTCTGAGCGCAGTGCTGTGGACTTGGGAGGTAGCATCTGGAAGTGACTGTAGGCATGTACGCTTTTGCTGGCTACCTGCTAGCTGCTGGTGGCTGTACAGCTGTGGAGAACGGGCTGTTTGCCGGGCAGGGCACTGGGCTGAGGGAGCACCAAGGCAGGTCCTTCTGCCCAGCAGCATGATGGGCTGCTCTGGTATTCCCTGGTGTCGGGTGCCCTATGAGGTTTGCATGTTTTTCTCTCATTTATTTCAGTGTCTGAACAGGGATGCTTTTCAGAGGGCTGTACACAAATGTCAGTGCTTCCTTCTCTCATCTTCTGCCCATGTCGTCTATTTAAATAAAACCGCTGCCAGGACAAGAGGTGTCTGGCAGCAGGACTCACAAATACTTAAGACCCGTGCTGTGGGAGCCCTGCCTGCAGGAAGGACCAGGCTTCCCACCGCGGGGCAGGAGGCCCCAGCCCAACAGCTGGGTGCAGGGGTGGGCCTGTGTGTCCCTGCCCAGCCCAGAGCATGTGGGGGGCCCCTGCGGGAGCTGGAGGCTCTGCTGAGGTCGATGTCCCCTGTGGGTGAGGCCCCAGAGGGTACGGTCCCCAGCACCCTGTACCTCAGCTACCCGGCCTGTCAGAGGCCGCAGCTCAGCCAGCCCAGGTCCCAAGGGACGACACAGCTCTGCAGGGTCCGGACGGCTGGGGCAGGGCGAGACACGTCCTTGCCTGCAGGAGGTGGGTGCGAGCAGGGGTCTGCATCCTCGGGGGGAGGGCAGCGGCCTGCGCAGCACCAGGGTGGCTTGGCGGAAGAGATTGAGATCTCACTGCAAGGCCACTTCTTGTTTCTGAAAGGCGGTGGTGATCAGGAGAGGTTTCTGAGGACTGGAAGATGGACTCCAAGTTGACCATGAGCCAGCAACATGGCCTTGTGGCAAAGAAGGTCAGCAGCCTCCTGAGCTGCATTAGGAGGAGGTCAAGGGAGGTGATGCTTCTCCTCTCCTCAGCCCTGGTGAAACACACCTGGAGTGCAGGGTCCAGTGCTGGGCTCCCCAGTGCAAGAGAGACAGGGACATACTGGTGAGAGTCCAGGGAATGGCCACAAAGGTGATTAAGGGACTGGAGCATCTGTCTTACAAGGAGAGGCTGAGAGCGCTGAGCCTGTCCAGCCTGGAGCAGAGAAGGCTCTGGGGATCTGATCCATATGTGCAAATACATGATGGGGGGAGTAAAGAAGAGGGAGCCAGGCTCTTCTCAGTGGTGCCCAGTGACAGGACAACAAGAGGCAGTGGGCACTACCTGAAATATGGGAAATTCCATCTAAACGTAAGAAAGCACTTTTCTACTGTGAAGGTGGTCAGACACTGGTGGATTTTGCCCAGAGAGGCTGTGGAGCCTCCATCCTTGGAGACGGTCAAAAATCCACTGGATACAACCCTGAGCAACCCGCTGTGGCTCACCATGATCTGAGCAGAGGGTTGGACCAGGTGATGTCCTGCCTGTCACTCTGTGTGAGTCTGGAAAACACGTTTCATGTGGCTACATGCATATTTATTGTATGTAAGTTATGAATAATAGTGACTGTGAGATTTTCCCACCTAATTTGTTCTGGCTGACATGGTAGACACCTAGGCAAAGTTAGAAGTGGGATGTCTTGAAGCTATCATTAGGTACATCAGTAGCTTATAAGTCATGGCTAGAAGAACAAAGATAAAGCAGATATGCAAAAGCTATATTGCAGTTTCAGTCTTTCTGGGACCTGGAAAGGCTTTAGGTCTTCAAACAACCTGTGCAAAGTCTGATTTCTTTGATGTTGTATAGGGAAGCCTAAATTAGCAGTGCTGACATTAAGCTAAAAATGTCATTGCAACAGTGGGCATGTGAAACTGTATGTCTGCACACTGGCACTAGGATATTCTTTAATGCTTTTACAGTTGGCAGACCAAAAATACTCTGTAACTTTACACTCAGTCACACTGCTTGCAAGAGTGCCTGTGGACTTTGAATTTGTAGCTGGCACTTTGTGTGCCATCAAATGCACTTATGTGAACACCAGCAATTGGAAAAGCTGCAGGACCAACACTTCTCCAGAGGGATACACTGCATGTGTGCAGAGGGACCCTATGTTGCATATGCTGTGGTTCAAGCACACCTGTGACACAGTGAGTTCAGTCTGTAGACACAGAAACATTTGTAAGCCTACAATGGCTAGATTTCTGGACACCCAGCAGCCAGGGTTTATAAAGGATACAGGAACTTTGCAGAATATCGTTCCACATGGGAAGGTGGCAGTGTCCAGCCAGAAGTGATATGCTCTTACCAGGTTGAGTGGACAGGTCTGCAGATATGATCTCAAAGAAAGATCTTTATGCACACAAAAGAATATTGGGTGATTCTCACTGTTAGCAGGAATGAGAATTTCACCTCATCAGTTAAAAGTCAGTTGTTTAAAGCTATGTAGTGTTCTTTTAAACCCTGTGAGCCCTTCGTATATCAATAGCCTAGCTGCTGCTTTGCTAAATACTTTGATGTTACTAGGAAATCCATGTGACACAAAAAAAAAAAAAAAAAAAAATTGTCTTCCCTATGCTTTCCTCCATTTTTTAATGATATATAAAGCTTGAGAAAATGTTGTTGTCATATTGTTAGGTGGGCTTTATTTTTTGTATTTGCTTTTGGGTAACAGGCAGCAAATTATTAGTGAAAAAGACTGTCACAGGATAATTAGAAGTCATGTTCTCTTTCAAACACTGCTTCTGCCTCCCTTCAGTATTTCTGTGAGTAGGAGACTTATTATCTCATTGCAGCATCCCATCTCATTGCTGGGGTCTCCTAATGAAACTGGAATTTCTGCAGGAATCCAGGATATGACTAACAAGAGATTCACTGAGCAATAAGTTTTCCAATTTCTGAGTTCTGGACACCTCTTCAAGGACTCTCTTGACAACTCTAAACTTCTTTTAAATAAATATTGACATATCAATTTGAAAAGTAATGAAGTCTCTTTTCTTCCTGCAATGGGGAACAGTAAAAAAGATGTGTGGATTTTTTCCAGTTACTTTAATGGCTAGAATTGAAGGTAAAACAGTAGGTACTTTGATTATACAAGAATTTTAAAATGCATTACTTGGCTATTATTGGCAACTTAGAATCTAGGTTTGCAATTATCTAGAGCTGTGAATTGTGTAAAATCAATGTCGATACTTTGAGTGATACATGTTTAATATGGGGTTAGACATTTATTTGTGAAGATACCTCCTTTTTTATTGGTCTGGTAAATGTAGCTATTTAGAAGATATTTACAGATTATCATAATTTTAATAGCATACGTATATTACTGAAAATTGTAGATGGAAGCAGCCCAGCATTCCACCTATTTCTTAAATCATCTACAAGTGTATATGCTGCAGAAGACTTGAATGGATTCTACCATAGAATCATTTGGTATGCTCCCTTTGATATGCAAAAGTGGTTTTGGGCTTTTTTTAGAAATTGAATATAAGAATGGCGTGGCATATATGTAAATGCATTTATTTACAAATGTTGGCTTGTTCTCAAAATAGAAAGATCCTCAAAAAGTCGGATTATTGTACTAAAACCACATTTAAAATTAATTTTCTCTTTAAAAGATTGTATTTTTGACAATTTTAAGTGTAGTGTCTGAAATACAGCTGTCCAGATGTTTTAAACAGATTTTTAGTTTAATTGGAAACTTGGTTTTGCACTGAAAAAATAGAACTGATGGTAAAATCCAGGCATATCTCTTTCTTACTGTTCCCTGCTACAGGTTTTTATAGCATGTTACTACAATAGAGTACTGGACTTACATTTGAGTTGACAGTTATAAGGGTTGTGCTCTTGCTTTATAAGGAGAGGAAACACTGGATAATAAAGTGATAATTTTCTACTTTTTTTTTTTTTTTAGTAATAGAGGGATGCAGTTGATAGTGTTAGGATTTAGGAATATTAATACCACTCAATGTATATGACAAATATTTTTCATTATAGCCATTGCACAATTTCTGTTTTCACATCTATTCTTTGAATTGCATCAGAGCAGAGGAGAGTGCTTTCCTACAAGTCTGACAGTAGTGTGCTCTGCTTCTGACAGAGAACGCCTTCTCATTATTTCTTCAGATGGTCACTTTTGCTTTTAGCAAGGCTTCTCAAATCTATTTTTGTTCTTCCTGAAGTAGAATAAACTTAAAATAAATGAAACTTCTTATGGTATTGCCTTCCTCTATGCGGTCTGATCTTTCTTGTCCTAGTCCAGTAACTTATTTGTTTATTTAAAGTGATGGAAAAATACACAGCTGGGAATAATTAATAAATAAGCAATAGGACTAGTTTTCATTAAGTGTTTATGCAATAAACTTGAGAAATATCTTGCTGCTTAGTTCTTATTTTTGTAGTCACCTTTAAGTCTTAAATGAAAGTCCTTCAGCATTTTATTGTAGAGTGAGTTCAGGACCTCATCCTTAAAGCTTGAATGCTGTATTTATTGTAGAAAATCAAAGCATGGCCAGGGATGTATGGATGGGGAAAGTAGAAACCTTGATCTTTTTTTTTATAGTAATTTAGAAATTACTTGTATATTTTATATATGGAAATATATTTCTGGTTCTCGTTGATTGTGCATGTGTTCTTAAGTTAGCAAAGGTATGCTAGGAGTTAGTGGTGGCTTTTCTTTTTTTAAATGAAAGTAATATTGGAAAGTAAGTACCTTGGTATATTTCTTGGTATAGGATTTTTTTTATGCACGTAATCAACATTCCTAAGTTTTTTCTGTTTACAAAGGAAAATTTCCCAAACTCTGTATTTCAGCAAGGGATGTGTTTTTAATAGTTAATTCTCCTGTGATTCCATCTGATTTCTATACAAGGACCAAAATATTGATAGGAATTGCACAAATGTGAACACTGCATGCTTAAACTTCTAAATATTGTATTACTGTAAGTGTAATCATAGCTGTGTACACATACCTGAAGTTATTAATCTCTCTCTGAAATTTTGGAAGGGCATTTGCCTTAAAGATCGGTGTTGTGACCATTCATTTTGGATCCCCATTTGTAGTCCAGTCGTTTAAGACTGTAATTCTACAGAAGCGCATTAACTTTGGGAGCCAATATTGGCTTCTAGAGGGAATGACACAATGTGCAGAGGATGAGGGCCAGGGGCGAGGGTAGCTGGGTTGGAAGATCTGTGTCTCAAGAGACCATCAGTGCTTCTTTCAATCTTACAGGCATATACTGCATTTTTTTTTAGCCTGCTGCATCAAAACTGCTTGGTGGCAGAAGTGGGAAGCATGGTGGCAGCAATTTCCCCTAAAGACTGTGAAGGTTGAGGATAAAGTTTGTTTCCTAAAAAAAAGGGGGGAAAAACCAGAAACAGAGCTTTAAAGGAGGACTGTTACTTGCCATGTACTAGTCAAAACTCAGACGACAGGAGCAAATGTCCAGCTGTGTAGTATGAAAATAAGAAATATTTTCTGTTCACATTGTAGCTCTGCTCTTCCTTTCAGCAGTTTTGCTGTTGAAGCACTAGCGCAGCTACTCCTTGTCGTGGTAGAGGATTGGTGTTAGACTCCAGCAGCGGGCACTGACTAACCTGGAGACCCCACCACCATTCCACCCAACAGTAAATGCGACAACTTGCTGCTGTTTACAGACTTTCAAATAATGAAGGAAAAAAAAAAAAAGGGGCAAGATTAGGCATATATCTAGTCCAAACTGTTCACTTCTTGAAACGTTGTAGGAATTGAGGGTGTGCTCACCTCCTGACAGAGCATTGAAAAGCAGATGGGTAATTTTATTGCTGGCTTGAAACCAAGCTCCTGCTCTGAACAGTCACCCCAAATCTGCCTTGTAATTCTTCTGAAGTTTCAAAATGGGACCGCATCAATATTCAGTTCATATCTCTCCTAAGTATATAGCTTTTTTCATTAAATTGAATTTTTCTACGGAGGTACAATACAGTCCATTTCACTTTAGCTTTCCTCCAAGCAGAGCATACAGAATATAGCATGGGATGGTTTTATGAGCAGCACATTGAGAGCAATTAACACTGGAATTGAATCTACATCAAGATAACAACAGGCGATTATACTATTTGACAACTGTTAAGTGGTGTTAATGGCTAAGTGTAGACCACAAACCCAACAGATTAGGACGCAGTGAAATTCAGCAGGCATGTAAATTAAAAAAAAAATGGAATGGAAAATTTAGAAATATATTTGCCACTGAAAAGCTGCAAATTATTTTAGAATGCACTAATTACCTGAATTTTTTGTAAGCAAAAACACTGGTAGGGTAAGGAAGGTCATTTTGCTAGGGGTTTTCTAAATTGAAAAAAATCAATTTGATTAAAGTGTATTTGAGAGTGGTGTTTAGATGCATCATGTTTCTATTCTTTTTTATGTCCCAGTTTTCTGGGTTGATAACTTCTATTTTGATGTGTTATACAGAACTTGGAGCCTTAGCTGGACAAAGGAACCCAGGTGACAACAGTAGGCAGTCAAGTACCCAAATGACAATTTAGTCCTGGAGTAGAAGCAATTTGAGGTTTCACAGTATTTTGGAAAGAAAATACTTTGTCTCAGTTCAACAAACTAGAAACGTGTTTAAGTCAACCTAGCTTAATAGAGGAAGTTTTATTTCCACTTTCATGATAGAAAATAATTTTACATATATCTAAAAATTTGAAATTTTCTCTGTAGAATCTGTTTCACCGCTCTAATGACTGCTGTGAGAACAATTTTAGGGTAGTATTCAAGTTTGCCTTGATTTCTACCTATTCTGTCAGCTGCTCCAGTTTATTTAACATTTACATAGGCATTCAGAAGAGGCAAATCAATACTTTCCCAAAATTTCTTTCTAAAAGCAACTTTTCTGAAGGCTTTCTAATTCACTCTGGGAACAGGAAAAATTGAACCACTTCTTTGGACTTTAGCTGTATGAATGCGAGGACATGGTCCCAGTCTCTCAGCTGTCACACTGAGGAAGAGATCCTGTGTGGGTCTGGTGGGACTGGCTATATGTCTCTTGCCACTGACTATACTGTGTCTAGATTGCTCCTGTCATGTCAGTCTTGGGCCTGTTGCATGCCCAGCACATGTAGCTGCAGTCCTGGTAATTAAAACTCCTCTTCTAGCATTGAGGACTTTGTGCCATGGAAGCAGTAATAGATACAGAAGAAAAACACTAAAGCCTTTTGTAAGATCTCAGTTTTTATTATAATAAAGATGTCTGCCTGTAGTTTTTCTTACGACGCTGACAGATTTGAAGATATTTCTTTCGGAAATACAGTTGCAACATACTGACATATTAAGCGATTTAACAATTTTTTCTTTGACTCCCCCCCCCCCCCCCCCCAGTTTTGAGCTCCAGCTAAAATCTTTGTGTAATCAGTTTTAGAATTTGGCCACAGGGAATTAGCTGGAATTGCCTACTTCAGGCAGCATTCTCAATAGTTACATATCCATTTAGTATGGGCCAAATCCTAAAAGATCTTCAGTTGCCTTTGAATGGCAAGTCCCATAAGGAGCAAGTGAACGCTGGTGGGTTATCAGTCCACATGGATGGGAACAGAATAATGTAGGATGTGAATGATTCATTAAAAATATCACTTTTTATGCCAACTCAATGCATGCAGTAACCTGCTCTGCCTAGGTCTTGCTTTCCATCTGTTAATTCCATGTTATTAAGGTTTTGGTTTCTTGAGAAAACATGGCTATCAACTTAAACAGGTGTTCACATTGCACTTTTTAAAGTTTGAATGCTGAACAGATATAAAACGAAGTTTGCTTTGGTACAAAGGGATTTAGTACTTTGAAAGATGTCTGAGTAGAGAATAATTTGGGGGGAGGAGGGTCAAGTAATTCACTGGAAATACACCTACCTACACTTACCTATGGACCTTTGCCATTATAGAATGCAAGGAGAGATGACAGCGGAAAGATTTAAAGGAACATAGTTTCTTCTGCACCCATGTCCTGTATCTCTTGTTGAGAAAATACACCACGAAAATGTGATCTAAATGCATGGCAGTAATTGAAAGAGGAGGATGTAAGGAAGTATTTGCTATACAGTGATTCTTCCAGATTTTTTGGGTGGCTCAACATGTTGCCTCCTCATTAGAACGCAAACATGTAGGACGACTTCCTCTGGATGAAATGAAATCTCATTCAGATTTTGTAATTTGTTGCTCCAGTAAGCAATTCTAAAAATTCTCTAATTCTGAAAAAAAAGTTTGCTAAAATAAGGTGGATAATGTCTAATATAATTTGAATACGAAATGGCATAGCATTACCTGTGATACTGAGGGTCCACACTGTTTTCCAGCATAGCTTCTGTATAACCTCATTGTTCAGCCAGTTTTGCATTGATAGTAATATAAAAAAGTATCTGTAAATAATGCAGCAGGGTTGGGCTGTTCTCACACACATACAATTTTCTCTCTACACTTCTCATCAAAGATTCAGAAGCCTCTGCTGTAGCGAGATCTCATTGTGAAGACCCTATTATTTTTATAATGTATATTTCAGCATATATACTAATATTCATTGAACAGGTAAATAATTTGTATTAACATGCACTGATTGAATGAAAAACATGGATTTCTACAAGGCAAAATCTTTGCTTTTTTGTTCATTTACTAATTAGCAGATACATGCATCTATACACAAGTTCCAAAATATAAGGTATAATAGCACCCTGATTTACTCTCCTTCATGGGCTCTGCTACTTTGTGGCAATCAGCAGGGGAAAAGGATCAGTAGGTTACAAAATCTTGGCCCCCCTCTTTCTTTTCATGTTGGTGTGCTCTGAATGATTGAGAGGAGTGAGTAATTGAACAAAACTTTGACTTTCCTTTTGGAAGCACTTCCAGCGTACAGAGTGACATTGCTTTCTGCCTTTCGTGACCGTCTGTATTTTCCCTCAAGAGCAGAGTGTGAAGCAGAATTAGTGATAAGGACATTATTTATCCATAAATACATGAAGCAGAGCCATACAGTGAGGTACTAAGGATTGCTTCTTTCTGATCTAAGTTTCCAGTCTGTAAGAATGGGATGCTATTGAGCTTTTTGAGATGTCTCAACTGTGATCGAAGTTGCAACTCGGGCTGATGGTAGCCTGAATATGCTCACATTTATTAACCTACTGTGCGAAGAATGACAGCTGGTTAGCTAAGGTACTAGTAAACATGGAACAGTGAAAAATTATTTATAATGTACTTCTTCACATACAAAATCTTTGTTATCTTATGTTTGAATGTGCATAGCTAAGACTAAAGAAATATTAAGTGTTGTTACTATTATTATCTAGTAAGTTATTGAACATTTGTAGGATTGATCTACTATTAACACTTCTAGGCTTTTTAGCATCATAAAATATTAGACTTTAATCCATTCAATGGTGTGTGAAGAGTGCGTCTACGTTAGCAGTTTGATTTGCTGAAGGGTGCAGATTTGCTTTCAGCTGACCTTGGAGCCTTGCAGCCTTCAGCTTAGCACACTCCAGGTGCACTTGAGGTGTGTTTCCTTCAGGTGGAAAAAGGGTGAAACTATGTGGATGCAGGGTCCTCCAGCAGCTAGCACTCTGTGCACGCTGATGGATACCAAGGGTGGTTTGCAGCTGGTGCAGGCTTAATTTCCAGTGAAGACAAAACACGGGCCTGTGGTCTTGGAACCAGAGTGCACAGGAGGAAACTGAAGCTCTCTCTTTCCCCCTTTACACCCAAACAGATGTACTGTAGATGTGCTGACACACTCGCTCTGTGGCCTTGGCTCAATTCTGGGGGGAGGGTTCCAAACTTGTGTGTAGGAAAGAAATATTATATGGCATGTTTATGTTACATTAAAGCCAAAAAGCTCCTCCCTGCTCAAAAAGAAACTTTAGTCTGTTGATGAGGCTACAGAGAAATGTATTAGAGCCGAGGAACTGGAAAAGACCGCCAAGGAGGTCCTTCAAAAACTCTGTATGTAATTGTATGGATTCTACAGTTTACATATGGATTTCATTACAGTAGTAATTTCTGGGGACATGCTTGCTTTTATTTTGTTTTAAAAAGTGGGGTAGATATGAATTTAATATTGTAGATATTGCTATGTAGTGAAAAGATAGAGCTAAAGGAAAACAGAGGTTTTGGGAATTGTTATGTTTTACTTATTTTCCAAATGAGTTGTTTTCTGAGCTACCATAATAGTTAGATACTAGAGGAAGGAAACATAAAAAATCTATTACCCCTCTAGTCAACTGAACAATGGGATTATGTACACAGGAGCAAATGCCTTTCAATTGTTGAGTAATGCAGTTGATGTTTCCTATTAAGAACAAGAAGACTTAGTCTAAGAGGCCAATGCACTTTTTTGTAGGTCAAGGAAATTTCCCATAGCAGAACCAAAGCAAAATCTATTTTAGAAGGACTTACAGAGTCATACCAAGAAAAGCATTCCTTGATATGAACCAAGAATTTTTGTCTTAGTTGACCAGTGACAAGGAGCGGGCTGGCTAATTCTGTACAGGCTGAGTCAAATCTCCAGTTGATATAAATCAGGCTATCTCTACTGACATAACACTTCCCTACTGACCTTCAGTGCTTGAGGATGTGGTCTACCATGCTGGAAGGGCCTTCCTCCCTTTTGCTGCTGGGTATCCACTGTGTTAATGTAGTTTCAAATGAATTTCAGACATGCTTTTAATCTGCCAGGGTGCTGAAGGATGCGAAAGAAGATGCTTTTTTTTTTACTCTATAATTTTTAGTGATAGAGCCAAACATGTATTTATGCAGATTGCTTAGTTTTTGATACAGTATTTTTTATTGTTGCACTAATGAGCACGACAGGGTGGGTGTTAGTAAGTTACTAACAGATGTTTCAGGGTTGATTGTTTCTTGAATATAAAATTATAATATACAATATATAAGATTATATTTAGCTCTTACGCTGTCCCACAAGCATCATGCTTATGACAGCTGACATTGCATGTAATGCTGGGCGCAGAGGTACCTAAAACAGATGAGATTTTGTGATGTCTGCCACCTGCTGCACTCGCTGCCCTCCCTGCCCTGGTGGATCTACAGTGAGGAGGAGAAGGAACAGCCCAAGTGGTGGGACCTGGAGCTGGCTGAGCAGGCTGCCCTGCCAGGCAGCTGGATCCCAGTCTCCTTTGACACAGGAGGCATGTGCAGCATGACTTCTGTGGCAGCTGGCCTTGCTGCTCTGTGCTTGCTTGCTTTCTTTTCAGGAATTTAAGTATTTATTTTCCTTTTTTTTTTTTTTAAATCAATCTCTTCTGTGTGTTGCTTTAGCACTTACTGATAATTGCATAACAAATGAGCCAGAAATAAGTATTGCTTTGCTTTTTAGGTATTTGGGGGATTTATTAGGAATAGTCCTGAAGCTAACCCTACCTAAAAATTTGAAGGAACGGGGCTAAATCCAGTCCTTGGCATAATATTGCACCCTGCATGCAAACTGAAGCGCATTTTGAATGACTCAAGGCCACAGTTCTGCAATACAGTGTCAGGAAAGTAAGGGAGAGGAAGTTAGAGAAGAGAGAGTAACCCTAAAGCCGGTTTAGCGCCCTAAACAACCACTATGCTTCACTCACGCTAATAGAAATATAGTTACATTTCAGACCATATCCCAATTTTACTCTCGTCTGAAATATTTTTTACAGTTTAGCTCTGTGGTTACCCTTTGATGTTACTGAGCAAAGTGTATGTGTAAGAAGTATGTACAAGAAATCTCTGCTTTAAAAATTAGAGATGGTCTATAATTAACGTAATTTGTTTGACAGTTTCATGGTATGCCTGTCTTAAAATATATTGATGATTTTTATTTTTTTGATGTTTAATTTTCATTCTGTTACACTTACGTTACACGCTAAATTGACAGAAATGAAGATGCCTTTACATTAGACATTTTCATATTCGTCATGTATTGGGGTAAATACCTTGCACTATCAATCCAAAATTGGTTCAGGCATTGTAGGGGGAGGGGGCCACTTGTCTTTCCACTTTTCCTTGGAAACAAAGATTAAAATAAGGTGGCTGACACAGAAAATTGCATATAAGAATGTGGACTTAAAGCAGTGTAAACACAAAAATTTTCTTGTTAATTTATGTGAGTAGTTTCACTGAAATAAATGAAATTCACATACTTTTTAACATTGTATCATCAGGACAAAACTTTGTTGGAATAATGCTATATATATTTTCAAATGTATTTTTTCTACAGTGAAAGGGTCTTATGAGTTCTTGACTAATGTTTTGCTGCTTTTTTTTTTTTAAATAAAATAAAACAGGGATTTAGTTTAGATGGTAAGATAATGAATTGCCTTAAATAAATTGCCTTCATTCTAGGGGAAGTAGTGGGTTGGGGCTCCAACTATAAAAATGTAATATAGGTCAATTAATATGAGATTTTTTTTTTTCCCCCTACTGGACTTATAATTCATTCTTAAAGTAGAGTTTAGGAAGAAAAGAGTGTAATTTTTATTTCATATGTTCTGCTTCCAGTTAGTGTAACAAGACAGTACAAGTTTTTTTCTCTATATTTAGGAAAATAAATAATGATTTGCATTCCTACTTCATAATATTTAATTAACTTGATACACATTCTGGGATATCTGCATAATAAAATAGTTAGAAATATATATTGATTTATTTTGTGTCGTTTCAGGTTTTAGTACCTCTCTAGATTATGGTAAAGAGAAGGAAATGGAAATGATACCCAAACTTCATATAATGAGTCAAAGACTAAGGATAATAAGAAAATGATAAAAGTGTTGCTCTCAGAGTTGTAGCATCTTCAGTGTATCTTGGAAGATTTATGAGAGTAAGAGACTTGTCAATTTTAAGAAAGGTTTTTAAATATAATTTTAAATATTAAATATTAATTTTTGTCTGTAGCTTATTATACAGCATTTTAAGATTGGTGGTTTAAAATTCACTTATATTTCTAAAGTTTCATAGTACACTTAGGAATGCTAGACAAACTCAAAGATGACCTAAATTTAAACATGTAAGTAAATTTTTCCAGCTCTGTATTTGAATCTGGAAGTGATTCTGAAATGCAGTGCTTGACAAGAAAATCACATTTTTAGAAAAGCAGTTTGAAGATAGCCCTTATAAATACTAGAGATGAGCATTCATTAAAGGTGGAAGGAAAAGATTTCTTACAAGTTTTACAAGTAACGGGAATAAGTCACAAGTTGCTTGTTAGTGACTCTGATTATCTCAGAAGCTGGGAGAAGATAGGATGGGATAATATAAGCTTTTGCAAAAGACATGAACAGGTATTTAATTTCAGACACTGTGACTAGTCCCCTGAAAACCACTGAGACTGTTCTATGCTTAAATTTAAGCAATGATGTAAGTATATAGATATTAAGAGGCCTAGTATTGCAAGGTAAATAATATAATAAGTAATCTCCAAATGTAAGTGTAGGATTCATCAATTTTGATACTTGTTTGCTCTTTAAATAATTGCTTGAGTTCTGGGTGAAATTAATACTTTCATATTTTTTTAAACATAAAAAAGTTGGTGTCAAATTTTGTCTAAGTCTGTCAAGATGTTATGTGGGATGCCTTACCATTTCTTAATTTATTCTTTAGTGGAAAATAATGCAAAATGAAAGAGCATTGCATCAAATCAGGCACTTGACAGATATTTTCCAAGCACTGTATGTTTATAGATCTATCAATAAAAATAAAATTGTGTTTGGTAACTCATGACATGAAAGAAGGGCAAATGTTTTGATGACATAACTGCCAAAGCAAAATTTGAGACTTTTTCTGAAAGTACAGATCTTGGAAATACATGCAATGAAGTTGCAAAAGGTGAGTTATGTCAAATTCCATAATCTGTTAAAAAGCCCTGACCACTGTGTTAGATAAAAAAATTTAGAAATACAAGTTAATTGAATACTTAAATTTTCTCCATATTAAGTTTACATACATAAAATCAGTCTCTTTGATAGCAAAACTGCTTTTTTAAAAGAACTTCACTGAGTTGTAGACCCCGATTTTTTCATAGGGCCCAAGGTATTAGTTAGTGATGCTACAGAGCTGAATTAGCATTGTCTCATCTTAAACCAATGCTGTAGCCCAGGAAGCACGTCAGTAAAGCCTATGTGACATGCTAAACTGCTATTTGCTGAGATG
Source organism: Haliaeetus albicilla (assembly GCF_947461875.1). Taxonomy (NCBI): domain Eukaryota; kingdom Metazoa; phylum Chordata; class Aves; order Accipitriformes; family Accipitridae; genus Haliaeetus; species Haliaeetus albicilla. The sequence continues at coordinate 25,457,437 of NC_091488.1, forward strand.
CCATGACAGACTGACTCCTAAAGGTATTGATTTGAAGTCATGACATTTTGGGGGGTACAAGAGAGGAGAAGGAAAAGAACTAGCTACAAAGCAAGTAAAATAGTAAAACTGTACTGCTAGTGAATAACTGGGAGCTTGTAGTATAAGCAGTAAATATTTAAAGAAATTTAGCCTATGAAGTGTTTAATAAACACCCCCAAAAACCCCAACTCTTTGTGTTATTTACACAAATGGTCCCTTGATTTAATCCTAATTAGTTAATAAAACAACAAAACCAAATGAAATGGACATCTGACTAAACAGAACAAAAAATCAGTCACACTCCTCACTAATTTCCTGGGAGAATAAAACAACTAGCATAGTCCTCTGTGTTACTAAATGCATATTTTCTGAAGATAAAACAAAACAAAGATATTCCCTATCTGAACTATAATACTTAGCAAAATAAATGACAAAAACATGGCAACACAAGAACTGATACCTATCCATCATAATTCCTCTTTAGCAAACTGGCAATAGATGTAAGAAATCACGATGATGTATGTATATTTTTCATTCTTTAGACCTCATAGTGGATATAAGACAAACTTGCATTGAAATATTTCAAGTTGAGACAGTTAATGTACCTGTGAGAGGGCTCTTATGAATGCCTATTTTGACCAGCTGTGTAACACCAGGATGTCACATAACTTTAATCACTGGATAATGTGGTACCATTTTTGGTGAGACAGATTTTTACTTTTAGACATTACTCCCTAAGGGGCTATATTAAAAAAGTAACACATATTTTTCTGAAGATCAGTGCTGAACAAATAAGAAGTCTACAACAAGTGATGAATATGCAATCAAAGTCCCAACAAATTTATAAGTCTTTAAACAAACAAAAAAACACCACCAAAACAAAAAACCCAAAACACCTGAAACTTTTTGGTAAAGTAGGGGAAAAAGCCTACAGTTTCATATAATTCATATAAAGTGCTTACAGATGAACTTTCATTGGAATTCCATATGAAAAACAAACTAAAACTAGAGTTCTTTTGATTATTTGTTTCATTTTATGCTTTATCTATGCTTTTCTAGCAGTTATAATCTAAAGCACCTATATTTCCAAAGCAGTGATCGTACTCTTAAAGAGGCAAATCCTTTATCACTTCCATATTTCTTCACTTTTATTCAAAATAAAGTGACAGCTACCTGTAGTATATTAAAGTTTAGAATTATGGTTGCCTATTAAAGATAAAATGTATTAGTAATTTAATTATAATAATGAACTTCTGAGCATCTTTTTCCTCCTTTTTCTTTCTTCATAAAAATGGCAGGTAAAGAAAAACCAAAGAACTGATGTGGAAGGAATTCTGATTCATTGCCCTGGCTTGAAACTTTTACACTACGCTGGTTAGAAAGAAGCAACTGTCTATTCTATTACATTATGCTTAACTCTACAGTTCAATGATTTACATTCAAATTTCCACTTGAATTAGCCCAGAGTATGAATGTCAGGAACATTGTAAATTTTTACCAAAAAAAAAAAAAAAAAAAAAAATCATAGTTTTCCCCATTTTTTTTACTACACATACATACAGAAAGATAGAAAAATGAGAATAGAAATTGTATAGATATAGCAATGAATTACCCACCAGAAGAAAAGTTTACCACTTAGATGAGCAGTGCTAGTAATAAAATAATTTAAATCCTCTACCTTAGGGATGAACTCACACAACAGAAATTCATTTAATTATATTGTTTTATAAATATCAATTCAATCAATGGTTGACTATAATACTGTTACTTGTGATGGGTTAATTGGAAATTAATTAAGGACAAATTCTCAAAATCATGATAAAATTGCATAGGATTTTGGTTTGAAATTGACCGACTGATAACAATGGAAACTAGTGAAAACTCCTTGCAGATGAATGTGAGGTCTCATCACTGTATTAGCTAACCAACTTTATTCTTCTTTGAATCATACATTTGGAATACTCAGTTATTTGACTTAGTCTTAAGATTAATTCCTGTGGTACGTGTCTGTGTTTATTAGCAAGGCAATAATACAAAAAAGAGGCAAACTGAGGAGTTTCGTTTTGAAGATGACTGTAATATTTGTTAAAAATATTGGTTGACTGGGAAAAAAATCTCTCGGGATGCACCAGGAGAGTGAAATGTCTTTATCTTTCCAACATGGCCACTTTGTGTTTCTTCTTCTATAAGAGGCAGTGAAAAATATTGGCACTTAGTAGGGTAACTTTTGTGCAGCAATTTCCCTTGCAGTCTCCAGCTTTTCTTGCAGCCCTTATGCCTGACTCTTTCCTTCTGCCAGAAACATTGTACGGTGTTTTACAGCTGTCCCAAAGGCCCCTTGGGACTGTTGGCAGAGAGGTCACCTGTTTCCAATATCCATTGGGCATATAGTTTGATGCACAATGAACTCAAACAATGTGTTTAATGCCCACATGCATCATCTTAAGCTACACAAAGAGTAGCAAAACAAAAATCATGCTAAGCCTCTCAAAACCAAACAAAATATCAGTATATTTTGTAAGTGGAAGTGTAGTTGAGAGGCCTAATGAAATAAGGTAAGAAAGCATGCTTCACAGAAGAGATTGTCAAACATTTAGAAAATATCGTACAAGGACAATTGAATGTTAGTTTGTAATTTAAAGGTCTAGTCATGATTTACTTTCAAAATAATTTACTTTTATATGTAAAACTAAATCACAGGAACTTACATGTAATAAATGGGAATACTTAAAAAAAAAAAAAAAAAATCCCCAGTCCCTTAACTGCTGCTATAAAGAGTTAACTTAAATATTTTGCTTTAATATCTTCTCAAATGAACTTTATTTATCCTGTTGTGTAGCCTCATTAATATACTTAATGAATTGATCTTACTGTTAAGATGCTCAATGCAACCTAGAAACATAACATCGTGAATATTTAATCAACCATTGATCTCAGTCAGCAGATCCAAACATCAGTCAGTCATACCACATCGATCTTCATAGTTTCTTTGCATGCTATCTGTTACTTGTTGAATTAAAGATATTTTGCCATTTCAAGAAACTACAGACTTCTCTTTTATAGGAAGAAGAGCTCCCAGCTCCCCTCCTCGACACCACTGACATCCACATCTGCCTGTTCTTGTTTTACTTCCTTTTAATTTGTTTTAGTTCCTTTCAATCTACTTTTCCCCTCTGAAGGGGAGGTAGCTGGGAGCTCAGTTTTATAGATCTCCAGATTTCTCTGACACAATATTACTAGTCCAGCTGCCCCTGTAGTATAGGGTCCATTAGAGGCTCGACTTCAGAATTACTCCTTCCGATAGTTCAACTGTTCTGCCTATGGAGAAGCAAATGATTTGTGACATTTCCTCCATCAGTCTACTACACATTTTTTACCTTCTAGTCCAGAACATATACGTTATACTCTGCAAGAGACGAACTTTTTCACAGAATATGTTATCTGCTTGCTGCCTGATAGAAATGTTAATGACTCTGATGATTCTTTGAATTTGGAGAACTGGAAAGCCAGGATCCCTTCAGATCCAGGCATTTCAACACAGACATTCTGTTCTCTCAGGGACCCATCTTATGTCCCATAATTATACCTGTTTCAAAAGGGGAAAAAACTGTTTCATATCAAATACTCCAAACACGCAGTAGTAAGGTAATAGAGAAAAACGGTATCTCACCCCATTCATGAATAAAAGATCATAGAATGCCAGACTTTCCATTTGAATGAGATGGTCTTGCCCTATTCTGAAAAGTAACATAATGTGAAATTTTTAACAGAACAATAGAAAACAAAATTCTGTACATGACAATATTCCTTGGAAACATCTTTAAAGTATTGAAAGGAAAAGTGCTTGCTGAGGTGCATTCTTCAGTTCCCAGTGATTGAGTTACATACTCATTGGACAGAGAGAGAGAAAGACATGTTTAGTCTAATGGTTGAACTCACTGAATACGAAGTCTGATATGAAGATTTTTCATAAAATGCAACAGGAGGAGTACTTAGGAACTTGTCATTGCACCATAGTGTCATATGACTGAACGCCACAGCTGATGGTGGTTAGCACCACTACACTCACCCAAGACACAGGCAATTTTGTTTTAAGCTATTACTTTGAAGTAGGCAGAAACAGAATTTGATTCACTCCCCATATATTTTTAGTGAGTAACAAACCACAGTGTTACAGGGCGTTGGTGGCCTTTTTGTGAATAGCCTTCCAGAGCCCTTGTGCCTGTTGAGTTAATTAATCCTAGAAATTCTTGAACATTGTTGATATTTTTCTTCTGTTTCTGTTCATCTGAATCACTTAGCAAACTGAGTTGAATTGCACTTTTTCAGGAAATCAAATACTTTTAAAGGTATGGTGAGGAATTGGTGAAAGGTGTTTTCTCACTATGAAAATGTTGTTGACTTCCAGCTTAGCAGCATCCTGTTAAGCCCAGAAATCTAACGTTGACCTTTAAATGAAGTTACTTTCCCATTGGATTCACCACCACTCAAGTGCTATCATCCAAAAATGTCACAAGTCGTGAATGTTAAAAACTACCAGTGAAATTTAAAAGAGTGATATCCAAGATTTTGACAGCAGCAGTTTTGATGGCTAGTGCTCAATAGTGCTATGCTAATAAACACATAAATTCTATTGTATTTTTAGCTCCCTTTACTGCTTAACATTTTTTACAATGTAGATTTAGTAGAGATACCTCTTTCTTAGACTTTACAAATTCAAGAATACACTCTGTTCTAAAAATAGAGTGCAGAAACTTCATTCGTCTAATGAAGACATTTCTTTCATGGTAATTTTTTTTTTGCCTTTGTTTCTTTATCTCCGTAGAATTGAATGGGATATATCAAAAAAAGTGAGCAACTTTTCCACTGAAGGCATGTATATGCCTTTCTCTCAAAAGGTCATTAAACATCATCAAACCACTGGATTTCTGAAAGCTGATCCACTGCAAATAGATAACAAAACTATATTAGTAACAATGCTCTCTGCAAGGTGACTGAGGAACTTGGCTCTAAATGATGGCAGAGATTTGCCCTGTAATACTTTCAGTGTGTTCCCCTGAAAAAGAAGTCAAACAGAAGGACTTACACAATTGGCTTTTCAACATTGAAAAGCTATGCTCTATTTAGAAAAAAAAAAAAGTGTTGTCTGTCTATTGCTTATATTCATGGATAAATCTAGAACTAGAGTTTATTATTATTTGATGAAATGGAAATGTCTGGGTTCCATTTAAAATTTTAAACTAAGCCTTTTAAAAAATTATTTATGGAAACAGATATCCCTTCCTTCACCTTGTTTGCATATTAATGTAACAAGTAGGTATCCAACTCATTTTCTTTACCACTTGACTGTTCTGATAAAGCCATTAAGAATTAGTAAAAAACAAACCCCAAACCAAAACTCTTATTGATCCTCTTTAATGACATACAGATTGAGCATAAAATCAGCCTAAATATTTTATATAGATGCAAATATAAAAAAATCAAACCAAGTAATTTAATCTTTATTTTATTTTCAATAATATTGAACTAGCCTTAAAAATTAAAGCAGAAAAAGATTTGATTGTCCATAAAGTAACTGGGTCTTTTTAAATTTTATTAGTCTTTAGTTAGAGAGTCTTTAAAAGATAACACTTTTCCTCAAAATATTTTTCATCATGGTGAAATACACATAGTTTTGAGATTTGGGACATTAATTTCTTTGGGGCTCTGTGGTGGTGGTGTTTACCTTGAATGTAGCTTTTATAATTTGCTTCTCTCTATTCAGACCAAAATTAGTGCTAAATAAGCAGAATGGACATTGGATGATCATATAAGAAAATGGCATTATATTTCAAGCTATTTCAACATAATGATAGAATAAATATTTTCATAGTCCTCCTTTTGCTGTAGTTCTAAACAATATTTTGAAGTATATTTCTGAGTATTTTCTTCAGGAAGGGTGTAGAATTCTACTTTTCCTGCAAAATACAAGATTGTAATTTGTCTGACCTTCTTTCTGTTTTCCATCTGCATACATTACTGAATGACTTTCCATTTTGCAGCTGAGGGAAACACAACTTTGAATGAAAAATGTTGTCATTAAAAAAGAGGGAACAAATTGCATAAATTATAAATGACCTGCAGAAGCTGAAATGTGCTACCACGTTACCCTGATTATACATGTGTGGGGTTTTTGTCATTAATCCAACAAAATAGCATGGCAACTTATGGAACTCATGTAGATACAGATCTTTTGGTAAAGAAACAGAACTCCAAATGGATTTAAATTTATAGCATTGTATTATGCATTACAAGGAGAAAGAAAAAAAGGCTGACTCAATTCCTGAGTTTATACTTTTAATTTTACACATCCATACAGTTGGGTTTTGCTTTTTAATTTCTAAAAGTTTGTATTTAATTGAAGTATGTTAAAAAAAAAAAAAAAATTCAATGCTTCTGTCAATCTCCAAGCTGGCATTTCAGATTGTGCTAGTTTATAAAGATTCCCACAGAAAAAAAATCTGCTTCTTGCAGCCTTGCTGCATCAAAGAATTTGGCTAATCTTAAGTTTATGAGTTTTTTAATGCTTCCTTGCATGCTTAGGCATTTCACTATTTCAGATCACTGAATATTTATGCAACAATAAATCTCATTAATAAATTAACCCATAGTTATTATTAAGTATGTTTCATTTAGGAATATTGTTAGGATTATTATAAGAACACAGAGAATATTAGGTCAGTCCACAGATTCATCTAGTGCCTTGTCCTGTTTCTAATATTCTCTAGTAAGAGCAGGTATAAAATACCTTTCCAGAATTTCATCATAATCTCTGTCAATTTACAGCTCAGGAATTTCAATACCTATCTTTTGATGTATTCTTCTTCCAAGAATATCTTCAGTTACTTCTTAAATATTATGTAAAATGCAGTCATGCTGGTTAGCTAGCCAGGGCACGGCTCAGCTCTCCAGTGTGCGAAGAATTCTACCTTTGGGCTTGAATTTGTTTTTTGGTGGTTTCATCTAATGCCCCTGATTCTTGTATTGAAGGAAGGACTCAATGAACAGTTGCTGCCCTCCTCCTTGCTATTCATGACTTAAGCTGGCTGCTGTCAACTCTATATCTCATAATCTATTTTCTGGGCTAAAGATTCCCAGTTTGTTTTTTTTTTTTTCCATTCTTCACACTCATTGTTCAATCTATAAGGATAGGCTTTCATCTTCCATATTGCCTTTTCTTTATATTTTCTGTACATGCATCCTCTTAAGATAGAAAGAAACATGCCCTGTATCCAAGACATGGCTGCATTCTGACTCATGTACAGTGGCACAACGGCAGCTCCTCTTTTGTTCTCTGTGCTTTCCTAACAAATCCTAACATCAGAAGTGCTTTCTTTCATCAAAGACTGATTCAATAAATTAATAAATTCAGGCTCCTCTGCTGCTGAATATTTTTCCCAAATGTCTAACTAAAGTTGGGCATTCATCTACAGTGATTATCATTTGCTACATTAATGCTGAGTCATCTGGAAACTTAGGAACTTTCTGTTATGATTTGCAGATAGCCCTTGACTGTACTGACACTAAATATTGTTAAGTAGCCATAAGTAACTTTGTAATCTCACTTTTGTCCCTTCTTGCAGGTAATTTTTTAATATGTTCAACAGCATGTCAGCAGGCTTGTATGTACAGTTCAGGGAATGTTATTGAACAGTATCTTCATAGAAAATGAGATTTTTTTTTTTTTTTTTTTTTGTCTTTTCACACTATATTTTAACAGATGAAGCATTTCACATCCTGTAAGTGATAGGCACTTAGTGTTATATCAGCTCTGTTTCTCAATAATGAATTACTCCTTCATGGTGCTTTTAACCTGTAGCATTTTTGACACACTTCTGAACATATTTCTTTTAGGAATGTCTCTATGAATACTTGAAAGTTGGACAAAAAGAATCTCTTTGCCTTCTAAAATAGTACTGCTGAGACCATTAAATTAGGATATTTTTCACACTATCCCTAAGCTCCTTATGTCAGATCAGGATTCAAGAGTGACTGAAAATGATGTTCTTTCACTCGTGTTCTTGAAGTGTTAGGGTTCTCACTGTGCTGAAGAGTAGACTTCTAGAGCTACTAGTCTAGTAGACTGCTAGAGCTTCTCCAGTTTTGGTGATTCCTCAGCTGTTTTCAAGCTTCAGGACAAAGGCATTTCTATTTCTCATTAACAGAGCAGTAGCTGTGCAGCTCAAGTGTAACTGGAAGATATCAGGATTTTTCAGAGTAGTTAGGTGGACAAAATTATTGGATTTATAGGCCTGGAAAAGGCTTACAGTTTAAAGTCTTAAGGTTCTGTTATAATTTAAAGTGTTTATGTTTATGCTACAACTTCAGCAGAACCAATGCTACATTCTACTCTGGCATGTCAGTAAATTGACAAATGGTGACTTCATGGTAGGCGATATAAAGCTAACCTCAGGTTTTTAATATGTGCCTACATAACAGGAATCTTCACTTGCTTTTTTTTTAGTTCCTTTGTCACATTAGAAGAAAATGAAGGTATCTGGTAAAGGGAAGAGGCCAATTATGGAGCATGAAATCTGAGTTACTAATGAAAGTTGAAGGATGTGAAATATATTCCTGTGTTCATGAACAATTTTAATGTGTTCATTAAAAGTGAAGTCAAGTTCATCCAAGTGAACATGCTTAATTTTTACTTGGTATATGTATGCAAGTGAGTTTTAATCCCACCCCCCACCCCCCCCCCCCCCCGCCCCGGCTTTCCTGTATATGAAAGAACATTTGCAAAAAAAAAAAAAAAGCCAAAATCTGCCCAAACTCATGACTAGTAAATAGTGCCTGCTTTTAATTAATGGTATTAATCTTGGATGCATTGAGTCCAGATATCTCCTGGGAAATATGAGAGGAGAGCTAAAATACTGTGTTCATCATATAAAAGAAATCCTGAAATTACTTGTCTGTCATTTTAAACTTAATACCGTGTCATTTTTCTTAAACTTTATTAAGGTAACATTTATAAAATAACATTATAACATTTTAAACTTCAAACAGTTTCAAAGATAATGGTGGATTTTAATGAATTTTCTTAATTAAAGGAATGGTTAGTTGTGCCTGTTTTCAGTAAATTAATTAAACTTTTAGTCATTAAGCAAAAAGTTAATTCATCATTGAAGGGTATAGGAAGTGTGAAAAATCTGGCTTTTGAGATGGATACCATACCCTAATCTATCACTGATATTATGGAATTACATGCTTAAAAATGTTCTCGATAGTATAAAATACTATAGAAAGTGCCTGGTGACTAACTAGGGATACTTGAAGCATTTTAGTTTGAATCATCATCTGTAATACGAGAATCTTATAACTGGTTTTACAAAAATGAATTATTTTTCATATGAAATGTTAATGGACAACTTCTTAAAAAGAATATGCTGGTGAAAATCATGTTCTCATTTAATGCTCACTGATTCAGGATGAGATTATTTTCCTATGAAGAAGAAAACATCATAGTAGTAGCACTATATATATATATGCTGGTTTTTTTTACTGCACAAATGAGTAACTTGATTGTTTTTCTTTGCTGGACTTTCTCTGCCTCAGATCCTGATTTGTCATAGTTACTCTGTTTCTCTTCGTGTAACTCAGTATGAAATACCTTTGTCCAGACTCCTAAAAACGTAGTGCAGGTTGACTCTGCAGATGATTTCTCTCCCCAATGTCCTACTCTATTATCAGAGAGAGAGGCAAGTGAATCTTATATAGTCTGCATATTAATCTTAACAATCAGTAGAGCAGATCTTAATCGATGTTCTCATTGCACCAAAGCTCTTACAGTGTAGTATAAAAAAACAGAATTATTAGAGATACCTCAGTGTGATCATTTACATGTTGTTCCTTATTTTCCTGCGCTAGAGAGAAACATATATCGAGGCAAGCAGTGCAGTTTTAGGACACATAAAGCTTTTCCTTATTATGTGGAGTATCGCCATGCCTTGGCTGGTCGTCACTGGATGCAGCTGGTACCCTTGCAGTTGCTTCTGGTCCTTGTTGCTGCAGGTGTTTGACTATTAGAAGGGGGCATGAGAAAGGAGGGCTTCCGTCCTCTCTGCTGATTGCTGGCTGTGCAGCTGGAGTGCCACAGCTTGGCCATTGCAGTTTGAGAGTATGTGTCAGGAGAGGAAATTCAGTTAACTGCTTTGTGAAATCTACATTAAGAATATCGTTATTGATTTTTTTTTTTTTCGGCTGGGCAATTTGTCTTAGAAAACTGATGCAAATCAGCTTCTACTTACTGCATAAAATTAAACCCCCCCCCTTTTTTTTTCCTAGAAATATAAAGTCTCTACCCCTTTTTTTTTATTTGCCTGACATGAGGAGAAAAGGTGCTTTCCCCTTAGCTGCAGGAAAGTGGAATGTGACAATGTGACAGTGCAAACCCTGCCCCTGCTATCAGTGTTGTAACATCAGCAAATACTAATGTGTAAAAATGCATATACACGTATGAATGTGTACATGCACAGTTATTTTTGTTAATGTAACCTTTTTCCCATTTCCTATCAATCATGTTCATGTAATGCTTCGCATTGGCTTTGATCAGTATATGAAAGTCATTATCAAAATCTTGTAATCTAGTTTATTGCTGTATTTTGCTTAAAGTGGCTGCATTGGTCAAAGTATCACTTCTAAGGTGAGAAGGTTAGGTTTGAAATAAAAATAGAGACTTCTGTAGCCATTGCTTTCTGTATGTTTTGCAATTAAGATATATACTGTGGGATGCTCATCAAAGAGGAACTTAACAAAGGGGATTCTGTCATAAAATGCAACTCTCTGAACAGACCACATTCTAAATTACCTGCTAATGTGTTTTCTGTGACAGCAGATTCTCATAAGGTTGGATGTTTACATGATCAGCTACAATTTTAACCTCAGCATTTTTGTTAACTGCATTATTCTACATGATGTGGCTGCTTTCTGTTCAATGTCAGATAGCTATATGAGTTAAAAATAATGATTAAATATCTCAGAGGAAAAAAATTATTGCCTGAATACCCATCTTGTAAAATTTAATGGTTTTTCCTTTTACAATATTATATTATTGGCTGTAGTAGATTAGGACAACTTTGATAGAAGAATTGCACATAATTAAATTTTCATGTGTGGTTTAAAGTGCAAAAAGATTAGGAGGCTATTTAAGAGGTGTTGGAACTGTCACACCATATCAGTAAAGTCTGCAAGATGGAGAGCACAAAAGTACTGATTCAGTGCAACATGTCACATTGCTATAAAGCAATAACTACAAGGAAGATGCCATGGATGGGTGGGTATCTATGCCTATGAATACTTGTGAAGATATTGTCAAATCCATTTTTTTATCTTAGAATGGATAAGGAAAATGGATCCAGGAGGTGCATTCAAAAGTTGTGATTTAATCATCTGTTTATTCAAATAAGATAGTAAGGAACTTTTGCATTGCCTTTCTTTTCTCTAGGCTTATTAATACTTCCATGTCATGGACATTTATGAAAAATTAATATACTTTGGGAAATTTTACATTTTGGTGAGTTCTGACATGTTGGTTTGGGGCAATACTTGTCAATTCGTTGATGAGGGGCAGGAAGTCTGCAAATCCAGAAGTGCAGGGTCATTCCTGTTAGTTCCAGCCTAGAAATGCCTGGCAGTGGTTCAACTCACAGGAGCAAGGGTAGGCCCATATTATGGCAGCTGTTTTTCTAGCACATATGGTTTGCATTTCCCTTGCAGAGATAAGGTGATATTTAAAGATGGAACACTGATATGAACCCATTGAAAATTGCTTTATATTTTATTTTTTGGGAAAAGAAGTATTGTGATTCAGCTAAAGTGTGTTGACTCTTCAAATATGATTTAATAGGACTGTTCTGCAGAAACAAAATTCTGACTTAGACCCTATGCAGTATTTTCAGGAAGGTATGTAGTGCTGGGAATAATCCAAATCAGCATCTAAGAGAAACAGTGCAAAAAAAAAAAAAAAAAAAAAAAAAATTATCCTTGAAAATAGTTACTGTTTTCTTTTTGTGAAAGTTTGGATTGGATCCAAGTGATAGGAAGGCAGAGCATCAAAATATATTTAGTTATAACCCAGGTATGTTGGAATAATCTGCAGCCATCATAATGGGCAGATAGGCCCTTTCCAAAGGGCACTGGTGAGATTTGGCTGTGTCTCTCATGTTTGAGATCAGAGGCACACCTAACAGCTGTGAAGCAGCAAATGAAATATTGACCATGTTATTGTGTCATTTAATTTGTAATGATCTTCAATACTTCTGAAACGCTGGACAAGACATGTGGCAAAATCCAATTGTGTCATTCCTTGTAATCTTAGGAAATAAGACAAATCACTATAATGAGAGTATAAAAGGTTAATGTATTTTTCGAAAACTAATGAACAAACACATTTTGTGCTGTAAGACTCATGTCTGGCAGCCTAGTATTATTTTTTTCTGTGTGTGTAGCTGATACATATGTCCAGAATTAAATTATTTATGAGACTTCTATTACATTTTGCCTTTGTAGGATGGGTTAAACTTCATTTCAGAAACACATATCAAGTTATAAAAGTTATTAAAAAAAAATCCAAAACAACTTGCCTGTTGGTTTGGACCCAGGTGTTTCTCCAATATGTAAAAAACGTGGGTTCAAGGTCATGCTTTGGAATTTCATTTCCTCCCTCACAAATTCAAGTAGAAAGAGTAATCTTGTTGCACCATTCAGCTCCCACGGAAACCAGTGGGAATTTTGCTATGCGACTTCAAGGCAATGGAAACAGGACTTTGAAAAGTATCTAAATCAGAGAAACATAAATAAGAGAGGGAGTCACTCATCCATGGACCCAGCCCTGCTTGAAGGAAGGTTTTGTATTTTGCATGAAACAAAGTATTTGCCTATGTTTCACTTCTTGAAATGCAGAGCAGAAACAACCACAACAACAAAAAAAAAGGGTGAGAGAAATACCTTTTACTGTCTCCTTAATATCTCCTCACCTCAAAGAACAGAGATATCCTGCTAGAATAGCTGGTTCTTTTTTTTTTTTTTTTTTCTTCTTTTTGGCATTTATGCTAGGAAAACAGCAGAAGGCAATTCTAAGTTAGAGACTGTAGTACTAGGAGTAAACCCAAAATATGGAAGAGTGAAAAACATGGAAGTAAAGTTGCAGGCTTGGGTTTTAAGTGATTTTTTTTTAAGTTTCTGCCTTGCCAGTGTACTAGAAATCAAATAAAAGCTTGTTATGATTTCACTTATTGCCTAGAAATGATCCTGAAGTAATTCCTGAAAAAGGAAAAGCAGTAGAGCTTTATAATATTAGTAATAACTTACAGGTCCATTTAAATATATTGTTTGGAAATGTTTTTTTTGATGCAGGGTTTCCTACCAATAAATACAAAACTTTGAGGAAAATCTCATTAACAGAGACTTAGATGATCATTTAGAATAGATGGGTACAAAAGTTTTTAAATTACACTAAAATGCAAGCAGAAAGTCATGATATTTGAGTTTGATTTCTACCTCAGCTATAGACTGACTGCCTGTTGCATAGGACAGACAACTGAACAACTCGTGCTTACCTTTTGCCATGCATTTTTCACGTGCAACTTCTGAGAAGTTGCCCGCTATTGATTTTTACTGTAGCAATGTCCAAAAGCACAGTCTAGTCCAGTCTAAAATTGGGCCTTATCCTTTTATGTGCTATATCAGCAGATAAGGTGGTGTAAGCATTAACGAATTCAATCAGTAATGAAGCTTGTGATCCTGAGGCAGATTTTGTCGTGGAGTGCTTACTCTGTACAGACAGTTCACCTTGTTTCACAGCGTTGCAGAGACCCTGGCAGTAGTATTCATCTCACTCAACTGTGGATGCCCACAGAGCAGGTATCTGTGTTTGAATTAGTCCATGGGGAGAAATAAACCTGTGTGCAGCAGTTGGGAGGCAGTTTTTCAACTGGATGTTGATGTTCCTGTAGGTCTGGGCTCAGTTACATTATCCCAGAGTCCTCTTCCCCTCCCACTATCCCAAATGATGGAGAGTTCATTATTTTCCATGATTACTGTATATGGAGTCACATCCATGAACACTCACACACATGCAGTTACTCTTGTCACCGTAGGAATCTTACCTGACCCACTCCAAGCATCCTCAGTGTGTCTAGTTTGTCATGCTTACTTAGTGAAATCCAGAGCAATAGAAAGTTACTATTTCTTTTTTATTGGTTTGTAATCCAGCAATTTAGGTTACAAGGTTGTAGTTTATATCATTTAGGTGCTCTTTGCTATTTCAAAATATGGTCTGTGAGTTTGTGTATCAATAATTAGGACAAAAGGTGCTCCTGTCTGTAGTTTCAGAGACACCTGTAATAAATGGCAAAAGCAAGAAAAGCTTGGCAGTGAACCAGAAGTTGAACTAAAGCTGGTTCCAGATTTCCTTTTCTTGAACACAAACCAAAAAAATAAATGGACATTTTACTGGTTTAAAAGCCTACAAAAGGAATGATCACCTCCATTCTTCTTGTTCATCTGTTTTCCCTGAGATAAACAGCTTCACTTTCTGCTCTTCCTTCCCCTGAAAGAAAAAGCTTTTAACAGATCTTTTCATGGGGCAGATACCTTTTTGCTGCATCCTGATCTCCCAGTCTGGTTATCAAGTAGGGAACAGTGTGGGGAGCCAGAGCTTACCTGCTCCCTTGCTCACTACAGAGAACATTTTTTCTTGGGTGCTTTTGGATGTACAATCCCACTGGAAGCAGGAATCACAGTTACCTTTCTGCTACCTGAACGATGGCTTGTAGGGCAGTCATAGCTTTCCTTCCCTCTCTTACCACTATTGTTTAATTAACATCTTTTAGTCAAGGAGACTGGTGTTTGAGTATTTGTCATAAATGTAGTCCTTGTCTTCACTTTAACTATGCTGCTCATCAAGGACCGTGTCGGACAGATGTCCTCTTTGTTATGGCTACAATGAACTTTCAATAGTAACAGCAAAAGTGAACAACTCTACTAAAACCTGCTTGTCCTGGTTTCAGCTGGGATGTAGTTAACTGTCTTCCTAGTAGCTGGTACAGTGCTATGTTTTGAGTTCAGTATGTGAAGAATGTTGATAACACTGATGTTTTCAGTTGTTGCTCAGTAGTGTTTAGACTATAGTCAAGGATTTTTCAGCTTCCCATGCCCAGCCAGGGCACCTGACCCAAACTGGCCAACAGTGTATTCCATACCATGTGACGTCCCATCTAGTTTAGGAACTGGGAAGTGGGGGGCAGGGATTCGCGGCTCGGGGACTGGCTGGGTGTCGGTCGGTGGGTGGTGAGCAATTGCCCTGTGCATCATTTGTACATTTCAATCCTTTTATTACTACTGTTGTCATTTTATTAGTGTTATCATTATCATTATTAGTTTCTTCTTTTCTGTTCTATTAAATCGTTCTTATCTCAACCCAGGAGTTTTACTTCTTTTCCTGATTTTCTCCCCCATCCCACTGGATGGGGAGGAGTGAGTGAGCGGCTGCCTGGTGCTTAGTTGCTGGCTGGGGTTAAACCACGACACTGCTGCAACTGAGTGTAATATTTTATTCTCCTACTATCTTTTCAAATACTTGTCATTCCTTGATGCAGTAACTGGTGGGGCATCCAGCCCAACCGTTGGTTCTGATGACTTTTTGGTAATGATTCCATCTTACTCTAACCTTAGATTTGGCCTAAGGCTAACTTTTAAAGGTTTTGTGTTGGTTTGGTTTGGCTTTTTTTTTTAATAGTGACATAGTTTCTTAATTTACTTCAGTTTGAACCTTTAATACAGGAATAGGGTGAGACCAATGCAGCATGAGATTCCCTTATTCCTTTGCAATAGGTCCCCAGAACATTGCATTTCCACAGGGAAAAGCTGCAAGGCATTTTTATTGCTTTATGCAAAGACTGGGTACTATGGCAACTAGTCTACTAACTCTAATGATCACCCAATATATATTACATTGTAGACATGTCTCTGGGTCAATTTGGGGCACTTGCATGATATGACAAGAAATCTTTAACCTCATTCATTCACATTCATCAAGAAATTACATTTAGCTCAGTCCTGTTTTTTGGATCATAAAGGGTGTGCTTGTGTTGAACAGCTCCATTGTATTGCTATAAATCCACAATAAGTCTGAGATTCATATTCTTTTTCCTTCCTAGAGCTCTTTGGGTCACTTCTTACATGGATTCATTCAGTGCATTGTTGTTGTTACTGCTGTTGTTATATTAGCTCCCAGGCTATTTTTTGTATCCCTGCAGGCAGGCAGCCCGCTCTGTACTTCTCTGGGGCCAGAACTGTAATCTGTCTGAGGGAATGAGCATCTCACCAGTGAGGAGAGCATGTGGCCAGCAGCAGCCAGCCAGTAGAGAGGTCCACAGTCCCTGGGTAGAGAAAAATAAGGGTAATTTTCTGAGACCACAGCTAACACGCTTGGTAGAGGGAAGAAGCCATGAGATACAAGGCAGCAGGCCAAAAGCAGCAGGTTGAAAGCAGGCTACAGAGGGATGATTGATTAGGAGAAAGCTGCCAAAAGGTGGTCACGCGCACCTCATCACTGATGCTTCTACAACAGTATCTATAATATGAAGCACATGTAAAACAATGATGTGTAGTTGACACCGTAACCTGTCGAGGGCAGCGCTGGGGCTCTGCTGGGTGAGTGGGCCCTCTGCCTTGGCTAATACTGAGTGGTAGCAAAGTAACATGGCTTTCTTAGGAGAAGTGCGTGTACATGGGAGTGTGTGGAGTTACAAGGACATAGCAAGGGCAGGGACCACAGAGCGCCTCTAGCATCAGCTGTGTTCCCTCCTAAACTTGCGTGACAGGGTGTATTACCAGATAGCTAAGAAGTGGCAGCAGACGTGCCACAACAGACATTACTTCTAATCTCCTCTAACCTGGTCCAGCTTCTCTAACTCAAACAGCTGAAGTTTTGGCTTTCAGAAATGGAGCACTGATTTTTTTCCAAAAAATTAATTTTGAAATTGAGGATGCAATATGTATGCTGCTGACTGTCATGGTTTAACACCAGCCAGCAACGAAGCACCATGCAGCCGCTTACTCACTCCTCCCCATCCAGTGGGATGGGGGAGAAAATCAGGAAAAGAAGTAAAACTCCTGGGTTGAGATAAGAATGGTTTAATAGAACAGAAAAGAAGAAACTAATAATGATAATGATAACACTAATAAAATGACAACAGTAGTAATAAAAGGATTGGAATGTACAAATGATGCACAGGGCAATTGCTCACCACCCGCCGACCGACACCCAGCCAGTCCCCGAGCCACGAATCCCTGCCCCCCACTTCCCAGTTCCTAAACTAGATGGGACGTCACATGGTATGGAATACACTGTTGGCCAGTTTGGGTCAGGTGCCCTGGCTGGGCATGGGAAGCTGAAAAATCCTTGACTATAGTCTAAACACTACTGAGCAACAACTGAAAACATCAGTGTTATCAACATTCTTCACATACTGAACTCAAAACATAGCACTGTACCAGCTACTAGGAAGACAGTTAACTACATCCCAGCTGAAACCAGGACACTGACCTGAACATATGTTACAACCTGATAATAACAGAATCATCACTCAGCATCACTTCACAAATGAGTGTACTGCTTAATCTTTCTGTGCCAAATCATGGCTTCTTTAGGACTGCCTTATCACTCTGAGGCATTGCCTCTTCCTCTGTTGCCATTAACTATCCTGGATGATTACATTCCTGGAAAAAAAGCTATAGGTCCACCTAGGTGAGAGGCTGAACCTGGTCGTGCAGGAGATTTGAATGGCCACATGTATTGCCACTTTTCCAGAGTAAATTTTAAGTAAATTTGACATACTCCTCAGAGTACTTCACGCAATGGCATACCAGTAAGAAAGTAAAGGAATGAAATAAAATCAATCATAATTGTTTCTCCTGTGGATGGGAGTGAGAGACAGGGAGATTATTAGTATCATTTCTACTCCAAATCCTCGTCAGGCACCTGGGTATCAGTCACTCACATAAGAGTACAAGTAAAGTGTAATTTAGGTAATTTCAACTGCAGGAACAGAGAGCCATTTCATTCGGATTTTGTGACTTCTTTATAATATGTTAATGACATTTATAAAAGCTATATGATAGCTGAACTTTTTAATTGGTTTCTGATGCAAAGGCTTTAAATTTTACAGTAAAAATTGCTTCAGAACAAATCACAGTCAGCAGCATCTGCATAGCCGTGTACACAGGCACAGCACTTCATTAACAGGATAGGAAAATTCCCTTTGTGTTGTGAGGATAGGCCACCAGCCAGAGGCTCAAGCCCTTCCTAGCTGCTGCCTCATCATATCTGCAGGGATGATGCTTACAGCCTAATCTGAAGCTCATCTCATTTAGTTGGACCCTTTCCCTTGTGCCGAAGCACCAAGTGTCTTGCACAGAAATACCTGGCAGCAGGGTTTAATTCATGTAGGTGTAGTAGAATCTATCCTGGTTGTTTTTTTTTCAGCAAGGCTCCACTGCCAATATATTGGGGGAACTAACATAGCTTGTTACAGAATCTACATCACAGTCATGGCAGTGAAGGCACCATATTTTAGAGATATCCAAATCTAGCTTTAAATTAGCTAGCTCAGATATATATATAGTAGTCTGTGGCAACACAACACTCAGCAGAAAAATCTTTCTAGTTCCTGGACAGAAACAAATGTGTTTTTCTAAAATGGTGATTATTATCATACTGAATACAGTTTTTACCCCTAACAAAGATGGAACTTACTTCTTGTTCATTCCCCATGAACTTGCATACAGCTTTGCACTCTGGCTAAGTATCAACCATTTTCCCAGATGAGTCATAACTTATAATGTGGGACACGCTTCCAAGTTAAATTTAGATGTATTTTTGAGGCTTCGATTTAAAAATATGTTAATTTACAAGTGTAGATTTTTATGAGGGAAAAATCCTGGATGTTGACTGATCTGTTGGCGACTTAAATCTTTCAAACCACTAAGCCTCACATAATCTTAAGAGCAATAGCTCTGCATTCAATTTGCTACTTCACAGGTCAGCATCTTCTCTGAGTATTTGAGGAGGAATTATTTTAACATCAGCTAACATGGGATTGCTGTATGTGTAATCCCCAATCAGTAAAACTTGCACATCTACACATACATGCACAGCATACATTCATTAGTGACAGATCACGATGGATATAAAGTTCACAAGAATTTTCACCAATATTCTAACAGGTCGTTGTTGTCTTTGGATCATCCCATTTTCACAATATCTATTAGATTGCCTAGTGCTCACCTTGTGATGCTCTATTAGTCAAAACATCTCTTTGCCCATATATTCAAATGAACTGTAGAGGTTATTAACTTGCCCTTGGCAAAAAGATTTAGTTTTCCAGGGCAAATGCTTTTATAAATTCTGTGTGTGACAGTTTTATTACATATTGTAAATAGAATACCCTGCCAGATTTTTATGACAGCCATCACTAAGTCATTCAGACCTTATTACTTTTCAACCCTTTGCATACCTTGAATATTTTTTTTTTTTTTAAATCTTTAACAAATCTTTGCTTTGGTCAGTACACTTTTCTTACTTCTCTAGCCAATTTCATTTAGTAACATAACTATTTAAAACAGTTTGTATTAAGCCAAACATTTTGTCTTGCAGAAAATCAAGGCTGTATTTTAATTTGGCTCAGGCACACATTAGTTTGCGCATTCTGCGTTTATAGTGATAGACTCATTTAAGCTTATACAGTCCCTACTAGCAATTAATATAATAGTTTCTGTGCTCAACTGCATACCTATCCTAGGTCCCACTATCTCTAACTGAATGAGCATTCTGCTAAAGGACTGCTCTTATTGACTTAGTTTTTCATTTTGTATTTTAAAACAATGTATGTGTTCTGAAAAGAAAAGAAAAAAAGCACAAGCCAGGCTGGTGTTAAGACCTACTCAGACATATCTAGTTATTCCATATTTTATCAACTAATTTCTCTGATCCTGAGGATGCTTTCAAAGATGAAAAAGAGTTGTTGCAGAGATTTTGTTTAGATATGTAGTTTATTAGCAAAGGAAATATCACATGTGCTAGGCTTCGTGAACACAGGCGATAAAAACAACAGTTCCTATTTTAGTTTTGTTTCCTGTTGAGATGACAAACATTAACAGGAGGAGGAATGAGACTGGCTTTAGTAGAGATACAGTTAAAGTGAAGAATAATGATTGTCAAAAGTGTGTAAGGGATGCAAAAGCCTGAGTTCCTAAGATTTATAATCCTTTTGCTACTCTGACAGTTTTGAAGTGTTACCTTCAGTAGCAATTTAAAATGCAGCAAAGCTCGGTTGCTGGAGAGTCCGCTGCCAATGGGGCTGAGCCGCCTGGTGAGGGACATTTTGCTGCTGGGGGAAGCAGCTGAGCTGTCAGCGCCGAGGCTGAGGAGCGTGGTGGGAGCCCTTTGCCTCCCTCCCTGCTCCCCTCCAGCTGTAGACCTTGGGACAAACCTCTTCTCTCGTGCCTTGATAAACCAAGCCTTAAGCCTCCCTGGGGAAGTCACATGAGGACAGACTGGAGGTGCGGCTCATACAGTCATTAATTAAGCAAAAATGAACATGTTGATGGTGCTTCCTGAAGGTGGTAGGAAGGTGGTGTGGTGGGCTGTGAAAGTGGGAAGGATTCAAGTCTCTTCTAGTTCACTGCTGCTGCCAGATAGGGCAGATCTTACAACCTGCAGTTCTGATGAATCAGAAATAATTCCTTTTAATAGAGAATTTTGAATTGGCTATAATGAGGCCTCATTTGGAAATTCACTATATGTTGCTCCTTTCTCTTTATGTTTCTGCAAGTATCTGAACTCAGATTTTTATAAAGGAAAGAATCAGGTGGTTTGTGGTTTTGAAAGTTGTATGTTTTGCTGTCTAGGCAACTTACAGTAGTTAGGTCACATTATGATAATTAGCCTATTTGTAAGTTAGCTAATGGAGTGCTTTGTTTTAAGCTCTTGAAATTCTAAAATTAGTGAATAAAGCTAGAAGCCCATTTTCAGATCCATTTAGATGAAAGGTGATATATATAAGCTATTATAAATGATTGAAAGATGTTTTCACAACTGCTGCTAGATTGCATGGGAATATGGAATAGCATTTCAAAAGATTTCAAAATTAATGTGGCTGTGGGTGCGCTCTGGAGAACTGCTGAACCTTCACTACAGCTTCCTTTCTGCCTGCTGCTGACTATCGCAGTGTTTCAGTAATCAGGTACTCACTTTCATGCTAACTTCCTTCACTTTCAGTCCTGAACCTCCCAGCCCTCTAAAAAGGCATTGCTTTCTTTTTCATTTTTTAAATATATATTTGCACACACACTTTTTTTTTTCTTCCATTTTATAACAATAGATTCTAAGTCATCTTTATGGTTAGGGGTGGGGATCCAGGTGGATCTTTGTTAAGTGCAAGATCCTCAGAATAATAAAATTATAAAACTGCTCTTGAAAAAAACCCTGGGCTTGACTTCTATATTATTACATGTTAGGATATGCTAGACATATTGTCATGGTAAAGATTATGTTGTCCATTGCATTAAAAGCAGTGATTCAGGCTCCTTATTTATGTGTGAACTATACAGCACGTTCTTTGATAATGGTGATACTTGTTTTTTAAAAAAAATTGCTATGGATGCATTCACTGCTGAATCTCTTAATTATATTGACCTACCATTTACTTTTAAATAAGCGCTTTAAGAGATTTTGCCATCTGTCAGACTTTTTTTTAGTTGTTTTTGAAATGTTCTCACTAGTGGAGAGAGAGATTCAGGTTCTTTAATGTCTCCTTGCAGTTAAAGCTAATGGAAATCTTGCATTTGTGCTTAATGCAAAGTACTAGCTTTAAATAATTAACTCTCTTTGGACATTGTGTTAGGTGATAGATATCAGTATTTTCTGCCTAGAAAGTTGCTTCAAAGCTGCTATAAAAGGAAAAGAAGAAGAAACTTTTGAAAGATGTTCTAAGACTAGGGAACAGATTTCACCAAGAATTCTCCCTATAATAACCCAGGAGTCTCATTTGTTAAAGACATCTTGTTTTTTAAAAAGGACACTTGAAAAGAGTAATTAGCAAAGAACTCCTAGATTTTCAAAACGTGTCTTGCACTTAGTCCTACAGTTCTCATTGGCTTTTCTTTGTGGTGTGTTTGTCCTTCTCTTGGGCCTCTCTGCATCATTCTTATACTGAGGAAAGAATGGGAGAATGAGGTCAAAGAATAAGCACCAAGAAACTAAATTAATTATGTAACCTACACGTTGAAAGCTAGTTAACCGAAAGGTTTTGTTTTTTTTTTTTTTAAACGTTTATTTCATTAATTTTTCTGCTGAGTATATTTTTCTTTCCTTTATGTTTCTAGCATTGTGATACCTCAGGGTGAACTCAATAGAATTGTTACATTGTTTAATATAATAGGATGTGACATGATGCAACTTGATATCGTGCCTGAAAATAATAAGGTACAATGCGTTGTAGAAGGCATTTGAAAATTCTGAGCACTGCAGGTAGAAAATAGCCAATTTGAAATCTGGCATGCGCATATCTTCATTTTTACTCTCTAATTACGCTATAAACAAACTTAATTCACTATAGCACTTTGAAGTAGTTGGCAATTATTCTTTTCAGACTAAAGCATTACCTTAGGCAGCAAGAACTTCACTTCTTCATACATCAACATGTTATTGTGTTAATGTGCCTATTACTGTACCATTTTGATTGACAATGTTAATTACGATTGTTCTTGAACTTAATGTGATTTTTCTGGCTGACAGTGACCATTTAATAAATGGGAACAACTTCACTTCAAGAGCTATAAACCTTTAAATGTGAACTGCTCTGCTTTTTTACAAAATCCAAATGTTATTTCTCTGGAAAAAAGTCTTAGCTCTTCATACCTTTAATGCCATTCTAGAGGGTGTGGTAATCCTCAAATAATCACACTGGTGGGGAATTAAAGGCCATCTGTTAAAAAAAATACACAAGAAAATGAAAAAGTTCATAAATAACAAGTCATGGGACAGAGTTAAAACTCTTTCATTGGAATCTGTTAATTTGAATGTAAAAAAAAACAGTTGTAGTTTAATTGCAGTAAGTGATGTGTCTGAAAGTTGGGATAATTCATATGTAAGTGAATCTCTTTATTTGGCTGAATAAAACTATTCACCATTTCAAAGAAAAGAGAGAGCAGTTGATAATCCAGCCTACCTGGAAGAAAAACTAATGAGCATCTGCATAAAACTAGTGTAGACAAGTAATATTTTTGTAAGGGAAGTAATCAGCTGTGTTGAACCGATTTGTTGCTGCTATTTATAAAGTTGAATTTGTGCTTAGCCCACCATTGAGAAAGTAGTCATTAATGTTTGTATTAATTATTTTACTCTGGCAGATTAAATTATGGCATTTGGCCTTTGTGAGGATAGGAAGGGTCCTCTGGAGTTACCTTGTGCTGTTTGAAATCAGAGAGATACTGCCCTAATTAAACTCGCAGGAAGTATCGCTCCAATCTCATTTAGTGTTATTATTGCAGTGTCCCCCTTAACCCATAGGATAATTAATTAGCATTAGGAGCCATATGCTCGCATTGTTCATTCAGCCCTCTGAACAACGCCTGTGCTTTGTTGTAGGGCTTAGCAGCGCTGTATCTTACCCAGGTGTCTGGGGAAACTGTGGTGGTCTCCTGTGGAGGGCCATGCCACCCCTCTGAAAGCCTGTGGCTCTGTGGGGGGGATGTGGTGGGGACGCCTGCCAGAAGGGTGCAGCTTTCTGCTGGAGGTAAATTAGTGTAAGGTAAATAACTGTAATGAGAAATGCAGTTATAACCCCTTGTAGGTAAGAAAAGAAGAGGTTAGCAGGGTAGGGGAAGGAGAAATGGGAAAAATAACAACTTAAAGCTTTTATGGGTGGGCAAGACAGACTGGTAGGGGTCTGGCATTGGAAAGAGTGCTAAGCAAGGAGGTTTTTGTCAGAAAACAGGGCTGAAAGGGTAGCAGGAGTTGGGGGACAGAAGGAAATTGTATGAGTGTAGAGAAGGCAAAAAGCATGCTCTCCTGCTAAAAAATATTATAGGGGCTGCTGCCTCATGATCAGAGACTTACACAGAACACTTCAGCCTGCTGGAGATCTGAGTAGTGCCCTAGCGGGGTCCTCCTCTCACCCTTGATTACAAAAGGAAATTTGGGCTACCAGGGTCCTAATTTAGACCTCTCATGCGAATGTTGAAAACTGGCAGGGCTTTGAGGTGGAGTCTTGCTCTTCCTGGTTTCGCTGCTGCTTTGCACAACATAACACCAGTCTGGGTTGCTAAACTGTGATTACTGTTGTAAGTATAAATAATAATAATAATAATAATAATAATAATAATAATGATTCCTGCTGTTATTTAAAATATACTGCAAACAAAATAAGGGCTCCAGATTCTTCTTGATAGGAAAATGTGCACATTAAAGTAATCCTCTGCATAGGAGTGGAAAACCAAACATATTTTGTAAAAATAAATTCATCTACATTTAAAATAAACTATGCTGTACCCCATCAAATTTTGGATAACTGTGAAAGCAAGGTATCTGGACACTTGTGGGATACTTTTGATTTTCCTTTATTAGAAATTTTCAGTTTAATAATGGGTATCAGTGCTAAATAAATGCAGTGCCTTTAGGTCTTGGTTATATTCATTGTCAGCTGCATTTATTGCTACTGTTCTTTTCAGATTTGATTGTGAGTGAGTACCTCCTGGGACAGATGGCTTGGTATCAGGTAGCGCTGACTCCAGAGGAATTAAAGATTTCCAGGTCTAACCTGGTGAAAGCCTTTGCTTCATTTTGGCTTGCTTAAATTCCTTGCTTGTATTTTTGCCTGGGATTCTTGTCATGAGTGACTGCTTAGATCAGCAGCCAGATCTCGCCCTCAGCACGTTCTCCTGTGGCCCTCGTGCTGTCACATTTGGTTGTTCTCTGCTGCTGCTGCCCATAAACGCAGCCCTGGTAGGGTCAACTGGGAGCACATCCAAGCCTGGTACGGCTCATTGCCTTCAGTACTGCTTGGCAGGAAGGGAAGGGATGGAGTGGGACAGCTGTTAGCTTCCTGGTGTCACAATATTCCCCTGAACTATCAAAGCTCATAAAAACCACTTTCTTTTCTTGCCTTTTAACACAGAAGATTAGCATTAAATTAAGCAGTTAAGGCCTGGTGTTCTTGTGGGCTTTTAAGGAATAGTCACTTAAATATGCATTCATTTTCAGATATATAGTGAAGTCGAATATTAGTGTGTATCACTCTACGTAAGTGCACTATGTTTATCAGTCAGAATACTTGCATTTTAGAATATTTGAACTTTTACTCTGAAAGAAAATAATTCCTCTCCTTCCCTCAGAAAAGGAAGAAAAGGGAAGAAAATAAAGATAAAAAGTCTAGATAAGGATATCTAGGATTACTGGGGGGGGGGGGGGGGGTTGCTATTTATGAAAAGTAAATTTAATCTTTGATACGTGAGAGATTTTTAATACCCCCAAAATTTTCCAATTACCCAACAAGAAAACATGATTTTATAGAAAATAAATGTATGAAGTAATATTTGATCAGTTACAATTAAAATATAGAAATGTCTTCTGAAATTCCTTTACTTTAAATATGACTAAAAAGCTCTTCATTGGATAGAACGGTCGACATGTGACAGCAGTTTATCTGGTCTGTTGTATCTGTCTACTCCAGACTACTCCTTATGATATTTTAGCCTTAGACTATTTAAAGATCTCCAGGGAGGTGAAGGTGTCCATGCACTCTGTTGCAATTTCTTTGTGTTTTTCTAGAGGCCCATCAACAATCATGTTCCCTCCACCCTGCTGTTTTGGAGAAGGTGGTGGAAAACATTGATTTATTTGGGAGAGGAGATGTAGGGAAACACAAGGGTGCACACAGTAATCCATGCCACAGCTGACTTAGTGATGGGATTACTCTGCCATCCTCGTAATTTCCTTCTGACTGTAAATTGCTATCATATCCAATTTTAGACAATAAAATGGTACTGTATACATGATCAGCTAGTGCCAAAGTTAAGCTCCAGGATAAAGTGCAGCAGCAGTACCTACAGTATGGTTTTCTACAGTCTGCTACCCACCAGTGTATGTAGACACGGCTGTCTTTGTCACAGTATACACTCTCCTGTGTGCACATTTGCATTGACTGCGTGTGTTCTGTCATATCCAAAGCCCCCCCGCCCCAAAAAAAGAGAACCGGCCTTAAACTTTCACATTGCAATTTTCCTTTTCTAGGTGCTTTACTCCAAGACCCCAGCTTTGCCAGCCCAGCTGAATGCTTTTAAATCTAAAGAATATTTTTATGGTGCTCTTTGATGAGGGAGATGGATCTACACCAAGGGGAACTCAGGTCTTTGTCCGATGGCAGCTGTAAAAGCAGAACAATTATGAAACTGATAAATGTGATAAAGCATTTAAGTAATACTAGGCATTAGTCAAGAATGCCTGTGACATTTTAAACATTTACTTTTTAATTTACACTGGAGCATTCCCTTGCTTGCATATTGTCTCGTGCTCTTTGCTGGAATAATTCTTATGAAACATAACAGGAAGTGCGATAGCACTGTTTTACTAATGAAAATCTGAGAAACAGCTTAGATTACTTTGTTTTCCATGAGAAAAGTTTAATTCATAGTTGGAGGGATGGGAGGTTTGGTCCAGCATGAAAGGAACAGTGTGCTGCAACATACCATCGCAATCTTTCCCAGCTAAATCTTAACCCGCTATTTATGTAAAGGAGGGTTTGCTGAAGTTTTTAAAAAGCAGGGCCTTTCTGCTTTCTGGATTGTGATGAACCATAAGGTATTAAATTCAAAGGTGACCATGTCAGCAGGGCAAGCACAGCTCCGCCGCCCCTGGAAAGAAGAGCTGCCCCCTCCCTGCAGCAGCCTGGCTGCAGTGTGGGGGGATGCGGTGCTCGCACCCCCTTGCTGCCTCCTGCTGTTCCTTCTTGCAGGTCTTGAGGGTTTCTGGAGAGAAGGCCCGATGCTGCACAGCTAACTACAATAGCTGCCTTGTGAGTGTTCATGTGAGAGGACACAGAGGCAGAAAATAAGGCTTTACTTGCTTTGCGTTCCTCGTATACCTGTAACCATGGGAGATTTTTTCTAGTAAACCTAACTCCTTCTATATAGTTGTTTTGAATTTTTGAATTTACACAAAAGCAAATCCTAAAATGGAAAAAATCTATGAACTACCACTAAAAATCAGTATTTGTTTATTATTTTCTTGGAAACAGTTGAACCAAGCACCAGTTGTGTCCTTTCTTGTGTTGCTGATATTTCAAACAAGAGCATCTACTCACAAATAACCACAACTGCTACCAGGGATGATTCTAAAAGGACCTTCTTGCATTAAAATCTATTCATTGGAATAATCAGCATATGGGCCCTTATAAGCCTGTAGGATTGCTGTAGCAATTTGCATATTTAAAAAATATAGATAATATGTACTGTAGTACAAAGATACCAAAGATGTGGATTAACCATTTTAAAAGTTTTTGTATTGTTTGAACACTGCAAGCTTCTCTAAGTACTCCTGAAATTAGGGCACTCTGCTGTGTAGGATAAGGTGGCAACATCATTATATCTCAGGCTCTGGGCTGAACTAAAGCACGTATCCTAAAACAGGTCACCTCCAACAGTGAATATAAACTAACTCTTAAATTGCTCATTATAGAGCTGACAATCTGATTTGCGTTTATCATGTACTTGTTAATCTGTGTCCTTAAATGAAAGCTGTGTATGGCTTTGAGTAAAATGTGTTGCAGCTAATGATGGGGATTGATTTCTAAAAATCCTCCTCTAAATCATTGGTTCAGCTACAAACTGACCAAGTCTTAAGCTCAGTTTGCATCTCAGCTGCTTTTTTGTAAACTGCCCATTCTTCTTTCACATACTGTGAGAATGAAGCCTTAAGGGGTTAGAAAACATGCAGGTACTTCAGTGGTAAAAGCTATGTAAGTATGTAGATAGATTAACATATGGAGTAAAATGACATCCGCTATGTCAGTGATAGGAGTTAAGACCCAAAATCTGACGAAGCTTTTGCGCTTATTAAAGTATTTTTACCCTTATCTTAATGCAGGCCTACAGGCAACATCTGCTTACAGTTTGCATTTTATTCAGTCTACATAATTCTCTGTTTTCTGAAGCAGCCACAAGGTAGTGTTATTTTATTTACATACAGGTTATCCAGACTTTGTGTCTGGAAGCCTTATGGGTACGGCATGAGTTTGTTCACTATTATCTCAGACTGGTATGCAGTCTGCTCTACAGTATGTGTGGGTTTGGGTTTTTTTTTTACATGGAAAGTGGAATCATAATTTTAAAAACTTGGTCATGTCATTTTACAGTGCTTGTCCATACTTTGATGTATAGTAAGAATCTCTTGTAAAGGATTGTTGCTAATGCTGACAAGTTAGCAGCGTGCCACATTGTAACTATAAATTCTGGTTGGCATGGATAATGATCAAGGTTTCTGCTAATTTCACTTGTGCTTACTTTGGAAAGGAGAAGCCTAGGGACTTACTAGAATTACCTACTTGCTGCCTCATACTTGATCAGCAAAATCCTCTTCCTCACAGAAAATAGAAGTTTTAAGGGGTTTTTTATGCATCATGAGGAGCACTGGAACAGAGATGAAAACCTCATCTACAGTATGTAGGTCTCAGAGTTCAAGTAGATGCTTAACAGGTCCCACCCATGGACTTGTCTTCTGAAACTGTGCCAAGCCACAGGTCTGACTACTGGTGCAAGGGAACATGTTTCTTTCTTCTCAGTCTAAGACCGACACTTGAATTTGACTCCCACATACAAACCTGAGTTAGAAGTCCTTCCCTGCTCCTCTGCTCAGCAAACAGATACTATGGCAGTAGGAGCTCTCTCACCACATCTGGACTGCAGATTCTGTGAGGACTCATTGATGAAGAAGTTTAAGATGATGTTAAAAACATTGCATCAAGAAACCCTGTGGAGTTGTGATCTGCTCATGAATAGTCCATGGACTGGATAAAGCCCAGTTATCCATTGCAGTTCATTTTCTGAACTCTATTAATCATAAACTTAATTTCAGTTTATAATTTAACGATCTGATTTGCTCTAGATTATTAGGGTTTGAAGGTCAAGCCAGGTGTCATTTTGAAAGTAGTTTTCCCTTGATTTGCAATTGGATTTCTAAATTGACCTGCAACCTTGCTGACATATAATGTTAATGAACTATACATGGCTTGCATATAGAGAGATGCAAATATAGAGGTTTTTACAATTCTGCTAGAATCAGTATTTTATCTTTAATTCTTTTTGACATTTAACTTTGACGAGTCTTACATGTGTATACCTGGGGGGGAAATTAGATCTCTTCATTTATACATATCCTTAATCATGGAACATCTCTCATTTGAGAAACTGATAAAATAACAGAAGAATAAGTAAGCAACTGAACTAGTGCAGTACTGAGAAGTGTGTTACCTGTATTTTCTTAGTCCTGTGCTATGTGAGGTAGATAGCATTGGGTCTCTGTCATTTGATGTCATTATAGTGAAGAAAGGTATTTTAGTAAAGAAACCCAGTGCAAAATTAAAAACATATAAGTACTCTGCCTACTTATAGAAATGCAATTAATAAACAGTTGCTTTAAAAAACAAAAACAAAAATCAGTGTCACTCATGGATATCACAGGATCAGTTATGAAATCATACAATCATTCAATGAGCTGTAAAAGAAACAGAGGTTATCAAGGAATGCTATTATAATTCAAACTTATTGCATGTAATCACAAGATATATGTGAATTCTTCAAGTCTGTAAGTACATAAGGAATTATTAGCAAAGGTAATAATTGTTTCCTATAGTTCTTAAACTCTATTTTTCTACTTTTTAAAATTACCTAAAGTTGCAGAAGATGTATTTTAAAAAACCCCACCCTCTGCCAGCTGCACAAAGAGGTCAGAAATAGTATGTAATTATTGCTGAGCTAATTGCTGGCTGCTAACATACATACAGACATACAGTATTCAATTCAGACATTATCACAATAGTGGACAATTAGGGCAAATTCAGTGACAGATAAAATGCAAATAGAATTTTTAAACATAGTACTCTACTGGCTTTTTAAATTTTTAATAATCTTAGAAAAATTGTCACTTCTATCTTTAGCCTTACAGATTTATTCTAAAAGGGTGGGTAAGTCAGAATAACAGTTACAAATTCCTTTTGAAAGACTGCATTTAAACACAAACCTATTTATCATAAAATCAGAGATTGTATTTTCCTTCCAGTTTTTCTGAAGGTATAAAATGAAAACTAGATCCACAAAAAATACACATTATATAAATAAAATAACCTATACTGTAGATGTAACATATTTCTTGATATCAGCCTGGTTTAGTCTCGATTGAATTTTATTAAATGAATCCACTTTCATTTTTTCATAAGTGTTTTTAGGCAAAGACAATTTTTTTTTTTAATGATGTTTGGATTTTTTTGTGAAACACGAAGATGAGGTTAGAAAGCAGAAGTCTGCTTTGGAGAATGTGTTCTGCTATTTAGTTCCTGACTTCAAACTATCCTCCTGAAATATCAATTTTGGTAAAATATGGGATCCTTTATTAAAAATTATGTCTTTCTATATTTGGGGGGAAAGAAGATTCATTTCAGAATTATTTATTTTGTTGTTCAAATATCTTAAAACATAGAAGGATATATGAGAAGATAACATAATTCAAAGAAATCTATAGCAACAGGCTGTGCACTTCACGAAGCTTAAGGATATGATGTCTCCTCTCAAACTTTAAAAATTTACTGTAGCAACATAGCAATGGTATGAAACGCCAATAGTCTGACTGTACTTTTTATTTATGAACGTTGTTAAAGAATTGTCAGGATGATGGAAAATCATTCTTTTTGTGTGTTTTTCAATATGGGTTTCTGATGGTCTTGTGTTCTAAAGGAGCAAGAACCTAGAGTCACATCTTCAAGGTTTTGATGCAGGACGAGCACTGGCCAGTTATACTTAAGTTTAGAAGATATTACTGCTCTACAGGTATATCCCATTTTGGGGATTATGCATATTGGAGTTTACTTAGACCTTTAAAAGTCAAAGACTCACAGGCAGCTAAAACAATTCAAAAACTTTTCCTGTGGTATACGTATATTAAGGAGTAAGAAATCCTTTTAATTTTCATTTGTAGAGAAGAAACAGAAAAGTCAGAAAAATAAAAGCTGAGGTTGTATTTAAAAGTCAAAGATAGGTAAGGATAGACTTTGCTTCCTCAGGACACATCTGTATGTGCACTTAAGCACAAGAACCTTACTGGGACCTATTTAAGGAGTCCTTTGGCATATGCGGACACCAACCCCTTCCCAACGTTTGATTTTCCCTTACTTTACGAATCAAAGAACAATACCTCTTAAAAGTCTTTTACAAACTTCTGGTTGTTCTTCGAAGTTTATGATTTATTTTTCGCTCAATACCATGGATGTGATTTATTGCCTGTTTCACAGAGGGAATGAGACTTAAATTGCTAAAGGCAGATGTGGGGAAGCTGGGAGCAAGCATTTGATGATTGATTTCAGAGATATAGGGAAGCTTTATGGGGGCCATATCTGATAAGGCTAACTCTACTTGGACAAGAAAAACCTCTTTTTTTCAATATGAGCTCAGATGGATGGACTTTGAATTGTTCAATTAGTAGTGAAAATGACACTGAGTTTTAAGCTGAAGGTTGTGAGACTGATCTAAATTTCATAGAAGTCAGCGAGCGTATGCCACTTGCTTTCATAGATTTCAGGTGGTTTTCAAGGCTGTCAGCCAGAACAATGATTTGGGGCTCCTGGCAGAGTGGGAGGGAGAGGTTGAAGAAACAGAATAAATAAGTGAAATTTGCCCAGCCTTTCAGAGGAAGAGCAGGGCCTGCCTCTGCCTAAATCTGAAATCAGGTCACCTGTATGACTGTTCCCATTAAATGCTCATGCAGGTATGACGTGCTGTTGCATCCCAAAGTTGGAGCGACTCAGGTTCGTGGATTTCCTTTGTCAGAATTAAGGTGAAACGACACAAGGGGAGTTCAAACAACAATCAACATTTATTCAACCTAGCTAACCTTGCCCAAGTACAAGTGAACTTATCAATATGAACCTTGCAAAATGTCATTAAGCCGCTGTTTGAAAGGAGAAGGGAGAAGTAGAAAAAGAAATGGAAAAAGGAACATGAAAATGTACCAGGAGAGCCCTCCCGTTGAGTCACTGTCCTGGTTTCAGCTGGGATAGAGTTAACTGTCTTCCTAGTAGCTGGTACAGTGCAATGTTTTGAGTTCAGTATGCGAAAAATGTTGATAACACTGATATTTTCAGTTGTTGCTCAGTAGTGTTTAGACTAAAGTCAAGGATTTTTCAGCTTCTCATGCCCAGCCAGAGAGAAAGCTGGAGGGCCACAAGAAATTGACACAGGACACAGCCAGGGCACCTGACCCAAACTGACCAACAGGGTATTCCATACGATGGGATGTCCCATTTAGTATAGGAACTGGGAATCAATTGGCGGGTGGTGAGCAATTGCACTGCACATCATTTGTACATTCCAATCCTTTATTATTACTGTTGTCATTTTATTAGTGTTATCATTATCATTATTAGTTTCTTCTTTTCTGTTCTATTAAACCGTTCTTATCTCAACCCACGAGTTATACTTCTTTTCCTGATTTTCTCCCCTATCCCACTGGGTGGGGGGGAGTGAGTGAGCGGCTGCATGGTGCTTCGCTGCTGGCTGGTGTTAAACCATGACAGTCACGAGGTTCAGAGCAGACCCCCTTGCTTTCTGGACTCCTTCTCGAAGAGGAGCCCGGGGCGGCTGGATCCACTCCTAGTCCCAGACTTGGTCAACGGTTTATGTTTAAAAGGATGAGGTGTAGGGAATGAGGAAAAGAGGGAGAGAGAAAAAGAGAGAAAGAAATAAAGAAAGAGAGAAGAAAAGGGTTTCCTCAGTCCAGCCAGCGTAGAGATCCAGTTCCGGAGGGTGCGCACTGAGAACTTGTTCTCCCTTCTTTTATAGTGTGTTAGTTGATGGTCTCGACATGCACAGTTCCCATTCCCAGGGTTCTCTGGAATTGGTTGGTGAACTTTGGGGGGGGAGGGGGGGGAGTGTCATTGTGGAGTTGCCTCTTTTTCCCTGCTGGCATGACCGCTTAAGATAGATGCACAGTCCCATCTTCTGTGGGGCCTCCTCCTCCAGGCACATATGCTGTGCTCCTTCTCCTGGTCGGTTAAGGAATTGTGGCTTTGGAGAAGTGCGGTCCCACCCTCTGTGGGGCCCTCTCCTCTGGCCACATTGTCCTGTTCACAGAACTCCAGTGTTTTTACAGAAGCTGTTTTCTCCACCAAAGTTCTTGAATGAATGTTTGAGACATTGACTATAATTTGTCAGACTTTCACACCTGCTAATTTTGACTGACCAGAAACTTTAGAAGAGTTTCAGCTCAGCGTTTCTGACTTTGTACCATGGTTCATAATACAACATTAAAGGGTGAGGTGTGCTGGCATGGTATCATAGGGTCCAGTGCCAAATTAGAGCATCCTTTGCATCCTGTTGCACAAACGAGAGCTTGTACGGATTTCAGGATTCAGCTTGCAGTGTAAAATTGCTCTGATTCACCTCAATGCATGTGCGCTGAAAGGTCTGCTCGTGTCAGCATCCATGCATTTGTGTGGGTTTTGGTTGGTGGCTGTCAGGACTGGCATGTACCACAGAAGGCACCGGCTTTGGGTTGTAACCTCAGTGTTGTAACTTTGAGAGGACTCTGGTACTCAGGAATAGGGCTGTAGCGA
This sequence comes from Haliaeetus albicilla, assembly GCF_947461875.1. Taxonomy (NCBI): domain Eukaryota; kingdom Metazoa; phylum Chordata; class Aves; order Accipitriformes; family Accipitridae; genus Haliaeetus; species Haliaeetus albicilla. Next base: position 25,491,375 of record NC_091488.1, read on the forward strand.
AAGCTCACTTCTTGGGTGCAAGAATGATACTTCTAGTCATTTGTGCTGTATGTGTTAGGGCACTGCATCCCTCACCTTAAGGCAGTTTCTTCCTCCTAGGTGTATTTGTAGTGTGTTGTTTGAAGCCAGAGTGACCGCCTCTGCACAGGGCAGAGTTTTCCGTGCTGAGGATTATTAGCTGTTAAACATATAGGCGATGATCTTATTAAAATCAGTGTACCAGGAAAAGGTACTGATGTGCATTGCATTGTTCACATGATTTAGGTGCCTTAACAAAATATTTACGTGTATGCAAATTCCCCGTTGTTCCATTCAACCTCTGAGCAAGGCATGTTCAGCATGGATTTGACACACACTGTCGTATGTGTGCAAATGCGTGCACACTTGTTTGAACACCTGGACCTTGGAGACCAACTTGTTCTGCTTCCTTGGGTGGTGGTCTGCTGCTGTGCTGGCTTGTCTTATGGAGCTGCTACGTATTATGGTGCCATGATAAATTGTAGCCCTCGCTGATTATCCACTGTCATCTGGCCTCTGGTCACTGGAGTGAAACCAATGAAAGATCACATTTCTTCCTACTGTGTTGCTATAACACAACCTTACAGTGCTATAGGCAAAAACCTTATTATAAATTGTTTTATTCAGCCATGCTTATAATGCCACCTCTACTGAGCCTGTGGCATAGGACAACCAGGTAGAGCGGAATAACCCAACTTTAATTTTGCTCCACATATTTGACCCTCTAACAGCAACAACAGTGTTTTGCCTCCTTGTTTGATTTTTTTGTTTAACAGGTACTGGTTTTGTACAACTTGTCTGAAAGCCACTTTAAGTCAAATGTTTATGTAGTTGTTTAGTAATGCTGATTGTTTAAATGGAAAATCATTCTTATGTGCTGAATGAGAGTGGAAGGCAGTTAACTATAATGACAAAAGCCATCATAAGAAGAGATTATGCTTTTGTTACAAAACCATGCTTGAAGTGTGGCCTCAGTCCAAAGTGGGATATTCTGACAATGTTGTGGAAGGGTGGGGTTGGGGATAAGCTTTATCTCAGAAGGACTTGCATGTAAATTTTTTTCAATTCATGGATAATAAGTCATATTTTCTAACATCAGACAGAACAGACTAAGGCTAGGATTATAGCCTTGCTAAGTTATTTCGCCTTGTGAATTGGCACCATTAATAAAGATTTCTGTAGGTCAGATGATGCTCTCATTTATACCTTTGCAACATCATTGTGTGTACCCTCTGGCCTTGGTTATAGTCCAGCGGGGTTGGCCCTGGCATTGGAATGTAATTATCAAACAGCGCCTGATGTGTGAGCTACATTCGAATGCAGTCTGGATTGTTTTGCTAGTGTGGGGTCCGCAGTGTTAATAGAATAATAATAAAAAAATTTAAAAAAAAAAGATTGAATGAATGAGTTCAGGATTGCCAGTGATGGCTGTGGCAGATGATGTGTCTTGCAGTAGCTGTGTCTATGTTTCATCTAGGAATATCTGATCCAGTTCTGCTGCCCAGCACAGAAGCCCCCTGCCTGACAGGCTGTCTTCCAACAAAAGCAAGACTGGACCCAACATACATAAGTACTGTGGATAGCCAGACAGTTTGGGTTTATCTCCTACTGTAACACAGCTGGGCAGATATAGCCTATGAATACTGAAATTTAAATATTTTACAACACCAGAACACTGTAAAAAAGGCTTTTTGGCCTTATTTTACAGAATAGTGGTAGATATATTTCTCAATAGCTGTATCTGTAATAAAAATGGAAAAAGAAAGCATGAATGCAGAACTTGAGCATATTCTTAATCAGCAATTGGTTTTGCACTGTGTAAACAAAAATAGTATGAAAACATAATTTACAGTTAATCCCAAATGCATTTTAAATGCAACAACATATACTTGCTTATCAGGAGTCCGTGTTGTGTTTGTCTCAGTATTTCAGACAAATGCTGATTATACAATAATTGCTGTCTCTGAAAGACACTCGTAGATCCTTAGAGTTAGAGAAATCCTCTGTTTTGGCTTTATGTTCAGAAAATTTAACAAAGGGTGGAAGCAGGTGTGTCACAGTTGCCAGTTTCTTCTCTGTCATGTAGACATTTGTTCTGAACTTGAATGTGGTGGAGCAAACAACCCTACCAAGCCAGCCAAACCTCCTTCATTCTTTTGCAAATTAATTGCAAATCTGGGGCTTTGCAGAAAAATTACTCCAGTATTTAAAGCTGCAGGTGTATGAGCAGTGTGGTGTTTGGCACAGCTTTCCTACTGATGCATTACGCCCATGTCTGGTAATTGATGGTACTTTTGATTTGTATCTGGAATCCTGGCTTACAAATGAGATTCTTCGCTTGAGCACAGAAGTCGAAGGGAGAAGTGTAGAGTCACCACTACATCTTTTGTCTTGAATGTGTCCTCAGGGAAACTTCAATACCGCGTAAAAGGAAAATCAAACTAATATCTTTAATAACTGCAATTAGTCAGGGTTTCATTGTTGCAAGTCACCTGAAATGTGACACCTTCAGCAATACTGGAGGCATCCCAAACATAAAACCTACTGGATCAATATGTGTTCAGGGAAAGCAGATGTATCTCTTGTCACCAGCAGTATTTCCTGAATGATCTCTGCTACACCTTGGTCCTCTTTTCTGACCTGAAATTTTAGTTCCTATCTAATTCCATTTTCCAATAAAAGTTGTCTTCTCCCAGCATCTTTATTATACAGAGATGCCAAATAGTCTATGATCTAGCTTGTCTTTTCCATGTTTAATTTCTGTAGACTACATCCAGAGATACTTGATTGACTGATGTTAGTCGATTCTTCCTAATGGGGCTACTGTGCATTGCAGTGCCAAAGCACTTCAAAAATTAATTGGAAGGAGGAGAGGAACGGCTTACTACTCTGTGGCTTCAAAGTTGTGCATAGGAAAATTTAAAGTGAATAGGTCTAAAATAACCTCAATGAAGGCAAAAAACCTGGGAAACACACAAAATGCTTTGAGGCTCTCGGATTTAAAGATCTGTTTTAGAATGAAATGTGAGCCTGACTTATTTTTTCCTGTGAGTGATAACCAAAATTTGTTTATTGACAAATCAAAGCCTATAAGTCATGGTAGGCAAGTTATGATTCCCATATAAATGAACTGATACTTTTCAGCTTTGCTATCTCCTCTTCATAGCTGTTAGAAATAGGCCTACAGAAGGAAAAGGTTGTTTTGGTATGATAGTTCAGGTATTTTCAAAGTATAACTATTACTCTACTTACACTTTGTGAGAATATATCCTGGTATCTTCTCTACCTGCAACTTGCTTTGCCCTCAATTATTCTATTTTCTTTTTCCCTTCCTGTTCGATAGGTAGTGTGTGCCAATTTTTCCAGATAATTTCATAGTTGTGTTTTAGATAAATGTTCAATTTCTGGATAGGAAATAGAACAAAATAGGATATAGTAAGATAGCAACTGTAATAGGATTTTTCCGTACTAGAAAAGAGGTAATTAAGGACAGAATTGTTTTGTTTGCTTTTTTTCTCTCTCTTGGCAAAACCACAGAAATGTATTTTCACTGTGTAGGAGAAAACATGGCGAAATGTCTCATTAGTGTTTTTACCTCCTCTTGGGATTTATGACTTTGTGTAGTATTTTTCTTACCAAAGCTGCTTCTTGGGAAACAGCACAGGTAGGTTGTTTAACAATTTGTGTTATTGTTAAATACATAATATTTATTACATATTATTACATATAATTATATACATTTCAATATATTACTATTTAACTGTATGTATAGTTTTTTACATGTAGACAGCAATAGAATTATTAGATGTTGTTTAGAAATTGTATTTCAAAGTAACAGTATAGCATATTATCAGTGGTGAAAGAATTTAGAATCTTTGCATGTAATGTAGTGGATAAGATTATTCGAGTTAATTATTTTATTGAAAACATTGAAAAAATGAGAAGTTGGTTTTCTCACATTGTTTACCAAATATTTAAGCAGTTCACGGTTACCTGTGAACTCCATCAAGCAAATGTATATTTTTTGAACTGAAACAATGTATGGTTAAAGACTTGAATAATTGGTAAATTCAAAGTGAATTATTATCATTCTTATTATACTTAAATGTAATCCTCAGATAAATTCTTATTGATGAGTACAAAATAATATAAAATCACTTTTGTGCACTTTTTCATTCTACATAATATAATCTGCAGAGCATCAGAAAGACCTTAGACCTCTAAGCATAACAAGAAAAAAACTTCGGTGTAGAAAGTTGAGTCTTGGACTTATTGTCCTTGTTTTGTTGATATGTTTCTTCTACTGCGCTAAAACTGGTATATTGCTATACATCAAGCTTTCATGTTGTCTTATACAAAAACCAGAGCTACTAATTTGTTATGATGAAGAGAGACCCTTTTGTGGGTCTCTATTACCAGTGGAAAACAAAATGAACATAGTATGTGGGGACTGGCTGTCACATCCCAATTTCTTAGGATGACAATTCAGGTTTGCGGATTCCCAGGTCAGGATTAAGGTGGAACAACACCAGGGATCCTTTAACTCACAAAACTCAACTTTAATTTGCTCACAACAAAAATTGGCATGAAACTACTTCAGTAAACTGTGTAACATGTGCTAACGATACATCACCAAACATATACTACAGGCCTTGCTTATTTGGGAATCAGTTCAGGGCAGACCATAAGGAGAGCCCTCCTGTTGGGTCACAAGGTTCAGAGCGCACCCCATTGCTTTCTAGACGACTCCTCAGAGAGGAGCCCAGGGGTGGCTGGATCCATTCCTAGTCCCAGACTTGGTCAATGGTTTATGTCTAAAGGGATGAGGTGTAGGGATTATGGAAAAGGAAAAAGAAAGAGGAAAACAAGAGAGAGAAAAGGGAGAAAAATCGGTCCTGGGTCCAGCATCGGTTCAGTCAGCCAAGGGGTCCGGTTCTGGTGGGCTTGTTCACCTGGGGCTTCAGTTTGTGTCCTTTTATCATCCTTGCCCCTCCTGCAGGCAGGCACTCAAACTCATTAGGCTAAATAGGTGTCATGAGCAGTTTGTGAGCCTTTGGGAAATGGGTCAGTGGGCTTGGGGGTCGTTTGGGGAGTAACTTCCCCTTCCCTGCATGGTGAGCTGCCCTGCTCAGCACATCAGAAAAGGGAGCTGTGCACCCTCCTGCACACCCTCCCCCTCGTGTTGCTGATGGGCACTGATGGGCTTCTCTTCACCTGGGGTTCCTTGCTAGGCAGAGTTCTTTGTTATGCAGAGTTAGTCCTTAAGCAGAACTTGCCCAACACAATGTTTAAGACATTAACTCTTCCAGCCTCTCATACTGGCATGCAATGATTGTCAGAACTTCATCTTATTTGGTTATATTTGTGAAGAGGAGATATAAATGGTTTTTCAGAATGCCTGTAATGGAAGCGCAGATTGCACACTGGGCAAGCACTGATTTCTTAATCCTTGGAAATCACATGAACTGGAAGGAATTTCAAATAGATTTTTGATTTAAGAAGGCTATGTATTTATTTGGCAACGTGTTGTATTAGAAGTATCAAAAATGTTGTTCCTATTGGTGTCTGTGGCTAACAGAAATCCCCAGGAGGCTTCCACAGATATTTAGAATGCCCTAAGCTGAAAGTATTTGAAATCAAAACAATTTTCATGCCTAAAAAGAACTGAATTAATTATGCCTTAGAGCAACTTGGGCCTTTGTATATGGTGAGGTAGACAGTGGAAAAATATTCTTCATGCCTACAGTGCAGGATGTGATATTTCCCTCTTGTAGCGTTTAGTGTTAATAATATGCCTTTTGCAAAGTTCATTTAGTCATGGGCATTTTCATGCTGCCACGTGCTGGCTGTTGGCATCTTTGGGAGAATAAGAGACGTGGGACAAAGTAAAATATTTGTAACTTCTTGGGAGAGGGAGTAGGCATTTCAGCTTCTGTTTCCATTTCTTCTCATTTTAATCATGACTCTCTAAACAATCATTTCTATCTTTTTCTGCAATCTCTTTAAATTTTTACTTTGATCATCCGCTGTTCTGAAATGGGAAGAGTGAAGGCTGTGATTCTTCCTGAGCTTCTCCATATGTTAAGACAATGCTACACTTAAAAAGTGCCAGGAAATGCAAGCATGAAAAAAGCCTGTGCTACTGAATGCTGGGTTTAATCCAAGTGTTACTTCTTGCAATTATGGAAGGATCTTCTGAAAGTCTCTAACCTTCACCATAGTGAAATGGGATCTGGATGGCAAATACAATGGGCTAGAAAGCATGTCAGCAAGTAAGCAATCGAGACTTCTGTCTGTCCCTTCCATAGTCTGCGATCAGCAGACCGCTCCAAGATACCGCCCTTAAAAGAGAGTGTTGCTCAGGGGCTCTGATATTTAAGCTTCCGTGAAGTTATTGTTGCTATTTATACAAGCTTGAGGGTTTTAACAAAGTACTTATAGTAGTAGTCCTTTGTGCCAGATAGCGATTAGTAAAAAGAAGGAAAATATGGAAAGGAAGGGTGACCAAATAACCAGATAAAACAACTGCAGATTAAACTAACTTGGACATATTTTTTTCTGAGTATTTCACTGGTATTTTGTTATTTAGGTTGCTAATGTGTGCTTCTACTGAGTAAACATCTTGAAATTCTGTTAATTAAAAAGAACCTCTGTATCCATTAATATTGTAGGCATTTATAAACATAACTCCAGCTTAATGGTAGCTGCTGCCCTTTGGCTTCGTGAGCAGAATGAGGGAGAGAATATGCAACTGATAATTCATCTTAAATAATGCAGGCTTTTCTTTTAACTTCATCTCATGAACACTAAATTAGAACTGAATATACTTAAGATGAAGGCAGCAAGGACATTTGTGAGTATGGAACATCTTTGGTCTGAGAAAAGACTAGGGTAGGTCTTTTCTCATTGGAGTAAGTTGTATGAAAGGAGGGTATTTGGAAAACCACAATATGAGGAAAAGTGAACAGGAATATTTTTTTCCCATGATGGAAAACCAAAATTATCAGGTATACTTTTCAAAGAAACAAGAGGAAGTATGTTTTTCAGGCTGCAGGTAATTAAATCTGTGGAACTCATTGCCAGAGACTATGGGTGTGGAGGAAAGCATAAATAAATAAAAAAAGAAACTGGACAAAGTCAAGAAGTATAGGTCTGTCACTCTCTAATCAAACTTCATAGCTGTGATAGAGTCTTTAGCTAAGAAATCTCAAAGCCTTTCACAAGCAGAGGCTGGCAGGCTGGGCAAGTGGTAAGCTCCACTGATGCTTTCTTATCATTCTTGTGCTTTTCCCATAAGCATCCAAGGTTGACCACTACTGAAGATGTGATGCTAGACAAGATAGGCATATGGTCTGTCTTAATATATGAATTCTTCTATGCTTAGAAAGTATTAAATAGTCTCATACTCATGACTGGTGTGAGATGTTGTGAAGGACCTTGGGGGGTGAAGAGATCCTGGCAAGGACTGGTTGGATGTCAGGGACACTTAGCTGTAATGGGGTTGGTTTGCCGCTTTTAGCTCTCATAGTTTTTCTTGTAATAGTAACAGACATAAAGGTAGAAGAGACTGCTTACTTTTTTCTCTGTTTCCAGTATTGCACATTCAAAGCATGAAATAGAATTACAAATCAGTTCTACATCTCTAAAACATGATGTTGACTTAAAATTCATGATACTTGAAGGAGAAATAAATGTTGGGTTTCTTTTATTTGTATTTCTGATGTTTCAACCTATAACTTTTGTATAATCTTCCTTGAGACTATATCTTTCCTCTGGAGGCATTTCAACTCTGGAAAATTGAAATTCTTATGAACCTAGAAACGAGGACATTAAAAACCTCACTAAATTTCATAAGAAGTGACAACACCTTTTCTGTGTTTCCCTGAAGGTCTGCCCCCTCACTCTTAATATATACAAAGTGGATTTAATAACTTACCTTTTGCAAAATAACCCAGAAAACCATCAGCAGAGTGGAAGTCTTGGCTCTTTAGGCATTAAACTGAATCAAACACACACATGACCAACAGCCGTGGTGGTTTCCCTTTTGCCTTTGTGTCGGGTGGTCCTCCCATTCTTCTGCCGCATCACTTGAGCTGCTGCTGGAGCGGTACCTGATCCTACTGAGGCTGCTGGAGGCACATGTCAGAGGTAGCAGAAAGCTGACAGAAACTCATAATGCCTTCCAATAGCAGCTGTTTTCATTAATGCTGCAAATACAAGGTGTCCAGGCTGAAGAAGTTGAATTCTTCTGCAGTATAAGAACCAAGGAGGTATTTTTAAGGATGCCTGCCACCATTGGAAACAGGTTTCCCCACAGCAGCTGGCTTCCACGTGGGTAGGGGTAGAAACGGTGGCAAACTTTCAGGGGATTATAAAATTAGAAAGCAAGACAGAGACTGAAGAAAGGATGCAGGAAGCAGAAGTGACATAAGGCTGCAAAGATGGCCAAAAGAATGATCCCATTAGGATTTCTGAAGCATGATTGATATTGTCACACATTTTGGACAGTGGAGGTGTTCGCTTTCTGATTCAAAACTCTTAAGTTAGTGAATTTGCATAGTGGTACCTGAGGGTTGTAGTGGTGGTGGCTGTTTTAGTTTAAGGTCATTTTATTATCTGGACATAAAATGTTTGAAACCAGCAATGTGAACTTGTAACTTTTTTGATGCTTCAACATGGCAGTATGGTGCTAGTTTCAGAGGAGTGTTACAGAGGCAATCAAAATGAACACAAGTGTCTGCCTCATTTCAGTAACAGTTGGTAGAGAGAAATAGAAGAAATGGTGTTTTAATTATTAGCAATGAGACTGGTGATTAAGAATGGCTTCATGGAGAAATTTAACATAAGAAGCCACAGCTTAGTGACTCTACATGATAGATACTGACCTAATTTTTGGCAACTAAGAGCCATAAACATCAGCCTTGATATATCAAACCCAGCATCTGGTAAGTTTTCTTATAACTTTTAAAAATTAATGCACAGAGGGATGAAAAACTACTGTACATCAGCATGCTTTTTTTTTTTTCTGTCTAAATGGAAATATTACATCCTCTAACCAGCCCATAAATATATTTTAGAACTTAAAAAGAAAATAACAAATCTTTCATAGTTGATGTCGTGTTGGTGGCGTCCCAATATTTCCTTGTTTGTGATGTTATATGCTGTTTGTTTAAAAAAATCCCTGTACGTATATTAGATGTTGATGATTGTCTCCACCAGTCAAAATATCATTCTTTATTCAGATGAATAAGCAAAGCTTCAGATTTATTAATATCATCTTAATATTGCACTGAAAAGGGCATCATGTCCCTAGTTGAAAACGTGGTAACTTCAGGGAATTTGTGACCGTCATTGCTTTGTCATTCTAAGGACATTGATTTTTTTTATTTATATAAATCCACAGCACAAGGTTTGTGGCTCATTGATTTGAGTACTGAATGCTTATAGGGAAACAAGTAAATGCCAAACTGTAGATGAATTTAAGCTACTAGGCATACTTAAGTAAGCTCTGGGCATCTCAAGATTGTTTGAGAAGTCTGAATGTTGTGAATCTTTCTCTGAGCACCCTTTGTGAAAATCCAAAATTTTGTCCAGAAAGTCTTGTGTTTACTTATCCAGCTTCAGTGTTCTTAAATATGGACATCCAGAGACATAGGTAGCTATATTATTTCTGTGGCAGCAACAATCACTAAATGAAAAATTGTGACTGCAATCTATTATTTTGAAAATACCTGTACTTCTGAATGTCCTCTTTCTCTTTCTCTCTCTTTCCACCTGTACCCCTGCTCCCCAGGTTTAGGAGATCCTAAGGATAGACAGTGTGAAAATATAAAATGCATAGCTGCTCTGTGCAGTGAAAAGATTACTGCTGCTGCTAAGGATTTGTTCTTCCTGTTTGCTACTTTAAAAAAAAAAAAAAGGCAAAAGCATGCAGGATTTTTTCCCCATACAATAATTGCTTCAGAAATGCTATAAGTAATTAGTGTGTTGAAGCTTGCATTTTGGTTTAAAGTATGAACTAAAGCATTAATAAAATGCCGTCAAAAGTCCAGAGCAGTTGCACACTGTAAAGCAGGAAATCTCCTCCACACAATAGAGATTAAATGCTCCCTGTGCATACTGTATTCTGCTCAGCCCTCTGCGTTTGGAGCTGGGACCGTGGCAGTCGTTATCTCTAGCAGGTTCCTTGGTGATTTTCAAGCCCTGCACTACCTACCCAAGTGGCAGTGACACCAGCTTTCAGTGAAGCCTTATTACTCTTAAAAGAGCAATTTGGTTGGTTGCACAGCTATTAGGATCAGACAGTCAGGCTTAAAGCTGTCAGTACAACTGCTTCTCATCTTTTTTCACAATCCTGACATCTTTTCTCTTTTCTGCTGGACACAAGCATTACTGTTTTTATCATTTTCAGTCAAGCTCACGCTGCAAGCTGAGGAATATATTCCCACAGAAACCAAAGTGAGGAGCAGAAATTATTTTATAGCTACTGTAGTAGCAGTGGTGCAGGCTGCATGTTGTGTGGGAGAAACCGGATCAGTGAGAAATGTGGCTTTCCTCAGGGCTACATCATTGAGATATTACTTCAGCATCTAAGGAGAGCAAAGCTACTCCTTGCTCTGATTTTTCAATGATTAAACACTCCTTAAGCAAACAGAAAGTGGGGGAGAAGATGTAAGATTTTTATTTTTATTTTTTTAAATAACTTGTGGAAATGTTATCATCAGTGAAACGGGGGAAAATCACTATGCTTGAACTTCTTTTCATTTTGATGTTGCTCTTCTCTGGACCAACCCTCAGCAAGCTTAGCAGGACCAAAGGCAAACACTGGAAGGGGGGTAAGTGGAAAGAAAAACTTTTGTAATGGATGTTTGGGTAAGATTGTAAAAAGCTGTATTAAAGGTGATCTAAGGAGAATACCTATGCTGTTTTGAGTGACTCAGATTTTAGGTTGCCATGTGGGCTTGCAATAGGATGCTAAAAAGAGAGCATGGAGTTTAATTTTTCATGTTAGTTTGCTTGACTGACTTTGTAAGGCATATATTCCTTGCAGGAATTTTACTTTGCATTGTATTATTAGCAGAGTAAAATTTAAGGCCTTTATACAAATAAATGTATGCCATTTAGAAACTGGTGGGGTTTTGGACTGTGAGAATTCAGTTTGTTCTTTTCATTATGGAGACTCTGGGATAGATGCTTGTGGCTTTATTGCAAGACGTTATCCCCATCATAGAGGGGTTATAGTGTTGGAAAAGAAGAGGAAGCAAGAAGAGAGAAGGAAAGCATGCAGCCTATTTTGAGTGCAGAATTGTTAGTGTATGTGGTAAAAATGACTAGACAGACATTTTTTTAGAGTGCATGAATGTTGTGAAATGCACTGCCAGCAGCACTAATTAGCTGACTGGCTATGTCAGTGTTGATGTGTTAATAAAGATAAATTGCATTAACTTTATCGAAAAAAATGCTGTGCTGAGAAAACATTTATGATTTTTGAAAGCAGCAATCCATTTTCCTCTTCTGTTAAAAACTGCTGAGATGATTTACCCTATATGTGCTGTGAACAGTCCACTAGATGTGCCTTTTCATAAAGTTCACTTTGTTTTGCTTCCTTGCATGACATTTGTTTATGGAAAACATGGGTTATCAGGGTCTCATAATCAAATAGCTCAGTGAGCATAAATGGTATCTCATAAATATTTGGACTGAGGGACTGTGGATTGTAGATAGCTTGATATTTTCTCTCGTTGTTTCTTGATGTCACTGATTGGAGGCACCCCAGGAATTTTTTTTCTTTCCTTTTTTTTTTCCTTACAAGTGTTGCCACAGCATGGTGTGTTTATCACAGCTTTAATAACACTTTCAGTTTTCCTCTGCTGTCAGTATTGTGATCTGAGGTTAAAGAGTAGCATCAACATTAAAAAAGAAGTTTTAATAATTTATCACAACATCTCAGCAGGAGACTCCTCCCTCCTCCCTCTATATTTCCTTTTGTTGCATTTAAAGGTATCACAAATCTTCCACCTACTGAACCTTCAAGGGAAAAGTTGCAGCACACACTTAACTTGGACTGTTAATGCAGCACAGCATATCTAAAAATTATTTCCTGGTCCTGTAAATCACATTATTACATGTATTTCACAGTGCTGCTGCTGGATATCCTCATTGCAAATTATAAGCCGTTATTTACTCTGGGCAGCATGACCTCTCCTCAGAGGCATGTGAGTTAGTAATATGTGTCACTGTCAAGTTCCTGGGATTTAAAAAATTCTGCTAACTTTTTTCCCTGTCTCGCATTTTCAATTAAACCTAATAAATTAGGGGGTTTTGCTTCAGTCTCTTACATACTCTCTGACAGAGGCAAAGAACTCTACTAAAGAATTTTTAATATGGTAGAAAATAATCCCTGATTGCAGAAAATAACACCTTATTCTGGGGGTTTGTTTTCTGTAGAAGTATTCTTTGCAGCTGAAACAAGATGTAAAGAAGGTACCTGTTTCAAGGAGACTAAGGAACAATTTGTCATATTTCCTCACAGCTCTTGAATCAGCCAAAAACTAGGCATACCTGCTGTACAGTAGGTTTTTTGTATGTAGATATTATTGCAAAAGTGAGTGTGACTTGGAGATGATGCATGCTTTCCTGTGAAAGTTTCAAGTTCAGGACATGTAAGAATCTGTGTGTTGTAGTGTCACGTAGCCTGAGCATTTCTGATCTCCAAAACATATTATATGCACCTCCCTTTCCATAAACATTAGGGATCAGCTTTTGCTTATATATCAATGATGCGAGTTCTTTTTTGTTGGTGTGCACATGGAATTCATGGTGTCACTGGGTGAAATTTCGGCATGCAAACTTCTCCACTAGAGCACACTGGAAAAGTCCACCCCAAAGTGGAAACAGATTTTTTTTTTTTATTTTAATTTTTTTTAATAATATATTTGAGAGGTTCAGGAGAGCTAGGCTTCTCCACACCAACTTCCAGCTATAGTGTTCAGAGGAGAAAGGTGATGCTGGATGCATGTATCTGGAAATGCGTTGTATGAATCATAATATAGCTATACTGAAGTCAGTTTCCACAGTGGACAGCAATAGCTGATTTAGACCATCCTCTAAAGTTTTTCTGTACCACATTTTGTTTCAAGAGTGCTGTGAAGTATAAACATCTTTGAATAGTGCTGTTTTTCTGTGTAGGCCCTGATCATGATCAGTCCAAGTGCAGGCTAATGAATCTGGAAATTCTTCTGGTATAATTTAAAAAAGCCAACTTCTTCGCTGAAGTTACAGACTCTGATAAATCATTTTATGTGGTCTTGCTGTGTAGTTCCCTGTAATTACTCATGAGAAAACCAACCCTTTTCACATCGATTTTTTCTCCTTGGAATTTACTCTACAAAATATGGCCACCCATATACAACTAAAATAAATAGCATTATGGGTAGAAATCACCTCCCGATTTCGTTGCAATGTGAGGTGTCAGGGAGTGAAATGAGTCGCATACACGGGCCTGGAAAAATGTAAAGATACCATTTTCTTTTCTGGCTGTTTTTAAGTCTGCACCCCAGAAAAGCTTTCAGAATAATATATTGGAATGCAGGCTCTAAATGTGCCTTAAACCGGGATTTATAAACTAATGATCAAGACAAATTGGAGTCTAAAAGCAGAACCTGAAAGTACAAATCAACTGGATTTTCTTTTTCCCTTTGAGCCAAAATAACACACCATGGTTCAAGTTTTTAAGAAGGATTTATAATATGGAGAACAAAAAAAATGGGAAAAGAAGATTAAGTACTCTTTTGAGTTTACCTTAAATCTGAAAGCAGATTTCAAGCATTGCTAATGCCTATCCCCTCCTGAATTTGTTTCCGATCTGTTTTTACTCCATCACATATTATAGGGGCAGCGAGGAAGTAAGTTTTCTGTGTATCCATCCATTTGCACATGGATGTGCTTTGTGCCTGTTCAGCAGAGAATTTGGAGACTGGGAAGAAAGCTGTCCATTTGTGTCGTGCTTGGGAACCTTCCCAACACTTTGCTCATAATAATAATACTACTAATAACGTGGTAATAGTAATTCCTGTCCAAGGAAAATTGTGGCATGGGACCAGGGAACACCGGACCGGTTGTCCAGGCTTTTGCCAAAGGATCCATTGCTGCTGGGACCTCAGCCTTGTTGAGGAGTTGGCAAGAGCAAACTAATGCCCGCATGCAGAAACTCCCGTGTGTAGTTATTGGGTGTTCCTTCAGCTGGCAAACAGAAAAATGCGTGGGGTGAATAAAATCATGCACGATGTTTGTCTTCTGGTAGACATCAGTGTATTTTACAACTCTGTGTGAAGGCTGCATGACAGAAAGGGTTCAGAGGAGAAGAGTAAGAGCATTAGGACAATCACTGCACTTGGCAGACATTAACCCTTTACTCATCTTTGAAACAACCCACGCATTTGGTCTAGGGGATAGCTGTGCACTCCCAGGCCGTCAGGCACTTTTGAAGAGCCTGAACCTTTATGCAGTGGCCTCTGTAACTGGACCAGGTCCATCTGATGGGCCAGCACCCACCTCAATCAAAAGACTGCAGGCTGAGCCGTTGTGGGACAGTCTTCGGGCGTGAGACGAAACTTGGTGAGGGAGCGCGGAAGGGACTCTTTGCGTGCCCCAGGCTGCCTCTGCATAGGAGCAATACGCCAACAGTGCCAGTAGCACCTCACGAGGGAAAAAAAGGCCTCTAGGATTGGGGAGAGGAGTCAGAGATAAAAAGACTTCAGAGGGAAGGGACCAGACCTGGGGCTGGGAAATGCAAATTTTATGCCTTTTCCTCAAAGGGGTGTTTGCTTAGGTCTCCCTTGTGCTTCACCAGAACAATTTCCATTATCAGAACTAAAAGTATGATTGGATTTATTTATGATCAAATTGGAGAAATAAAAATAAAATGCAACCACAGTGCCACACCCTGCAGAACTAGATGAGGACGGTGCCTGTCCTTTCTGTCTACATGGAAGTGAAGCAATAATCTCTTTAATGACTAAATCAAAGTTTATTATGCAAGTGATCCAGCCTTATATTTCAGTT
This sequence comes from Haliaeetus albicilla, assembly GCF_947461875.1. Lineage (NCBI taxonomy): Eukaryota > Metazoa > Chordata > Aves > Accipitriformes > Accipitridae > Haliaeetus > Haliaeetus albicilla. Next base: position 25,506,456 of record NC_091488.1, read on the forward strand.
CCAATTTCAGCTCTATGGCAGTTTAATCATTTTTATGGCAAAAGATACCAGCGTGAGAAATCTTAAGTGTCACTGGATAGGTGTTACTGGTAAGGGTGATACAAAGCTGTGTACATGAGGTTATTTCAGCATCCCTGCAGATTTACCAGCACATGAATTATTTAGGATGCATGTAATCCATCAACACTAGTTTAAATGTTTTTAAAAGCATAATTCAGAGATTAGCTCAGATCAGAAGAGAAAATTTCTATAAACTTCCTTCCATACACAAAGCAGCCAGCCCTCAGACCTTCCAAATTTGGAGGTAAAGTATTAGATTATTAGAATAATGGATAGAGTTGGAGGTATGTTACTGGACTGCTGCTAGGTGCCTGGCAAGTCTGGATACCCAGACATCTCAGGTACATAGACATTTGCATGCAGAACAACAACTTTTCGGTGCATACACACTAGGTTTGGTGAAAATAGGGCCTTGAGATTTTCTGCATTTGTAATGAAGAGTCTCTGCACGGTCACAAAGTCCCACAAATCAAGAGCAGTGTGAATTGTTATAGATATTTAGAAGTCTTCTTGGCAGCTGCTCAACAATACTATTCACTTCCCCCACGGGGAAACTCGCAAAGCTTTTTTCACCAAGAGGAACTTGTTTTCATTTGCCTCATGGCTGCGGGGTGGTTAGGATAAAGGGATGGAGGCTGGGACCTTTGAATAAGGGAAACTAGAGGGGAGGCAGTTACATGGACCCAGGTAGCCTCGGCTTCACTGCAAATTATCATGAGGGGTCTGGTTCGATGTGATGAGGTGGAACTTTTGATGTGGTGGTTGACTTGCAACACTTGGAAAGCACAGTCAGTTGTGCTGGTATGATTCACTGTGTAGTTTACATGATTTTGGGGGTAACATTTTATATAGTTTGCCATTTATCTAATTTAAATAATTTATTTTATGGAATTTCAAAGGTAAACTGCATGAATTCTTTTTGAATACATTATCAGGTATTACATACATTAACAGTATTTCTTAAATCGTGAGACATTCAATATGCTGTTACACACTTATACATTGGAAAAGCTTACAAAATGCTGACCAAATGTTTCAAACTCAGGGTCCTAAATTTTTTTTCCCTGCATTTCATAGAAGTAACCTGATTTTGAGTAGTAAAAAATTCACAAGTTTTTGTAACTTCAGAGGAAGCTCAGTATCTTTGAGAAGGTGGCTTGTGCATAGATAAGGATCTAAAAACCTAATTTTGGAAACTGAGGACTGTAAGTCTGGATCTGCAGTTTTAGTTTGACTGCAAGTGTATAAAGTATGTGACTACACACAGTATGTGACTTGATGTACTGAAGATTTTCTAATAGTTTTGCTTTGAATATACTTGAAAGGGAAAAGCGTATTTATCTGGATACTGAGTGACTGTGAAATTAACTGGGTTTTATTCAGTCTTCTGTTTTCTTTAAAGTCTAGATTTAGCCCCTATCCCATGATAACAAGCAAATTTTTTCCACCTTCTTTTACACCACCTTCTTCAGATTAAAATCTGAATTTGAAAGGACTGCTGATGTATGAAGCTTCCCATACATATTTTGTTGGAGCATGTGGCCTTTGCTTGTCTATTTTTCATCTCTTTGAAGACATTTGAAATACCATAGAGAAGCCTAGTAACGTGTATTCAAACTCATACAGGCAGAGACGACAAAGATGAGGGCAATGGAAAACCAAGTTTGTGACAGTTTTCTTCCCAGCTGGAAAGAAGGGAAAATGATGGGGTTATTCCAGTCACAATGGAGCAAACGTGGTGAAGGTGTAGCATCTACTTAAGAACAAACCAGTGCTGGCACAAAACCAAACAGTAAGGAATAAACAGGCTGGAAGCTAGAAGAGTGTTTCCAACCATCATTGAGAAGGGGCTGCCATCCTTTGACAGATGAAGTCAGCCTGAGCTGGGTTTCCACAGTCTCTTTCAACTCCACCAGTCCTGGCTGCAGGGACTTCCTCCACCGGTGCTAGCGCTTGTACAGATCTGCTGGCACCCGTATTCAGAGAGCTGATCCAGCTAGCAATTAGCCATATAAAAGAGAGGATAGCATTCATCTAGCTGATGGGATGCCTTCATCTGCACACTCTCAGGTCACGGGGGAACTTTGTATGCAAGAGGGCTATGGCCTCAAGGTAAGAGAAGAGGTTGTGATCGTGGCTCTATTTAGGCTAGTTCAAGCTGATATGTAACTTCAGCCTGCAGGTCTGGATTATCCAGAAGAAAAACAAGAAAAGAAAAAAAAAGATTTAATAAGGTGGTGCCTTCCTTTGAATCCTGTGTCTACATCCTGTACTCAGAGCCTTGCTTGAAATGTTTGCTATCATATTAAAAAGTATGTAGATCAAATAGTTATAAAACAGAAGGAATATTTAAATACTCTTTACACACCACCACCACTCCCCCCCCACGTATCCACATGCTTCTCCTTTGGTTATTTGCCTTTTTTTTTTTGTTTTTTTTTTTTTTTTTTGTAAAACAGATTTTGGAACCACCATAAAGCATCATTGACATTAGAATACTAGCAAGCACCAGCAAACCCTCTTACTTTGGTCCACAAACAAAATGAACTTGTGTAAATTGCCTGTTAGGTGTTGAAGGAGCACAGATCAGATGTGCTCTTTCAAAATGATGAACAGGCTTAAAGGTATAGCAGTGTGTCTGAGAAAAAGTTGTTTTGTCTTTCCCTTTCTAGCAATTTTGAAAGACAATGATGCTCATCAGTTAAACACTATTGATTTTTTACTTCAAACCATGATCTAAAGAGTACTTAGAGGACATTAATTTTTTTAAGAGCTATTGCTAAATACCTCAATGAAAACTTCTTTATTTAGTACATTCAAAATGGTGGGGGTGGTGGAATATATGGTGTTTTTACAGATGATTTAGTTTTGGTAAATGATACTCAAATTGGCAACAATGGAAAGCTTTTGATGGTTTAGAGCTGCTGTTCAATAATGACAGCACCTCCAATAGAAATTACTTTTTCAGTCATTTATATCTGAATCATAAAATCTTGTTCTTGGCTAAATGGTGTCATGTTAGCTCTCATCCTAGCACTGATTTTGTCCAGCTAGTTTTGAAACTTCATCCTCTTATGCTAGCTGAATAATAAAACAAATTGATGGTTGCATATGTATATTGCACAGAGAAGTGAACTGTAGTAATTCAGAAACATCAAAAAGTTTTTCTTTTTTCTAAGGTTTTCCCTCAAAACTAGTGTTTTTTATTACTGTATTTCCTTGCATAAGGCAACTTAAATGAAGTAATGGAAAAAACAAGAGAGAGGAAAAATCCAGTTTTGTTTCCAGAGATGCTGATCACTCAGCAGAAGCTGCCAGAGATAAGGATTCTCATCCTTCACAAAAATCGAGGCTTTGATATGACTAAGTATATAGCTCCTCTTTCCTCTGGCCTTCTATGTCCTCTGAATACCAACTGTCTTTGCAGCCTCCCCATTTCCTTTCAGGCGTGGGCACATGTGTGGTTTCTGTGCTCGCGTAATTTGTGATGAGACTTCACCGGTACAATTCCTGCTGTGGTTCCAAGCACAGGCATGGCTACAGTGGTGCGAAGGAGAAGCAAACTCTTAACTCTTCACTGTATTTCCCACTGAGTATGCTGGATAAGGGCAGACGGCAGTGCTCATGTTAATGCCACGTGTTGCTTTAATTAACAATTAACTTTCCAGTGGCTGGATTTTGTGTGTTCTTTAAAAGTGTATTTGGTTGCTTTTGAAAGTTTAGAGAGAGAAAATCACAGGTTTACCCCACTGCCTGAGATTGCTGCCTCTGGCTCAGTAATTTAACCTAGCTACAGGTCCATTGTACTGACAGTGGAAAAATGGACAAAAGGGATTCTTAGCTCTGTAAATAGGAGTAAAGGAGCAAATGGTTTGCTCCCTACATACTGTCTTCCTGAGAGAAGAAATGGAAGAGTGTGTAGTATTTGATAGAAAAAAATGAGAAAAAGCCACAGAATTTTTCTGAAAACTAGAGAAAGTGTTTTTGAGAGAGGTTGAAGGATTAAGTCCGTTGAGTTATGGAAAATTTGAGACAGCTTTCATGCAATTTAAGCATGTCACTAAATTCCTTCTCCCATGAAGGTAAAGGGTCCTTAAAACTATTAGAGAAAGGTATTGCAGGAATGGATGAATGAAAGCCCATGTCAGACACATCCACATAAAGACAATAAACAAGCTTTAGATTGAGTATTTAAAAAAGCTTTCTTCAATTACATTTTTAAATCTGTTGGAAATTTGCATTCCATTGTCATACTTAGTGTAATTAGTGCTTGCTTTGAGAAACCGCAGATACTGTTCTGAATTTCTTTTATATCGTGAAAAGATGCAGGGAGAGCCTGTTCTTCACTCATTACATCCAACATTCCTTCTGGAAAGCAGTTGGGATACCAAATCTGCTGCTTCTGGTTTAAAAATTAGCATGCCATACAGAATATAGCCCTTGGGGAATGCCCCAGGTTAAGTGTCTTTTGCAAATATAAGATTGTGTCTTATTTCTTGTACTTGCATGAGAAGAACTGCTGCATTGTGCTATATATTGGGGTATGCCTGATAGTAGTAACTGGAAAGTGCTCAGTATCTTTCTTATACGTGTTATAGGCAGAAGTAATTCCACTGAAGTTTATGGAATTATGCCACTTTAAATGAGAGGAGAATCTACTTTTGACTCTTAGCTGTAATATCATCTATTTGATAATCATTAATGGCAGTTCTCACCAGATAATGCTTATCTAATAACAGATCTAGGCAGCTGGGGAAAGACTGATCTGAAGATGAGAGCACAGAAAAGTCCTGAGGCTGATGAAAAATTGTGACACTGATGCAGTTCCCGCTGCTGTAGAGTATTTCCCACTAGTTAAGGTGGTTTCCATACTGCTAGCGATTCCGGTAAAGCTTGAGAATTTGTCTACAGTCCTTAGTGACTGTGAAATTAACTGGGTTTTATTCAGTCTTCTGTTTTCTTTAAAGTCTAGATTTAGCCCCTATCCCATGATAACAAGCAAATTTTTTCCACCTTCTTTTACACCACCTTCTATCCATCGTTGCTATCCATCGTTCTGCGATGGCTCTAAATAAGCTATTGTTATCTGTCCATTTGATTATCCATGGACTTGATATGGGTTTATACACTAGGCCAGAACATGTTTTAATGAATTACTGTCTGCTTTGGTGTCAAGAATCACTTAATTCAACAGTTTTCAATTTATGTGTAAAGTCATTTCAAGGATATCATAAAACTTAGATTAGTAATGCATGTTTAATAAAAAGAAGAACCAATACATACTTAAAATAATTTAAGGTTACAGAGCACAGTGAAGGGTAAAGAGTTCATTAAAAATCTGGACAACAGTCGGTTTTCACATTTTCAATTTTTATTTTCTTTACTGCTAGACTCTGGTTTCTGCTTTAAAAAAGTGACAGTCTTGAAATGTGAATAATGTTCTTGCTGTTGGAAGTCACTGATGAAAAAAATTAAGAATGACTGCTTTGCAGAAATTTTATTTCCTTTTTTTGAGTTGGAAACTTCTTCATCTTTTGAATATTGAAGGGGAGCAGAAGGGAAATAGGAGGAGAAACAAAGAAATTCAACCTTGCTTAATTAATTCCTTCATGCTGTTGAATTGTGTGATTTGAAGGAAAAGTATCTTTTAAAGAGGAGGGTTGTTGGAGTTGAAGAATGGAGTTGCAGTAGAGTTATGAAGGTAACTTCTCTAAAGTTGTTGGTGGAGCCTTCTGGCGCAGTGTGTGAAGACAGAGACACTCCTCAGTGTCTCAGGGCAAAGACATGGGTTTTTTGTACTCTGGGAAAAAAGCCTCTTAGATAATATTTACATTGAACTTAATTTCAACCTCTTTATGTTTTAGAAGGAACATCTACTGTGTTTACTTCCAATTTTTTAAAAATTGTCAATGCATAGGTTTTATTATTGTGAGGAGGAGAAATTCTCTGTTTAATATGGTCTTGCTTTACTCTTTCTACAGCAGTCTGGCACAGGTTATATTTCAAAACCCAGATTAATGCTATTTCACTCCTTGAGCTGTCTTAAGAACCTGTTCTGCATTACAGCCTCTGGGCACCAGTGACTGGCGTTTTTATATCTGCATGTTGGTTATGCGCTTATCTTCTTCTTTGATCTTCATGTTCAGCGCACAGTTTCTTCTGCTTGTCAATTGTCTTCTCATTTTTAAAAGACCTTTTACAAATGGTTGTCTACAGAGGTTATTGATCAGAGGGTTCTTAATTTATTTCAATCAGCTTTAATAGCTTTTTCACTGTATTTAAATAAAGAAATATTACAATTCAGAAATGTTACCTTTAATTATTCCTATAGAGATAGATAGATACAATATTGCAGACCACAAGGAACATATAGACACATTTTTGTTCCTGGCAACATGTTTTGCTTGATTTATACTGTTTGGAAAATATGGCTTAGCATCTTGACTAATTTCCTTTCTGCTGCCCTTTGACGGTACATTATTGCTCTTTAATCTGAAAGAAACATAGTAATTGGTAAGAGTTTTTGTACCCTTCAAATTACAAAAGATGCATTGTCTTTTATGTATTCTCTGGTGTTTACAGCTACATCATAAACTTGCTTAAAGCCTAGTTTAAACAAACGCTATGTTACAGACGGTTGCATGTGCTCTAAAAAAGTACAGCTCATGTAGAGAAAGTGAGATGTGTTGAGAACACAAGATAATATAATGTATTATGCATGCAAATTTACTTGATCTGTATTGGTCTTTTCAATTCCCTTTCCAAACAATGAACATGGTAATTTCATTTTACAGATAATGTAGTTTGAGACCCTAAATCAGTTTAGTAATACACATTTTTGATTCATGGCAAGAGCAGTTGCTAGCTCTAAATGTATCTGTTCATAATCTCTACAGCAGAAATACAGCAGTGACAGATACATTTCATGGCACATACATTGTCTTTGCATATTGGTAAAGATCACAAGATGATCTATATAATTAATCAATCACCAGAAAAGCTGTAGACAGTTACCACAGGGTGAAATTTTGCTATGCGTCTAGAAAGAAAAATAATTTGAAGAATCCTTTACTGACATTCTGTGACCACTGTCTTCCACAGACATTGTGATATGGGGTTATGTTATTTTATTACATTTATATTCTTTTTTTATGTGGGCATGTGCATGTGTATGATGCTATGATGGATTCCAGTTTTGCATTATGGTATAAACAATGGCTGGAAGCAAAAAGCTTCCTATGAACATTCCTGATTTATTTCTCTATTGCCCTGCAAATGTAAGTTGTGCATAGACTAATGACCAACTTGAAGATTGGTGCTTTTTGTTGCTTGGTCTGCAGGATGAATTTGCACCAATCCACACAACTGCTAATGAGCAGCTTGTCATCCTTTAGTAAATTATCCTGTTAGTTTTCAAAAACCCTGTAGATATAGGCTTTTATAACAGTGTTAAAGGTGCAGCAGGAACTGTCAGTTAACTGGCTCAAAATGCAAAGGAGATGCTATTTGTATTGATTGCTATAGATTTTTGTCTTGTCTAATAGGATTTATATTTTTTCTATGAACTTGTATTGAAAAAAGTGAAAACAAATAATGGCCAGACAGAACTAAGACATTCTAAGTTCAAAAATAACTCAAAACTTTAAATTTCTCATGCATGCCATTGCACCCCTGGTTTCTAAGGCATCCAATCATGTCTGTCTTTGTGCCAAGCCAGCGACGCTGAAACAGGCTGAGAACAGTATCCTTTCACTTTGCATTAAAGCACACAGACCAGCACTCAGCTTTGTGCATTTTGAACTCACTGCAATAAAAGTTTTAAGAGATAAGAAGCTTTTTCTATTTCAGGGTTGCCATTAGCCTGAATAATACATAAACATGGGAAAAGGTCTGAAGTCCTTTTGAGGATCACAGTATAGCTTCAATTAAATTATACATCATTATCACAGCTGCCAAGCCTGGTGTGGGATTTTAGCCCCCTATCTCACTAAATGTTCGTTGTAGCTGTCTTGTCCAATTCTTCTGTTTTTTTCCTAAGCAACAATAGCACTCTTTGAAAAGCCTAGTTTAAGGAATAAAGTGGAGGATGAGGTTTGGTTAATCAACAAAGAACATTGAGATGTCAACAGTCAAGCACCAAGGGAGGAAGGAGGTCAACTCTCTAGCCTTAAAAAACACTAGGGAGAAATCAAACACTATTAAGTCATGACATATTATGTTCCTTTTGAACCAGGGCTGTGTGAACTCCCTCTGTCTGCTGAGTGGTTTGCAGTGCAGCTCCAAGTTGATCATGAAACCCATTGTTAAAGCAGAATTGCTAGGGCTACCCACTGGGGATGCTTTTAGTAAATGTCCATGTAGCTGGCAATGACTTTGAAATGCAATTGGACAGATTCTTTGTCTGTTTGTCCATCTATGGTTCTTTCAGGCTTTACAACCCCAAATTGGCTTGTCATATTGCAGATGACTGTTTTCTTGGATCTCAATATGATACAGAATTATTCAGTCATCATAATAGATGTCAGCTAGTTATTACTTCTGTGGTGGTTTTGGCATAAATCTAGGATATACAGAACTATTACGGCATACTTAGGAAAATCATAATGGCTTGTCTTTTTTATTTATTCCTATAATATCCTCTAAAAGTGTTAGAAGTGTTTTGATTAATTAATTACACTATTCACACCACCAATGCCATTGCACTTGCCATTAATTTTATCAGTTTGCTTGTCTTCTTTGTAGTATTATTATATTAACAAATATTCTATCTTGAGTAGCCACATATGAAAGACTGAAATCAAGGTAGCATTGCAGAGTTTTGTTTGTAGAATACTTATTTAGGATTATACCCTACCATTGATTTTTTTACACTGAATAGACCCTCAGTTTCAATCTATGCTTAACATGTAGGCCAATGACACATTTTATATAGAACTTAAATGGTAACATTTGATATTTAAAACTGAATGGGCTAGGGGTATCATGGAGTTTCAAGCAGGACTGAAAAAATCCGGTAAAAATCCAAACTTCCTTAAAATTTCAGACAGCTACAAGACTTGGTTCAGGGGAAACAGCTTGTAAGGAGTATGTGAAGAATTGTGTTTAAAGTGCAAAGTGAGAATTCATAGGAAAACAGCTGGGCTGAAAATTGTTTGTAATATATTTTTGTTGCACAACAGCACTAGTACCGACTTAGCAAACCTTTGCATGTTGACTCGTAGCCATGTCGACTCCAGCACAGGTACCTGCCACACGGTTGTGTTGGTTTTGACGTGTTCTGTGTCGGTGTGCTTTCCTGGTACAGTAGCAGTTTGCAGAGAGACAAAAGAGTATTTGGTGTATACTGGGGAGAAATCAGACCATATAGCTCATTATCCCAGCATCCTGAATTTATGGAATGCAGTTGGAAATCCCTTAAGATTGTTTACATTAAACTTTGCATGAACCGTATACTTTCTGGTCCTGTTTGAGGTACAAGGAGAGATGTTTGACTAGGAAATGTGTTATGGATTTTTGCAAGTCTATTAAACAACGAGACTCTAATTTCTTAATCCCCCACTTGGCCCAATTTTGTTCTGACACAGGTTTCTTAACATGTATGTTCTCAACTTGACTGTATTTGCAGCTTTCAGACATTTTTCTTAGGCCCAGTTTGTGATTTCTGCATCGTTTGTACCGCTAGAAGGGCATCGAGTTGGAGGATGAAACATTCATTTTTGGTAGTTTGCACTGTGTTTAATTAACCCTCAGACTGGAAAAGAAACTTTTTTTGGATATCAGCTATGCTTTACTACAGACCTTAAAGAGAAATGCAGAAGATTTAAGCCTGTGCAGGCTGTCAGACGAAATATATAAAGAGTTAATTTTTTGCTATTCTGTTGCAGAACTCTTATAAGCATTTCTGCTGATATTAAAAGAGAAGTAAAAGCACGTTCCTCAATCACTTCTTCAAAATTACTTGAAAAATCTGTTCTCCAGCATGTAACATATGCCCTTTAAAACTGCTACTGTGCTGCTGCCTTCTCTTATCAGTATGGGCCATAAATTTTGCATGGGTATAGAGGGAACTGCAGCTTGAGTACTTGAAATAGTTAGCAAGATGCTGCTAAAGTATACAAAGTACATTGGCAAATGGGTCTTTGTAGACAGGCATCATTATGAAGATCCAGGTGTGCTGACTTGTGTAAGCCTGAGGAGCACTAAAGGCCAGTGTTTGCAGGAACCTAATTTGGGTGAATAGAGTCCGTAGATTCATTGTGATATTGCACATAAATGAAAATACCAAATGTCATTGACTTGTCAGTGAAAAAGTAGCCTAGGCATTGTAACAAATGGATCAGTGATGTATATTTGGAAGCTTTGTGACATATTAAAGTAGTTTATGGGGCACAGTTTGTTTTGGTGGTCTGCTCTGATTGATGGTGTGCTACCTACCACTGCTTCAGCTGTTGCGGTATGTTTGTAATAAATGTTGGTTGTGAGACAGTGCTAAATGTGTTCCATCTAAACCATTCGTTACTTATAACAAGTTTCAGTGTATATGAATCAAAGGTTGTTTATAGTTGCCTTCGAAAGAATTTATCATGTTGAAGCAGCTCTATCCCCTCCGATGGGGCAGCTGCATGCCTAAGTGCTCAGACCCTTTCAGCAGTGCCTACTGGAAACAGTACAGAAAGTTAAGCAGCAAGCAGTGTTACGTTAGATACTACCTTTAAAAGTATGTTGTCTTTTCTAATCTAGCACTCCTGCTTGCTTTCCTTTTTTCCTTTTTTTTGGTTTTGCAAACAGAATACTAGAAAATATCAGAAGTAAGCACTGAGGGACGAGGAGGCAATGTTTGTGTGGCAACTGTGACATGTCAGAGGACGCGCATAGTGGGTGGGATCTTTGCTGATTTTGCTAGTTCATCAGAAAACTATAAAAAATGTACGCACTACCCACAGGGGATTTTCTCTTTCCTGAAAGTGCAGAATGCACCATCCTTAGGCAAAAGTTTCCTCTTGATTGGTAGGAGATGGGATGCTTTTTCCCCATGGGCCTTGTCTGTGTCCTTCCTCCAAAACTCAAGTGAAAGAGGAGAAAACCTAAGAACTAGCATTTCAGGGTGATCAGTGTAGAAATACTACTTCACTTTTTATTGTATAAACACTGTTTTTCATTTCTATGTGACATTTGAAGGAACGAGAGCTTATTTTTTTCTCTTTCAATAGCCATTAGGAAATAAGAAGGATAGGAAGATGTAGCCAAAGTAACACAGAGGTGTTTAAAGTAACCTTGAATTCTTAACAGAACAAAAATTTGAGTACCTATTAATTTTAAATTTGCGTCCTGTTGGATTTTGAGTATTCTTTAAAGGCAGTTTTTCGTGTAATATACTAATGTACACTAGAATGTAGATCAAGAAAATAAGATGTGACTTTTTTAATTACTTTGGCTATTAGCAATTACATTTGAATCATAACAGATAAGTGAATCTCTAGATGAGATCATTTCTTCAGTGTTCTTCGTCCCTTATAACATTCAAAGAAGCAGACTTTTGTACTAAACAGTTTGTAAAATAGAGAAACAAATTTGACAAAGAATGGAAAGGGCTAACAGAGTAAAATGACTTGCCCAAGCAGTCCAGTTTTGATGCAAGGAAAATATCTCTAACTCCTAATTGCCAATTCTTTTTTTTTTTTTAATTTTGTATGCAATACAGTGGTAAACATGCAAATTATATGCTGGCATTTGGAAAGAAGCATGTGGGTGCTTTTTTGGTAATTTTCGGAAAGAAAGAAGAAAGCCCAGTATTACAGAGTTAAAGTTGCTGTAATGATGGGTTGAGGCTATACAGCTGCAGCAACATCAAACAGTGGAAGGCAACTGCATGGCATAAGGTAGTCTCTTCATTCCACCAGTGGTGCGTAACATGCCTGTGTTAAATTCTTTGTATTTTTTTTTTTAAAACATATAACCTTTTTAGCTGTCGATTGATCCTATTCCTTTTTTTCTGTCAATGTGCTCTTTCCAGAAGTTCTTAGCATGTTAATAGCATCTTGTAAGCAGCGCGTTCAGGAGTGTTTATCAAAACCTGGAAAGTTTTATAACTAGCCCCTGAGGAAAAAAACGATCAAATACAGGAAAAAAATACAGAAATCTGTAGCATCAGCAACTTGTAAGACAAATCAGTTCAACATTTGCTGCTTCCTAAAGTTAATGAACAAATGTTATGTGGCAATAGATGGAAATTAAATCTTCACTTCGTTTAAGATCTGTCTTATCTGCCTCTAACCACTCCTCTGCCTTTTTAATTGCAAATCTTTGCCTCTGCATATTCACATTTCTTTCTCCTCTGTGGATATCTTTTTCTTTATCACCTCATAAGCAACTGGTTGTTGAATTCTAGAAAGTCTCTTACACAGGCTTGGTGGAAGATGTGGCCTTCTTGGGTACGTTTCTTTATGAAACTGATTATCCCATCAGTTCATAGAAACTATACCCATCCATAGGTAAAACATGGCTTTTACAGATTGCCTACTTGTTTTGCACTTTGGTATGTGGAAAGATAATGTATGCTTATGTATGACATATATATGGCACATATATGTAATACGTATTTTTTATATATATATATATATAAAAGATCTGAGGTTCTAAATATTCTTATATATGTCTTGTAACTCAAAAAATGACACATGCTCAACTCAGGGAATAAAAAAAAAAACAAACCAAAAAAACCAACAAACCAGGGGGAGACATTTGCGTCATCTGATCAAATCATTGCTTGGACTTTAGCCATGTTAGCTACTGTTCCTGGCTCCAGATTCCTGCAACTGTGAAATCTGGTGGTGAGAGGCTTCCACTTCCATTTTCTTGCTTTCAGAAAGTAGTAAAGGTCTAAGTGGAAGGCAAGATGCAGACCCCAAGTTGTCTTGATGATTTTTCGGTTTGCTTTTTATCTTGAGCTTAGAATGAGAAGAGAGAAAGAAAAAGAAGGAAAAAGGAAGCATAGGGAATCACCATGATTTGGCTGTGAGCATGCAGCCACTCAGATCAGGAGCAAGCGTGGCGGTCTCAGGACTCATGCCTTGCACTGGTGGCTGCATGAGTAAGCAGTGCCTTAGTTATTGTGCCTTGTCATCCTGCTTCTTCCTTACCTACTATTTCCACTATGTCTCAGTTACAGAAAGCATTGCAAAGTACAGCTGTTATCCCCATTGGCAAGCCTGGTTGATTTCCAAGATTGCTGGCAATAGCTGGTGTTGCTGTGTAACAAGCCATCTTTCTTTTATATAGTAAATTTCCACACAAGTTTTGCACTCAAGAATTTCATGAGAGTGGTACAGACACAGGGATTTATACTAGCAAGGCAAGGTCCTTTATTCAGGCTTTTTGACAATGATGCATAATACTCACCGTATCTGGGCAGAAGCAACACATTTGTCTTTTTATCCAGTTCAATAACCTCTACTGCCTGTGCTTACTGCTACAGAGGAAAGACTAAGCTGGGGATCAGGGCTTTAATTTTTAACTCCCACTTGCTGAATGGAATCTGTTCGAACATGCCTTTTATAAATCTAGCTTTGTTGAAAGGCAGCAAAAAACATTGGCCTGCAACTTTTCTGCCAGCTTTGATGGAACCTACTGCCCAGAATCATCTGTAATATTTTTCAATTGTCCTACTTACAGAGGTGTCTGCTCTTCCCAGCAGCTATCAATATAATGTTTTCTTCTTCCCTCTTCTGCAAAAGTAAATTTAACCTCACAGCCCTCTTGCCAGGGGACAGTTTTATCTAGTAACCACATAGAGAACTGAGAAATACAGATATTAGATGATCTGCCAAATTGTACTGCCTTTGTTTCTTACAGCACAATAAAGAAAAGATCTCACCTATAATGGTTCTTCATTGCCAATTCCCTAGTTGTTCTTCACCAAAGTACAATTAATTACTAAAGAGGCTTCCCATACAGAAAATTGTTGACGGAGCATCTGAACAAAAGCAGTAGAGCATAAACCCCTGGAAACACACTACAAGCAGGGAAAAAAATGTATTTCGCAGACCAGGCTATGCCCTTTGTTCCTCTCATTTGCATTCTGAGTTTTTTGGTGTTTGGGTTGTTGGCCTCCCCCCCACCCTTAACTTGTCTCTGCCTTCCTTGATACTTTGACTACTGTCATTATCTGTTCTTCATTTATGAGCAGGTTAAAAATGGTGAAGGAGTTGTCTGCCCATTAGACTATGTGCATCTGTAGTATTAGCTCCAGGCTCCCACTGCCCTCTTTTAAAATGACAGGTCTCCCTCCTCAGCTTACTCCAGAGGCCTGAATTTGCTTGCTAATATAGATTTTTATTATTATTGTGCTTTAATTCAGAGATTAAGGATAAAATAAAGAGCTGAGCTTTTTCTGAATGCTTAGGGACTGCTGAAAATAGGACTGAAATGCTACTGTCCCTAATGGTTTATTAGGGAAAAGACACAGTTTGCCAATATTTTCTTTAAATAAATGTGAACTCAATTTTGCAGAAGTTGTAAAAATAAATTTCACTAGTAATTAGAATTATAGAATTTTCTGCCAGTAAATATGCTAAATATAAGGAAGCATTGGACTCCACAAGGTCAGTATGTTTGCCTTCAAAATATATCCTAATATCTGTTAATGTAATCCACCAATTAAAAAGTCTATAAATAAGTATTTACTCAATAGATTATAATGTCTCCAAAGGGAACAATTAGGCTTTTAAGGAGAACTCTTAAACATTCCCATGAAGGTTTTAGTATTTTCTTTAACACTTTGTCTTACACAAATGTGCTTTCAGGAATCATGTTTGAAAAACTAGTAATTCATGGTAAACTTGTACTTTGCTCCCTGATGATAAATGGTCCTAAAATGGGTGTTTATAATGTATGTAGAATAATATTTACTTCAGTATGTAAATGATAAAAATAAAGAGGGAGGTTTTCTTTCTTGCTATAGTGTTGTATACTTTGCTACATACTGCAACCTTTGGTGTAATTAGTGATCACATAAGAACAGGTTTTGTCCCACAAAGCTCTTTTTATGTATTTTATATATTGGAGATAAAGGGATTTAAAATACTGAGGCAGACTCTTGACGTGATGTAAATATCAGTGAGCTGGGCTGATTTAAATTAGCTGAGCATCTGGCCCATTCTCTTTGAAAACAGATAATCAGCTTCAGTAATTGACTGAGATTTGTGGGTTTCATTTCTTTTATTTTATATTTAATTGTATAAAATAGTGGCATGCAAATATAGCCAGGATTATTAAAATTATTGATCACCTATGCTATCCAATCAGCTACAAACTATGCGCTGTTATAAGTCATTAGTTTTAGGTTATATTAGAAATTCATCCAATTAGAAAAAATAATAATAATTAAAAGGATCAGAGATGTGTGTCAAAATATAATTGCACATTCCAGAGCTAGAAAATTGTAATAGTAGGACTGGCAGTCATTCTTATAAGAGAGGGCAAGGGCAAATGATGAAAAATTCAAATAGGAGTGAAATGCCAGTAAATGTCATACTAATAATAGTATACATTACAACCTGCTGTGATTTTTCTCTCCCATGGGTTATATCTTTTTCCTCTTTTCTTCCAAGGTACCATGACCATGGAAGAATGCTCCTTTTCAAATCTCTGGCCCTTTTTCTCAGTACTATTTTTTTCCTTTTAATTGATCAAATGACTATCTTCAATAATTAAATCTACAACCTTCTGTAATATGAAAGCTATAAATCAGAGACATGCAAAAATAAAATAAATCTGCTTATTTTGAAATCACATTGTTTGTTTTACATAATTCCCTTTAAAAAATATGGTTTACCCATAGAAGAACAAGATTCACC
This sequence comes from Haliaeetus albicilla, assembly GCF_947461875.1. Classification (NCBI taxonomy): domain Eukaryota; kingdom Metazoa; phylum Chordata; class Aves; order Accipitriformes; family Accipitridae; genus Haliaeetus; species Haliaeetus albicilla. The sequence continues at coordinate 25,522,370 of NC_091488.1, forward strand.
ATGTTTTCTTTGCAAACTTTGAGAATTAAACTATACATGTTGCACAGTTATCAGTATAGCAGACTGTAAATCATATTAAGTCATATAGTAAACAATGGCAAAAGTGACAAAAAGTGGCTTGCATCAGTGATTGATTACAAATATAAACCCAAGCTGATTAACAAATTGATTTCCTCTCAAACCGTATCTGAAAGAAAGGCAGTATCATCCCTGACATGCCACAGAAAATGGCAACTTCTAGCAATCACAGGTTGTTCTTCTATCAGGAATCTTCTCATTCCCACAACAGGATTTTTTTCTTATTCTTGGGAAATGTCAGCATTTTGGATATTTTAGGGAACACCTCAGATTCTCAGCAGTATATGGAGTCCTCCATGCTTATTCAGTGCTTCACACTCACCTGCCACAAAAGCAATCTCTGCCTAAAAAGAAGTTTCAGTGTTGTGTGGTTGACACACTGAGAAGAGCCTAAATAATTTAGGATTAAGCTGCTACATTAGAGCTATTAAATAAATAAAAATGAAGAAATTTTTAGTGGCTGTTTTAAATATAGAAGTAAAAATGGATTTGAAAATTACCTTCCTAAGGTAACTGAGCTGCAGCCTCTTCAGTTCTTCTCTGGACAACAACCACATTCACAACCAAAATCATTAGCAGAGCGTTTGGAAGAATTATAACAGCCAAAGAACACCTTTTAATGCTGAGTACTCTCAGTGACTGAAATTACTGGAAAGTGTCCATTTCCCTTAAGTTATTTAAGTGCCCAAAGTGGCAAATGGCTGCAATTTTCAAAAGCATATAGATGAATAATTCTCATTGATTTGAATCGCAGAGAAATTACCGGATTCATCTATGAAATCCCACTTTGCACTCATCTGCATCTTTAGGTGTCTGCATATTGCAAATAATTCCTTTGGGCACCAAATCAAGAAACCATCTTTGTTTATTTAAACTCCTGCTTAACTGTGGGTACTGTCATGGTTTAACCCCAGCCAGCAACTAAGCACCACGCAGCCGCTCACTCACTCCCCCCCCATCCAGTGGGATGGGGGAGAAAATCAGGAAAAGAAGTAAAACTCCTGGGTTGAGATAAGAACAATTTAATAGAACAGAAAAGAAGAAACTAATAATGATAATGATAACACTAATAAAATGACAACAGTAGTAATAAAAGGATTGAAATGTACAAATGATGCGCAGGGCAATTGCTCACCACCTGCCGACCGACACCCAGCCAGTCCCCAAGCGGCGATTCCCTGCCCCCCACTTCCCAGTTCCTAAACTAGATGGGACGTCACATGGTATGGAATACACTGTTGGCCAGTTTGGGTCAGGTGCCCTGGCTGGGCATGAGAAGCTGAAAAATCCTTGACTCTAGTCTAAACACTACTGAGCAACAACTGAAAACATCAGTGTTATCAACATTCTTCACATACTGAACTCAAAACATAGCACTGTACCAGCTACTAGGAAGACAGTTAACTACATCCCAGCTGAAACCAGGACAGGTACACACTTAAAATTAAGCACACGCTTGTGTGCGTTTCTCAATAAACATAACTCAAGCATGTGAGGGTCCTTGTGATTCAAACTACGTGGCAGGGGTAGGTTGCATTGCTTCCTCCTAATTTCCACAGTTTCAAAACTTTGATATTGTGAGTTAAATATAGTATCTTTTTGTCTTGAACCCAGAGGGAATTTGAAATCTAATCTTAATGTGGATTAGAAAATAGATGGGGTAGAGGCTGAGGGTGCTCATTGAAAGAAGAAAATTACAACTTAGAAAAATAATCCTCATTTAAATCCTTTAGGCAGCATTTTGAAAATCTCTGCCTCAAGTATCAACTGTGCCAGGGATTGATACCAAACAATGGGGGGGGGGGGGGGGGGGGGAGGAGAGGAAGAAGTATTTTGGATAGTCAGAAAATATTTGTTTCTCAGATAAATAAAAAGGGCCGTAGACTGTTGCTTTAGGAGCTGTGCATAGTTCTTTATTTTTTAAAAGATATATTCATTGAATAACAAAGATAAAAGATGCCAGACCCTCAAAAGGTTTTCAGTGACAGTGTACATTACTGAAGTCTTAATTCATGTAATTAAAGAAGAATAAGAAATATATAATTCATAGCCTTTCAAAAGAATTCAAGAAAAATGAGTGGACTGAGTATTTTCCTGTCTATTGTTTATAACAAGGCTCTTCAGTCTTAGTTAAAAAAAAAGAAAAATTGAAACTTGTGATGTATAAAATATAAAAGCACATAAGAGGGCAGAACTAGTTACTAAATGAAGTGCTTATCTGCGAGACATGTTTTTCTTCTGGGGGCGAGGGGCGGCGGGGGGAATGCTATTTTCACACCATCCCATTTAGTTTGGAATTATAAATTTCCTAGTGTGTTTTGGCAATAGAGAAACAGCAAATTGAGTTTACAGGCTGTGGGAGGTTGGAGAAAGCGGGAGTGGCCTCCAGACACTGTCTGGCTTCATTTCTGCTCTTCCCTCCCCAGCTGGGAGACATCAAGCTGGATCTCAAAGGTGCTTCCCGCTGGGCCAGTGGGTTAGTCATCTTGGATAGTCCAAATCGGGAGTATTTCACCAAAATGCTTGTGAGGGCAGGAAGGTGATACAGACTATGGTTTCAGCCTGACTGGATTTTGGAGGAGGAAAGGAGCAGGGGGCTGAGGGAGAGAGGGAGACAGGTAAGAAAGCAGAGCTGCTCTTGGGCAGCTCTTGTCGGACAACTTAGAAAGGAGCTGTGACTTCTAATCGCCAATTCTACTGAGCTGGTCCAATCTGCCTCCAGTGTAGCCCTGGATCCAGAGGGTTTTCTATCTTTCTTGAAGTCTTGCCCATATGAGAGAGAAAAAAGAGTAGAAATAAGCTATGGGGAGCAGGCTGTCCTCCAGTGAGGAGGTGGAGGAGGAGGATGGACACCCAAGGTCCTTGCAGGCTGAGATGCCCTGTGGCCTTCTTTCCCATGGTAGGGAGCATCAGTCATATTCAGAAATGAGCCCTGCAGTTAGGCCAAATACTATTTAATTTGAAATATTCATTGTTAACTGGGAGGTCACTAGCCTGCAAGTGGATCCGGTTGGGTGTCTGCAACTGGACAAACTAGACCCACTGTGGGTTTTAAATCCCTCTCCACATCTTCCCTTGGCCTACGTGTTCTAACCTACAGCCTTTTGCCTTTTTACTGGTAATTATTGTACAACATTTTAAACTATTTTTGGCATAGCATCAAAACTGCTAGAGTCCAGATACTCATATTTTGGCATAGTTTCTGAAGAGATAATAGGTCCTAATATATTTCTGAGCTCTAAAGGAATGTTTATACACAGCAGTTACCTATTACAGCAAGTAAGGAGATATAATTATTGGAAATTCAAGCTGTAGGATAAGCTGAATGTATTTCTAATGAAAGAAGAAATAGGATTGTACTTTTATTAGAGAGTGGATGACCTTATACTGAAGTACAATGCTTCTATGTTCACCTACTTAAGCAGAAGATTTCCTGCCTGAAAGCCAGCTATAATATCAGCTCTGTATTTGTTACTTTAGGCAAAAATTATGTTATATAAAACCACACCACCATTTCAGCATAGTTTTTTCATAAATATTTACCACTGCTTACAAATTACATATAATTATTTTTTTAATGCCAGGTACTTCAGTTTCTGTTTACGGATATGATAGAATCTGGTAATCAGCTTGTTAAATATCTTTATATACTTATGCTACTGGATTCACTTATTTGTGGATATTTCCTACAGTTTAGTAGAAGGCTTGTGTCATTTCTTAACTTTCAGAAGTGCAACTATACTCAAGTTAATAGGAGAGTAAAAAGTTCATTATATTCAATGTATTATTTGGAATTGGTCCAGCCTACCTAACTTCTCATGCTAAGGCTTATCGATCCAAATTAGCTAGCCGTGGTGCAGTTTCTGCAAAGCATATGTTATAATTTTTGTATATACACCATCTATATTAAAGAACTTCATCCTACTAGCCTCATATTTTGAAACTTTTCTCAGACTAGTTAAATACAGTGGTAAGTGAATCTAGTAATGATTATTTTAAACTGAAGTTTGAATAATGTAAGAATGCTCAATATAAATAAAACAATATCATGTATATGTGTTATACTTTAAACAATAATAAAAATCTTCCGTGCCCTCTATTTAGTCCTCTAAAAAAGACTTTTTTTTAACTGTGCTACCTATACATCACTGAACTGTAGAAGTTATGTCAACTTAAGCATGAAGTTTCAGAACAAGAAACCAACCTTTAGTTAATCAATCTGAAAAACTGGAGTACAATTTGTTTTCTCCAAGTAGTGTACCTTGCCTTTACATTGTTTTCCTATGGGATAACATATTTCTTCATGAAATGTCTTATGTATATATTATATACCTTACTCAGTTCCACCACACACACTACAGTCAAGGACATTATCCAGATCTGGAACAAGCCCCAAAGGATTTTCATCCCTTAAATAACAAGATTTTGTCAGTCTGCTCCACATATAGTCTTGCTTTCGGAAATTAAAAGTATTCAACAGGAAACTTCCCAAATTTCTACATCATTCTGAGCTTTAAAAGAGCACATATTGGTCGAAGTAAGTACAGAAATTTGAGATACCTTTTCATATTAATAGTCTAGTGTACAATTTGCAATCTGCCTGGTTATTTTCAATCTATATATTATTGTAGTTAATATAAGGTATATTTGTTTTCACAGTTGATGTTTGTGTTTCAGTAATGGAAAAGCAATCCATCTGAGCATTTTTCTTAAAAGTCCTCTCACTAAATAAATGACAAGTCTATTATAAATTCCATCATTTTAAACTAGGTTGTAAATTTATGATATCTCTGTGTCTCTCTGTGTAGTTTTTCCTGCAGGGAGATTGACTTAGTCCATAGTAGCAGGATTTTTTACTAGTAAATCGATGCAGTTATTCTACTGCTCTGCAGATGGATGTTGCTTACTGTGTTCTGTCTTGCTGCTGCAAGATTAGAAGGCTGGCATCAAAAAGGATGAAGTGAAAGCTTTATTTATTGGTTTTAGCTTCAGTTTTGCAAAGCACGGTAGTAATGGGAAGTATAAGATGTTAATGAAAAATGGTGGGGCTGAAAATAACATGAACTCATTGGGAATAAAAGGAAAATATTAATCTGAGAAAAAAATAGAGTAAGAAAAGGTTACAGTTCTCTCTGTTACCAGCCCTTTTCAAGCATATATTTCTGAGGTAAGAGCATTAGATGACAAAATTGTAAAATCTCAGTGGTATTGTGTATAAACATTGCCTCCTCTGAAGCTCCAGGAATAGGCTGGAATCAGAGCTGCTGACTCTGTATGCACGTGGGATGCAGCCTTCCTTTGCTCATAAGAGCAGGTAAATAGTGTAGATACTGGTGCTTGGGATTCTGTCTGCCTTTCAGTATGTGTGGGTATGGGGCAGAGGTTACTCTTTCTCCTGGAAGAGTGTGGAAGTTGTGCGGGTTGGAAAGAGAATTTTTTTCCTTTCTGCACAGTGTAATAAATTTTAAATAATGTATATCAGAAATAAGTTTGGTTTGAGATGGAAGATCTTCAAGTGAAAGGTTAAAATATCAACATCCTTGCAATCTTTGCGATCTGTGCCTGCTACTTGAAACTTAATAATAAAGTCTGTAGCAGTCCTACTTCCAAAATGCTGAGTGATCGCAAAAGCACATTCCAAAGAGTTTATTGGGGACTGCTCTTGGGTCTTTCATTCCCAGTCTTGGTGTGGCATTGCCCCAGGACCTTTGCTTGAGCACCTTCTCTTATCCTATGTTTCCCACTCATCAGAGTCCATCAGTTTCCCAGAAATTATGGGTTGATTATTATATTTTCACAGTTAGAAGGTAGATATGTATTGTTGACAGTAAGGGTCTCTGTCCTGTGGGTTAAATTCCCAAGAAGAATGCTAGACTCTCTGTCACCTCAACAGAGCAGAAAAAATGAAATATTGGTACACTCACCACAGGATGGTCAGGTCATCTTTTTCATTCTTTTGGTTGTATGAAGAAGTCCATATAATATGGAAACCAATTTCTTCTGAAAACCATGAAACAATAGAACAAACTGTTGCCTGTTTAGTCTTACTCATATATACAGAAATGATTTAGTAGATCTAGTGCTGCATAATTAATGATGATTATGTGTTTTAAAATTCTGGTTCCATTATTAAGTTTGTGGCTTGTGTAAAATAAGATTAAGTCCTTCAACGTACGGCATCAATAATAAGTTAAAGAATAAAGTGGATTTTTTTCTGTGTCCACAACATCTTGAAAAATTCAGCTGCACACAGTTTAAATCTTTTAAAAATACACTTTTTTAGAGGATCAACACTTTATTACTTTTTATAAATCATAGCTTAAATGGAAATAAAGTCTTTTAGAGGCATAGATAGCAATTATTTACTACATAAAGGGAGTTTATATTTTGGTTGATGTTGATTTATTTTTAGAAAATTATTGTATGTACAAGACTGAATGGATTTATGTACATGCACACCTTAAATTTCCCATAGAATGATTTGCATTTTGGGTAGGTTGATAGTGAGATAATAACTAACACTGGTGGAAAATATGCATGCATTTTTTTAAAAAATAATTATGACTTTTTACCCAAATAGTAGAGTTTCAACTTTCTTGTGCTAGTTTTCGTATAGGTAAAAACAAGTTGAAAAAGTTAATCTTACAGCATCTTTCTGCAGATTTCAGAAAATTGTTCACGTGATCTCAGTTTGGTAGGCTGTGACTGATATATCTGAGGTGGTTTCTGTAGAGCTAGCCTGGTTTTCAGGTGGATGAGCAATGCACTCCTGCATTTCTGCTGCTTTTTCACCTCAGCTGGCTCATCTAGAATCCAATTGCATCTTGCTGTAAAGCAAGCTGTAAAAATAGTGCATAGGCGAAGCTATTGCAGTGCAGAAAATCGAAAAGAGGGATTATCCAGTGTAATTATCTGTGTAAAACTCCAAGGCTTTCTACTGGCAGACTGAGAGCAGTTCTGTAATGGTGTTCAGCCCATGCAAAAACCCACTGAACTGAGCAGTGATTTGAGCTTTGGCTCAGCCTCTGGCCATTTGCAACCAGAGCAATGGTTGCTCTGCAGAACCTGCAGGTCATGCTGCTGAGCCATGTCCCATTGACCATACTCAGTTTTGAAATCTGCAGCTCAATTATATCAAACTTAAAAGACAGCAATAGCAGAGTTTGATCTAGACTCAACGAAATGTTTAGGTCTCGGCACTTGCCATCTTGCATCAGTTCATCTTTCAATGAAAAATACTTTAGCTGAACAAAAATCAGTGGTATCTTGTTAACATTAATAAGCTCTGTAGGAAATGTAAAGGTAAGATACAAGGTGAAATTATAGTTATTAAGTTCTGGTAAAATAAATTATGCGCATTTTTCTTCTTTTTATAAAGAAGGTACTTCTGTTGTACCTTAGATGGACACACGTGATCTGAATGCTCACATATTTCTATGCTGTCTTTAGTGTCCAAGTCTCTTAATACCATGTTAGTAACTGGATCAGATTCCAATTCCCTTCTTATTAACCACAGCTGTGAATCCCACTGGGGTAGATCGGAGTATTTCCTTTATTAAGGTGCTACTCAATGTAAAAGGAGGTAATGGAATCTCATCCTTCTCAAGTTAAGATGTTCCAACTTCAAATTGCAACAACAATTTTCTTTCAGCATTGCACTGAGGTGTGCTCTGCACTCTCTACTGTCTAATTTACAAAGCTCTGTAGTACAATTTTGGTAATCAGTACTATTTACTTTTGATCATGACTGGCCAGAAAGAAGGCTTACATATTGGAAAAAGCATGGACCAACTTGAGAAGTATGTTTCAGTGTAAACAAAAAACCTTAAGTTTATGCAATTTAGAATCTGTAGAAGGCTTTTCTGAGAATAACAATGCCAGATATTCTCATGTGAAAGAGACCACAATGTTGAATGCATTTTTTTTTAAATTTTTTGTAACTTCATATCTCCTCTTACAAACTTGTATTTCTCTCCTTTCCTGCTTTTTTTACTTCCTCTATCTTCTAAGGTTCTTAGAGTTCATTCTTTGCTAACAGCTGTACTTTTTTTTTAACTGTATCCCTTTCATCAATTTTTTTTAATTTTATTTTTTCTGTTGTATCTTTTTACATTTTCTCTCATCACGCTTTTTTCCCCTTTATTAATTTTAGGAATGTATTTATAAACATCATTTATGGTGACCTTTCCTCTTCAGTTTAATCCTCCTCATAATTGTTTAGTATTGTTTTAGTTCTAGTACAAATTGTTAAAATGTCTTGTAGTAGAGATGGTACAGCAGAGACTAAGAAAGCAAGCTGAAGAAAATCAATGTTATTTAGAAAGAAATGACACAACAAGATTGGAGAATCTTTTAACTTCCATAGCTGTTTGTGAATTTTTGTGCTTGCTCCTACGTTTCATGATTCCATCACAACATGGAATTCTGATTCTTCTTAACCACCCTGCATCACCCTACCCTTCCCGAAAAGAAAAACTCCTTTGGGAAAAAAAAAAAAAAAAGTTGCCTGGGAGAAACTGAAGTCAGTACATATCTCATAAACCATATACTTGCAAATTTTGAAGAATTTTCATGTTAACAGGGCATTCTTTTGTAGGGGATTTCTAAAAGCAACTAGGCAGGTCACTGGTCTAATTCTTTTTCAGGTTTTCTTACTTTGTGGTACAAGAACGTAGGTTTAGGTTGTACATGATGGATCAGTTTGTTCTTAGCAGCAGGCCTCATTTTTCAGGTATAAAGGCATCTAGTTTGCAGGCAGACTTATAACTTGCTGTAAGTTACAAATAGTTTGTTTTTTATGACTGTTATCTGTTCCAGAGAGGGGAACTTTCAAGTTTATGGGTTAAATTAATTCCCTAATTTCAACGAGGAAACGGGTTGTTTCTTAAGGATAAACTTAAGACTTTATAACTCATATTTCCACAATGTGCTTCTGCAAGAAACACGTAGAGGTCCAAACAAGGCCATTTCAGAAGACATTACAAGATGAATCTGAAGGGGGTTTTGCTAGCTTCAAAATTTGGCAAACATTACACTTTCCAGTACGGTCTATGATCATCTCCTAAATTTCTGCTGTTACTTTCTAATTTAAGAACTGTTAATGTCCTTATTCTAAACCATGTGTAGACAGTGATTGTATAAAATTCCTTGAAATTTTAATATTTGTCTAAACAGTTTTCACAATGCCATTACAGACATAAGCGTATCTAATACTTGACTGGACTATGCACTTAAATATGCTGCATAGCCTGAAAAAATTCTAAAAGCTTTGAGAGTTGTTTCCTGCCAGGTTTAATAATTTTATAGTGTGCCATATTAATTTGTTGAGAAAATCTTCATACTGTGGCCAAATATTTCAGTTATTTCCCTCTGCATGGATTTTTCAGCTGCATTCTTTTCTGGTACATGTAGTGTCAAATACCTTAGATGCAAATATTGGTGAAATAAGAGTGGGTTTGAATTTGTATTTATTCAGAAGATTACAGTTGCCGAATGTAATCTAGAAATGTTAATAAAAGGCATTGTCTCTTTGTTCTTTTTTCTCTAATAGAGAAAAATGCTGTAGCTGTTGCTAAAAGGCACAACACTTAACCTGTGTCATACTGCAATCCTTCCTTTTTATTCTATTTGTAAATACAAATTTAAACACCTAAATGTAGACATGTGGGATAGGATTTGTCTTTTCTGCCTTTAGGATCTACAGCAGAGATGTCTACATCTGAAATCATAACCCTGGATTCCCCTTTGAGTCAGTGTGAAGCACCTGGCATTTTTAACACATTTGATGAAACAGGTGGATGAGTTGCACCCTAGAAATGCCTGTTCCCCTTTCATAACTGTAGTTTAAAGCTAGGTGAGATAAATCTCTACTGCAGTTTTTAAAACCTGTAATATACTCATTACTATAAGCAGATATTTCAATTATTTGAAATCTACCCAAATATTAAGGTTGAGCATGAGACTTTGCAGGTTTGGACATTGGACTTTAGGAACTTCAGGAGCAACATGATGACATTGTTATAAGGTGGAAGACAGAGAATAAGACTCTCTTCAAGTTTTGTTTCCCCAGTATTTTGTGGCTGTCCATTAGGTCCTTCATGTCTTGGGTCTGGGGCCACTTTGCAGTGCTCAAAAACTATGTAATAAGGGCTGCTAACATGTTTCTGTTACCTTTCTAATACTCTCAAGACCTTTTTCTTTTAGGTGAAAACATTCCCCTTTATCTTTCTTGTGGTGCTGCTTACATAAATGTTTGGGATACAGAAAATAATGAATGGAAAGATAAATTGGCATGGTATCTTGTAATTCTTTACTGCACCTGCTCATGCTTCCTAATCCACTGTCATCTTGACCTTTTGTGTGAAGACGATTCCAGCATTGATAATGAAAGCTTTCTCTTAAAGTTGACGGAATCTTGTGTGTAAGCAGATGTCCATACCACAGGCCTCCCTTCGTTTGAGTGACATTTCATCTGATCCCAGAATGGGTGAACTTTACTGAGCCTTGTTCTGTTTTGCACTAACCACGCTGATGGCCTACCACAGCCACTGGCTAACACTGCCTGCCGCTTTCCGCAAGGTGCAGGTGGCAGGAAAAAAAGGAAAAACAAGGCAGCATGAGGGGATGTGTTTTAGGTCCTCCTGCTGCTCTGGGGAGTGGGCAGGGACCCCCCCATAAGGAGAACACCCAGGCAATGCCCACCCATCTGACTGACTCCCTCTCAAGCACAGGCGTTATCATATACATTAACAAAGCTATGCACGTGTCTGAAAAACAATATCGGTGCAGTACCTGTACACCACTTGGCCTATGTAGCAGATGGTGTTATTACCAGAAGGCCTTACAATTTCTCTCATCCTTGAAATCCATGTACTGTATGAAGTACCACTAACCAGTATGAAAATTATCTTCCCCCCCTTTCTTTCTCTTTTGGTATGTAATCTTCTCTTTACAGGGGTTTGAAAAGGAAATCCTGAATCTGTTCTTTAACATATAATTTTGGTATCTAAAAACAGCACTTGGGATTAGTAGGCTTGTCAGAAAAACAAGAATTTAGATGTTCAAAAAAACTCAACAATCCACCCCCAGCTTTTCAACTGTGTCAGGCATTATTTGGATGTACACAGCTGCTGTAAGATGAAGAGAGAGGAAATGCAATGAAAGGAAAAGGTGTTATTTTAAGGACGTGATCTGAGACTAGTGGAATCACCCAAACTGAGATGAACATGTATGCTCATCTCACATTTGGGCAAGTGTTAATTATAGACTCACTGACAACAAGATCAAGTCTCTTAGAACTTTTTTCTTTCTTTTGGTTTTCTCTAAAAAACCAAAGAAACTATGACTTAAATTCATTCTCTTTTTCCTCTCCTCTCTGCAGACAGATACTAGTCTGCTTTGTAAATCAGGATGAAATGAGGTACAGCCAGTTGACGCTAACAAATGATTTTATGGAGGCATAGAGACTGCTATCATTATTCCTGACAATAGATAAAAAGTTGTCTTCTCCCTGATTCCATTCTTCCAAAAGCATTTCTGTCTGCCTGTATTTACTAGTCATGTCAGATGTAGCTCTTGGGTGAGATTTTTTTGCTGTTCTCCTGCTCTGTTTGCTGTTCAACCTCTGGCAATGTTTTGCTACTATGAAGCTACAAAGGAAAGACTAAGCTTTTATAATTTAAAAAGTTTTCTCATCATGGTGTATAGATTTACTTCAAGTGCTTTGCTTGTGAGTGCCTAATAATGCCCTTCAATAATGCTGGCAGTTTTTTAAATACCTGCTGGTCATGAAGGCTTCATTTTAAAATATCTTAGGAAAAGTAACATACATAATAACAAATTACAAAGTTGACCTCCACATTTTGAAAGTTTGAAGTATTTAGTTTTCCAAACAGGTTTTGCTTTTTGTCCTGCTTCTCCTTCTAGTTTTCTACTCATTCTTTTGGTGTAACCACCAGAAGATTTTCCTTGTCTTCCATTGAGCTTTCATGGCGGGTTCCACAGGAGACCATCATTGGTCTTCTTCAGCCACAGTCATCTTGGATACCCCCATCTTCTAGCTCAGGTTCAATCACAAACCGTATAGTATCTCCATACTCCAAGGCATCTCCTGGAATCTCCTCAATGACAAACTATCTTTATGTACATGTAGCCATCAGCCCAGACTCTAGAAAGATAAATGACTCTTTTATACCTCCTAAATTCTCTTCTCATTTCCTCTGTGGGGACTACTTTTATAACATCCTAACCTATTTGTTCTTCTGATGTACAATACTATATAATATTGTCGTTCCCTTCTTTTCTTCATTTCTAGATGTGCAGCTAAACTGGATATGAATGCACGTAAATACACACAAACATTAATTGGAGTGTTGGGGAGAATTATGTGAATAGAAACAAAAAGAACATTAGCCTCTGAAGTATATTTAAGTTTCAAAACAAAACACTCAGGAGCTGACTTGAAATTCAGTGCTTGCACATATATCGTAATTAAAAACTGTATTTTCCTAAACTGTGCATGGGTTTGATTTGCATTTTCAACATGAGACCTGCTCAGAAACCCAAGTTGCAGGGATCATTCTTTCTTCTTCCCTCCTCTCCTCCCCAGAGAAATAATATTATAAACATGGTCAGAAAACAAACTAAGCCTTCTGTGTTCACTCAACTCAAAACTTTCTGATCCTTCAAATAGAAAAGCAAAATATTTTATTAGAAGAGTGTCAGGGTTTCAAGTATGTATGCTTGTTGAGGACCTGAAGGACTTTGCCAGAGAATCTGGCACTCTCTTTTGTAAATGTGCTGTAATACAACCTCCAGCTGACCCATCACTATATTCTTAATAGAGGCCACCATATTCAGTGAACGGTTCAGTTAATGAATGATAGATTGCAGGAAGGGTAAAGTGTTGGAATAGCCAAGAAGGTGGAGATTGCTACTGCAGGTGTATGCTGGGCGAGGTAATCCTAACATGAACAAATTAAATCTCTGCGTGCCACGCTCATGAAATAATCTCCTTGGTTTGTCTGGGACCCCTGCTGTTCCTGTTGCTATGCGTATCACGTGTATCAAGTGGGAATTCTCAAGGACATCTCATGCCTTTGTGAGGTACCACACCATGCAGTAGGGAAGCAGCGGTGCCTCTCATCTCTCTTTGCTAGTGTACTCCACAAGACGGTAGAAGAAAAAGGCGGGAAAATGTGACTTACTGAGAAGAGGAGGACTTCTGTAGTCCTCCAAGGAAAAATGTCCTTGTGAAATGTGCACCTTGTGCTGTGTTGGTGGCTGAGGAGGAGGCAGGAGTCTTCCAAGACAAGTACAACACACTTCAGCCTTCTGGGTAGTCCCCAAGAGTGTTGCTGTGGAGTATGTTTTTAATCTTTATTTTGACATGTTGAATAATACAATCCAGTCTTTAAGTGGCTGAAGTGAAACGTGTTGATAATAACTTCACATCTCTTCCTTTTTCTGTTGGAGCCTGTAGTTCTAGGAGTAATATCTAAGTATTTATACAAAATCTCCATATGTGATATAAAAACATTGTTTATATGAACAAAACAATTATAGTACATACAGTAGCAAAATCTAATATTTGCATCTCGGCTCCCAAAATTTCAAATTTGTCACTGGAACAATTGGTTAAAATTTGAAAGAAAGGCTGACATTTATCCCCTAGTATTTTACATATAAATATCCTTTTCATGACAGCAATCCTTTTCCTCAGATACTTTGGTACTTATATTTATGTGAGTTTCATGTGCTGTAACAAGTCTACAACACTGAAAATGTTCACATATTCTTCAGCAGTAACAGAGTTACCTTCTTCTACAAGAAAAGAATTGGTGTGTCAGTATTTAAAAAAAAAAACCACACAAAAATCACTCCAAAATTGAAAATTCCTTCCACTCCCTTTCCAAATAACAAACAAATGGATGTTTGCAGTGTTTTGTTTATGAAAATGAGAAATATGCAAAATATGGAAGTATGGAAGCAACAAAATGAAATCATGTGTTTTGATATATTTGCATTTGTTTTCTGTGTGAAAATGCAAAATGCCTACCACATCTGCCTTAACTGCTTAGAGATGATTTCTTTCCTCTGTTGCAAAAGTTGTCAAATATGAAAGACAAGTACCCAACTTTCTGACGATGTTCACGTTTTGATTAGTTCTTGACCTTTTGGAATTCATGTGTGTCTAATCTTCCTAGAGCATTATAGAGGTGCCAAATACTAGCTCACAACCTTATATATTTCAGAACTGCATTTATGTAGGAAGTAATAGCTGGTAAATTGCAGGCGTTTCTTCTGCTTGGAAATATCATGGGTTTTGCTCCCCTGAATTTTAAAGTCTTTCCTTGTATCTGCAACATTGTTGGGTTAAGCGTGTGCCATAACACCATGAGTTAGATTGTTGAGGTTTATTTCTATAAACTACAGCAACAGAGATGCACATATAAATTGCAGCAACACAGATGCACATACACATCTACAGAATATGGAGGGGAGGAGATGGAAATCTCTTAAGATTTCTAGTATAAAAAATGTGAGTTGGTATTGTACCTTTGAAGACTATCAAATGCTGTGTTCCTTAATCTCTAGAAGGGGAAAAATTGAGACATCCAACTACTAACTTCATATTTTGACTTCAAAGTTTGGAAATAAATTTGTGGGGGGGAACTAAGCAAAGGCATAGAGTAACATGCAAAAATGCAACATAGACTTACAAAATAAGTCATGATAAAGGAAGTTTTTAAGAAAAAGAAGGAAGCTTGTGGGCTTGGATATTGAAAGATTCAATGTATTCTTATTTCTCTTTATTATCAGGGAAACTGTGCACTTTGTTATGCTTTAACATGTTGGGTATGATGGGTATGTTGTAGCTGTGGTCTGTTCGTCATTGTTCATTTCACAGTTTGTGCATGCCATTTGTTTTTCTTTCTATCCTTAGATGAAGTTGCTGACATCCAGTGCAGGTATTATTTCAAGGCAATGGCAGATGAAGCCGTCCTAAGCATTAGCTGTTGCTAAAAACTAATGCTGAAGCAGGTTTGTGACCTGCTTGCTTTTTATGTGGATTTAGTCCGTTTGAAAGCTGCCAGTGCTGGTGCAGGCTGGCTCAGAGAAAGCGTATCGAAGACATTTACAAAAGTGCTTGTGGGGTGGGGTTACTGGATAGTGTTACTGATAGCGCAGGGAAGGCAGCGCCAGAGCAGGGTGCACACTGCCCCAGCTGGAGCTGTGCTGCCCTGAGTTCGCCCTCCCTTAGTTATGGACCAGCCCTCACCTGGGGAGCGTGCTGTAGGGAGATCGCATTTCCAGCCATGAATTTTATTTATTATTTTGTATTGTAGACCTTACAGGAGCTCAGTGGTGTGGAAAAGACTGTGTGTGTCTATAGGCAAAATCTTGTTCTAACTCTGGAAATGTTCGTTACAGCTTGGAAATATATCACCTTATGATTCCTTTGAAAATTTTTGTAATGTAAGCTATTCTAAATCCTATCAGATTTGAAAGCAATAGGTACATTTTTTCCTTCTCTTTTCATCATTTTCTTTATTTTTCTTTGCAATATTTCAGTCTACCATCTACAATGTGTACAACAATAAGAGAGGTGATTGGTTATCTCTATGAATATATAAATCCCAAATGCAGGCAAGGCTGCAGAAGAAGGAGGGAAATGCAGGTGATAAAATATAAATAATCTCAAGAATGTGTTCATATTTGGGTGATTAGAGATAATGTACTGCCTGGAAAAATAGAAGGGAATATGTAACAGTTGTTTGTGAAGTTATTTCAATTTAATTTAAATTCAGCTGTACTTCTGCCCTCAGATCAGTTGTATTTCCTAAAATGCAGTATCTCTTATGAATATTTGTGTGTGTGTAGCACTGCCGATAAAGGAATCCACTCTTGAATAACAAGTATTATGGGGATATTTAGAGTGTTTACATGTGTGTACATGTTTTCAAATTGGGAATTACTGTGGAAAGTCTTTGTGAGCTCTCTAGAGCAGTTTCCAGAGCTACATATTTGCTCTAGCAAGCATGGTGTGGCATGGCATAAAATGGGTAACTCAAGGCAGGGGCACAGCAATTTCTAATAGTGTTTTGGGCATTAGGTAAACTGTGCAGTTGTGAATAGCAGCTTGCTGTCTTTCCATTTCTTGCAGGACAGCAGGCTATGCTTATCAATGTTCAAAAGCTTCTCTGTAGAAAAGAAAAATCTTTAAGGCGTGTTGCTATGCATTTCTTTATTTCAGCAAATGCTCCTTGAAATGGATAAGAAACGTACACAAGAGAATCTGTTCACAGCAATCCTCAGTAACTTCCTGTTGTTAATCAAACAGCCGCACGAGTGGTTTCAAGTGCGTAAGTTTCCTTGCTTGAGGCATTTTTTTCCTTTCACTCTTAATATTGGTGCTGTGACAATTGGATTTTTTTCAGATGAGTATCACAGTCAGCGCTGGAGTGCTGCAGACATAAGAAGAGCATAAAGCATCAAATGTATCAGATGACTATTGAACGCTATCTTGGGAAATTTAGTGCGATCTAAGAGGGGTAATGAATGAAGGGATGTTAATGCTAGTTACTTTTGTTCATAATCCCCTCTTTTCTCATCCTGTTGCTTCCCTAGCACTTTTTGAAGTTCTTTTTATTTTATTTTTACATTAAGCTTGTTCTCCTGGACCGTAGCAGGGAACAGATGAGCTAAGTCAAATGTTTCTGTTGATTTTAGTGGGATTTGGGTCAGGATCTATGTTTATTTTTATTAAAGAATCCCACCAGGATGCACAAATATATATATTAAAGCTTAAATGATGAAACTCAGCGTGTCTGTAATTTACTAATACATCAACTCTGAGGGCTTCTGTGCACGTGCACACATTTCTGAAGATGTTGAAACATACTGATACACCTCTGGTAATTGTTCACTGCACATGGTTTAGGATCCACCAGCTGATGGGTTTCTGCAAGCCTCCGTGTCTGAATTGAGCAGATGTTAATTTAAAGCTGCTTTTGATTTTATTTATGTTGCAGCTAGAAAAAAGGCAGAGTTGGAACAATAAGCCTGGCACAAATGACACCCAAGAAATGAGAGAGGAACCAAAATCATTCATGGAAGACGAAAGGAACATGCAGTAGAGAGAGAGAGATAAACTAAATTCCCCATATAGATAGCTTAATATGTCTACTTTATTTCTTATTTAAATGAATTTAGAGTCCCAACTATAGAAAAACAATGTTGTATTACCATGTTGAGAAATTTTCCTTCATTTTTCACACAAACTTGCATATAAGCTTAATTTAAAGATAGCTGAGTCCCCATGCTTAGGAATAGTATATGGGAGCCACACAGCCACTATTGTATGGCACTTTGTGAGCACTGGGTTGCAATGTGGTTTCTAGAGTATGGTCCATAGTGTAGTTTAGGATGTGTATCCTTCTCTTTTGTCTTTCAGTGTTACATTTTGCAAATAAGTAGCATATTAAAAATTGATGGACTGTCAAATGACTTTCTAATGCAATCTTGTGAAAATCCCAAACAGAAAGTATTTATTTAATTATAAAAGCAAATGTTAGATGTAAGAGTACATATTAGGCACATGTAATTCACAACAGTCTTCCAAACAAAAGAAAAAAACATTGGACTGATATTTACATCTGCAGCAGAAAACTGAGCATGTAAATGAAATTATATTGTAATGACTATATTTTAATGTTTAGAGATTTTTTTTAATGCTTCAGGATTTTGAAAAATGGGGAAATTTTGGCTTAACATTTCATTTCAAATTTAAAGTTTTTTTTCAGTTATGCCAATAACTAAGAAACAGAGAAACATAGATGCCTCTAGAAGAAAGTATGTAAAGTGAGAGTTATGCCCTATGAAACCTGCACTAAAATCACTCAAAAAAAGAGCAATGCAAAATGGTTTTAGAAAAAAGATCTTTATGAAAAAAATCATTGTATGAAGATTTTGTTTCTCCAATGTTGATAACTACTTTATCTATAACAACTCAGAAAGTTCCAGTTAAAACTTTTCATGGAAAATGTAGTGGATATGAATATTTTCCTCAAAATTTATGATTTAATGAAATCAGGATTTGGGGCAAATCCTGATTTTTCACTGAAAAAATCTCATCATTAATTTCAAAAACCAGTGCTGCATGTCAGTGACAGACATCTCTTTTCTTTCTCAACCATGATTGTGGAAGATTTTAGGAGATACAAATATGACTATTTATAAATCTGTAGAGTGTGAAGCAGCACATTAAAAGTTCCCAAGCTAAATTATTCTACCTTAGTCCATCTTCATGGTTGTTACAGTAGCACAGATTATTGGTTACTGCTCCTTAAAAGGCTAATTGTTTCAAGCTGGGAACAGTTCTTGAGGAGGCTTGGTCGTTACTGACTGTCTGAAGAATCATGTGCAAAAGCTCTGTTTATATAAAGAGTTTACTCCTGTTTATTTTGGCATTTTCCATTAAAGATGAATAAGAAGTATTCTTGTATATCTTCAGTAATCCTACATTAATAGCTCTGTGGGGAGTTGAATAACATTTCTGCCCGTATTTGATTTGTGCTAATTCTTGAAGGCTTATCAGTGTAGTACAGCATCGTATAACTTCAAATCTCAATATATTTTCTTTTTAGCTTTTAAACTATAAGATATTATCTTTTACCTCAGTTCAACCTAGTGTTCCCAGTAGAAAAGTCTACTACTGATTTTGATTTTATAAACTTATCAGCTTGCTGAGTGCCTTCTATCAGTTATTCAGTTGTTCCGTACCCAACAAAGTTAAAGCAAAGCATCAGTGCAGAACAGTTCATAGGGTGAGACCTTAAAATACCTGTGCTCAACCAATATTTCTGTTTGGAGCTCTGCTTTGATCAGGAAGTGAGTCTTCTAGGTGAGACACAAGTCCTTTATATATATGTCTTCATCTTTACCTATGTTATTTTGCTTTTATTTCCTTTCAAGTTTTATGTGAACATTTTAAATTTTGAGGTGTTTGAAGTTAGGCACTTAAATCCTTATTCAGGCACATATGAGTGGATTATATTTCTGAGCACCAGAGCAATTGCAGCTGCTGTTGACTGCAGTTAAAAGTGATTTTTCAGTCTGAAAATCAGCTCACTTGTATTTTGATGGCTAAAAATATGTGTAACTACCTAACTTGAGGTAGCTGAGTTTGCACGTACAGATTTTTGACTGAGAGCAGTCTCCTTATAATGTATGTAAACCCCCAAATGTTCTATAATTTTTATATACCTTATGCACATAAATGATAAAGATCGTTTATCTTTGTGATAAAAGCTGTGCATATTGTTCCTTGCTGAACCAACCTGAGTTCCCAGGATCTGGTCTTGCACCTTCAGGATTCAGTAGGCAAATCTCCCCTCCTGACTGCAGGAGCAGCTCATGACATCACCAGCCTCTCAAGACAACGTTTTGGTTATTTGTCCCAAGAAACTTGTACAGCCTCAGATATGAGTCTAGCAGTGAGTAATAGCAATGATATGAATTGCATCAGGATTCCCAGTGCTGAAGTACCTTGGTTCAACAGTTTTTCATATTAAGATCTATATAGGAGGGATGTGTGTATGTGTGTGTATATATATATATATACACAAATATACATAAATATATTAAGCGTATGTGTACTTTCTCATCAGGACAAAGATCTTAGGATGGCTCTGTGCTAGTATTTTACTTGGAACTGGGAATATGTTCTTGCACCCTCAGGTACAAGGTCCTTCAGCAGCTAGCACTCAACATGTGCATGGTGCACACCTCAGCTCAGCCATCAGTGCACGCTTTGCCACTGGTTGAGGCACGATGTGGACATACTGTCCCAGCACCAGAGCACCACACAGTAAAACTGAACCCTAGGCCAATAGTGTAAATTCATCTGAACTGGATTCCTTGTTGATGAAACTAAACAAGAATACATATTACAGGGGCACAGGTGATCTTCTTCTCTAGTCTTCTAGTAGACTAGAGCTACTCTGGGTAAAACCCCCCAAATGGGTATAATGTGGACATGGGAGCCTTAACATAAATGATGTTGATCTGCAGGTCAGCCCCTACTAATGTTTGCAATTTACTGATACAGATGTAGCCTAAGTACTGTTTTACAGATGAGGATTTGAGGGAAGGGCTGAAGGTCCAGTTTTGACAGGTCTCTGTTCCCCTAGAAAGCAAAAAACTAACTGATTTTGATAATTTGCCCCTAAGTGATTTGGTCAAAGCTACATGGGAATTTGCTGTGCAGTCTCCCAAATCCATGCTGGACCCATTTTCTTTCTCTCAATACTGTAATAATTAAATCAGAACTGCTCTGTCCTCCCCACCCATCAACCTCTGAAAGCATGGGTTCAACTCTGATTAACCACCACAAATAATTCCTTTGGGTCTACCCCTCCTTCCGTGTGTACATCCACAGCATAAAATGTCCCACAACTTTAAAGTCTGTTACTTTTAGTAACTAAGTTATTTTTATTGACCTGAGCAGAGATGGTTTATGTAGCCTTGGCCACCCTCCTGTACTGTGGAAGCGGCTGATGCATGTACCAAAGGGCTGTTCCCAGCATCTTTATTGAACCCCAGAGAGCAAGAGGTGGCCAGTGGACGAAGTGTACTTCAGTAGCCTCATGGCTGTGGGCAAGTTCACAGGCTCTTGTGGAGCTGTTGTTGGAACCGTGCAATGGGAAGTGTTGCTGCCACATCTTTCCTCCTGGGAGAGAAATACAGTCCACGTCAAATGCAGCAGATTGTTAAATCCTGCAGCAAATCTATGATGGTGTTATTCCAACTTCATAACCCATCCTCATTAAAAAAAAAAAAAAAAAAAAAAAAAAAAAAAGCTTTTCCCTTATAAGAACACTGGAAAGGTAAAAAATTTGCTTTTAAAGTGAATTAGACTCCAATGCCTAATGTAAAGTGATATTAAGAAGAGAATTTTGAGGACCAGTTTTCTCCAAGGCTTTTTTATCTTGATCATTCTCATTTAATTTTAAACACACCGAGTAATTATGTATTACTAATGTTTTGTTAATTGCTGATGTTTTGTGAATAATTGCTTAACTTTCTGGTACTCATTTTAGTAGCCAGGCACCATTCCTTTCTTCAGTTTTGACAATGAAAATCTTTTCTTAGTGATGGAAAACTTGCTCTGCAAACCCTCCCTCTGTGCTATGGTTCACATCCCCTGATGCTCTGCAACTTATGATGGTTAAGACATCACTTCTATGGAAATGATATATGGAAACACTGGTAGCATATTGCTTCTCTGATTTTGTACATCTTGCACCACCTAAAGTATATAATATCATTTAAGATACAAATCACCGTGTAAATTATTTTTGCTTACTCACTCTTTGGGATTTAAATTGAACTGTGATGTCACAAAATTAGTTTTATAGTTTTGTTTTTAGTTTTATGTTTGTCTGTGAGTCCAGACCTTTGCTGAATGAATGACGTTTAGGTCATTTGCCAGTATGTTCACTCCAAGAAAGTGTAGTTATTCAGATCTGGGTTGTTGGTGGAGAAAATGAAGGGTGGAACTTAACTGAGTACATTTGTTATGACCTTAATAAGCCATGTTTACTGAAAGCATGATTTAGGACAGATATCACCAAGAAAGCAAGTTACCCAGTTTATAGAAATATTACTAAAATAAAAGAGAGACTGTATGCTGTAAGTGAGAATAATTTACCCCCAAGGTATGCTTCATGTACTGTCTGTATACATTTTGACTGGAGAATATAAGTTTTCAGAGCATGAAGGAATTTTTTCTTTGGGCTATTCCCAGAAGAGACAAGAATTTAAACTTAGGCTTCATGTTGGTATTGACCATGGCAGACCTGGCAGATCCAAACACTTGATGAGACAGGCCAGGCTGAATGGCAGGTGAGTATCAGTTTTAAGACACAGAACAATACTGAGTTGTCTGTAAACTGGTTAGAAATGAATCTTTCATTAATCTAATCTGTGTACATGCTTTCTCTTTTTTAGTGCATGCTGCCTTACATTCAACTGCATTCAAGAGGAATGCATTCAAAGTAAAAAACTCTTTCAATTTTCCTGATCAAGACTGTTGAAGTCTGGTGAAATACAGTACAGAGTTAAAAAAATGAAAGAGGGCAAAATAAACCTGTGTCTCCTGTGTGTGTCGTGTTCTCCTCCCCCCGCCCCAGTTCAGCAGATACCTTCTTTATTTGCTTTCTGGAAAGCTTCCTGATCTCTGCACAGTGCTTTATTTGCTACTCAGGAAAATAGTATCTGCTCACTAGTTTACAGGGAGCATGTTAGACCTTGCTCAGCCGAGGGAAACCGCATGCGCAAATCTTTGGGGAACTTCATGATGGCAGAACATACTTCCACACTGAAAGGACTGAAAAGGCAAGCAAATATGACGTGTATGATATATAACTGATGAAGAAGAAATCTCTAAATGTAACAGTTTCATTCAATCATAATAAAGTAATTGAGGGTGTGCAGGCATTGGAATTAAAGATACATGCACTCTATTCAGCAGACCAATATTTATTTTTCAGTCTAAGGCAGTAAGCATAAATTTGTATTTTTGTCTAAAATCAAGAAATTTACTTAAATCTCACAAATGTTTTTAAAAAAAAAGAGCAGAACAGATTTCTGGCTGAGGTATCTTTCTTCACCTTTGTAACAGAAACAAGCTTCTAAAAGATTAAGAACAATTGTTCCATTTTTAAATAGATTACATTGATCCCTTGGAAAGTCTTAAAAGAAAGAAAGGTTGCAAGACGCAGAACAGAGAAGGATGTCAGCTGCAGAGCATACACAAAGCTTGTAAACCTTTGCAATGCAAAGAAGGATAGTTGTTTTTCCCTGAGGTATTCTGCAATTTGTTGGGAGTAGGTTGTGATGAAAATTGTGATATACCATCATACCTCTTGAATCCATAAATCCTAGTGTCCAGAAGAGTTATGGTTTTGCAAACTTTCCTCTGGGACCAGAGCTGAAAGGTCAGAGAGTGCTTTTGTAGAGAATGTGCTGCCATAAATGGGTGTGGGATTGAACCAAGGCTGCAATGTGCAAGGTGTCCAAATGGCTCAAGATGCCTATGTTTTAGCCAACTAAATCCCACCTTGGATTTTTAGCTCATTCTAGCATAGAGGGGCGTGTTTGTTTTTTTTTTTTATTTCACCTGTACCTAACAGCATTTGAAGTGCTCAATGGTGCTGTTGCAGCCTGGCAGCGCACCTCTATGGGATCCCTGGGTTTCTGTGGCTCAGCTTGGTGGGGAGGGGAGGAGGAGGGAGTCACCAAGTTGGAAAGAGAACAGTCATGTTTGTATTTCTTACTGTGGTATGGTCTGCTGCAGTTTGGGAGTTTGTTGGAAGGCTGGAATGTTTCTTGTAGAGTGTGATCTCTCCAGAAAGATGGTGTTTATTTAGTGCTTTTCTGCATAGGTTTTATTATGCGTGTGATGTGACCATCGGTGGCATATGGCCAGCGAAAACCTTCTTTTTATATTGTGCTGTGTTTGTTCATGACATTGAGGTCATTCTGCCTAAGATGAAACTGTTTCTTTAGCGGAGTGTCCTTGCTAGATCAAAGTCTTCAGACTTCACTTTCTGGTGAAGAAAGTGCTTAACGCTCCTTCTAAAAGTGAAAGCAGCGGTATCTGAGGCTGCTTTGTAATACAAACTCCTTGAATTTTGACTAAGTTGCTGGAGGTGGATGTGTTGCATAATGATACTCAGTAATGTGCAACTTTTGCAATGAACACGGGATTGAGTGAAATGGCATTTATGTAGTGCTAGTGCAAAAACAATTTAGTGAAGGATGGAGGCTATTATGTTTTTGGGGAAAAGAGTGAGGAATTCCAAGTTTTGAACCTGGAAAGGAAGTGTGCTATGTCTGTGTATCTCAGCACTGTGTGGGTCAGTGGTGGAGTTTCTTAATGTTTCTTCTCTAATTTACCTCATGATATTGCTGGTGTATTGCAGGGCTAACTTGGCACCTACACCTGTGCCCATGATATGGCAAAAGCAGTTGTTGACTGACATACTAAGCATGCTTCTCTGTCAAATTGATTACCAAAACAATTATTCCCAATCAATATTTAGCTTCAAGTTTGCTACATTTGTTTCTTGTTGGAGGAAGGTCTGTGTAAACATGAAAGCTGCTCTGTTTTTTCCCATTGTGACAGAAAACATGCTATTCCATCACATATGATATTTTATATACTAAAGTGTATTATTTCTTTCTGTAAAATGCTTAACTTCTTTTTTAATCATCAAACCAAAAAAGCCTTCTGCAAAACCACCAAAGTAGGCAGGGTGAAATCAGTTAATGCAACTTGAGTATCACTATGGATAATAAGTACATATGTGGCTGCAATGACTTTGTTCATTACTGTGGCAGAGCAATACTGTGGGCAATAGCCGAGGCTGGAATTTGCAAGTTAGGGATCAAACTCCTCTGGGAATTTGATTAGTCATGTTAGCAAGAGTGAAGTTTTGCTGTCTTCTGTAGAAAGTAGCAGCAGTGAGACCTGATATAGGCTCTGTAATAAAGTATGTAAGTGCTTACTAGCTTTGAGATAAAGATGTTTGTTCTGGTGGGGAGCAAAAGTTTGTTTTTTCAAGCACGGTATTTCCAGTGTCTTTTTCCAAGTTTTGTTCAGCTAGAAAACACAATGATTAACTGGGCATATATCAAATGGTGTAGCTTTCCAATGACATTTTCTTCCAACAATGATAGAATGGGATATTTTTTTGTGCTTAGGAGTGGATATTAATATAACTGCAGAAAGATTGTATCGCAGGCAGTACTTACTCATTTATTAAGATTTTTTTTTACTATGATGTTTCTTACTATCTGTGCCATACATCCAATGTAGATGGTTTTGCTTCTTCATTTTCTGTTACTGTAGATAAAATATAAGCCAATTTCACTTTGCTTTTCTTTGTATTCATCTTATTTACCAAAGTAATAAATTTACCAATGTTATTTTTTTAAGTCAGGGGTACTGTCTGTTTTGAAGGCTCTGAAGACATGTACAAACAGAAATGTTAGAGAATTCTTTCAGACAGAAGCCTGGTCATTAATCTCTTTTTCCTTTCATCTCTGTTGCTATATATTTGTATTAAAATAGATGTACTTAGACTGTATCAGGAGAATAAGAAACTGCATGCAAGATCTACTTTCATTTTGCATGGGTTTAAAGGTCTGTATTGTGGCACAATTTTAGGAAGGGTGGGCAGTGACTTTTCAGTGCTGCCCAGAGTCTGGGAGGTAGAGCAGTGTCTTACCAAGGTGGAGATGTGGCTTTGAGCCTGCTGAGAAGGGAGGAGAATATGAACCCGAATCTCTCATCATCTTCTCTAGCCTCTAATGATGAGCATGAAGGTAATGAAGGGCTAAGTATTGTGACTTTCTGGATACCTTCTTCAATTGCTTTGTGCTTCAGTCTAGAAAGTGGCTAAAATGGGCCACCATATTCCATTTGAACACCAAAGAAACAAACTAATTACCCATACACATCTGTGCATACATGGATATCAAGTATCTATGTATATACATGGCCATGTAATTTGTCTTGTGATTCTTCTCCGAAGCTCAGTAACCAGTTAAACTGGGCCTGATCTTTAGACAGGCAAAAAACTCTATGAAGATTTCTATGTTAAGTATGTTTTCCAGGGGATTTATTCTATCAATTGAATGCAAAACATTGCATAAATTTTAAAATCCCGTGTATGCTGAAATAGTTACCCACAACCTTGCTCTTCTTTGCTCACTTTTTTTCTTATGCAGTTTTGGGGGATGGAGCATATGAGATACTTTGTTAAAATTCTGCTCAGTTAGGCTGCTTTCATTTAACCTTCCAGTGGACAGCAAACTGACTGCTTCCTGCATGTATGGTCGTGCACATCCTTTGAAAAAGTTAATGAGAGGCATGATAAATTGGGGGGGAGGAAATCTACAATTTCCAAGCATGCAAAGTTTTCCTTTTACCAAAACCAAGGTTAAAGTTTCTTATGTTTCAGGCCCTTTCAGTACCACTGAAATGGTGGTGCACTGGTAGATTTAAAGGCTTGGTTTTTAACTCAGCAATTTGGTGTTTAGCTTAAGTAGGCCAAAGTGGGTAAATGCTAGACGGAGTCAAAGGCGGGTAAACTCTGTTTACTTGCATTCCGTGTCGACTGAGAATGATGTGAACCATTCTTAATTTGCTTAGACCAGTAACATGGTGAAGCAGATTATGTTCTAGAATAGATTTCAACACACTTGGATTTTTAATGGACTAAATTTTACTTCATTTGAAAGGTATGTTGTCTTGAGCATAGGATGGAAATTAAGCTTCCCAGTTCTACATAACAGTCTTCAGCTGCATTCAGAAATCTGGTCAGTTTGTAAGTACTAATGATTAAAACTTACTGAGATGGTCAGCTCAGCATTGCTTTTATCTGTACTTTTATTAGAAAGACTTAAAATGACAGCATTGTCCTTAAATGTTGTGTTTTTTTTTAAATCTGCAGTTATTTAGACATAATTTGCAAGAATATCCATTGCATTAATAATGCAAATCTTAATTACTTGTTAGAAAATTGATTTTACCCCTCCAAGCTACATTATTGCACAGGCTTTCTCCAGAGTAAGATTATTTGGATAACAGTCTCCTGAGGATCTCAGGTTTTGTGTTGTGTCAAATTTTTTGTAGCTATGTGGCTTACAAACTCATTGTTTTGCACAGCAAGGGTGAATAATAAGCTTGACTGGCTTATTAGTAATCCTGTTTAGACACCTGTACAAATCTTATTGTTTGGAAGAGTGATTTGGCTTATGTGTATTAATAAGGCTGGAAATACATTTCTTAAGTATTATACATTGACGAACGTTTCAGTCTCCCTCTCCTCATTAAAAGTATAAGAAACATGTCTGTGTATAAATGAACTGAGCATAAGAACCATGAAAACCTTACTGGTATTTTTAGAATTTTTTTACTCTGAATTTTCTTATGGTATTCTCAACTCAAAAGTATAAAAATATGTGAGAAACATTAGAAATAAACTGTATTCTGACACTATTAATGGCTATTTTTAAGGTGCCTAACAGTAGTATCTTGGAGCTTCTGTTATTAGTCTAAAAATACTTCATAGTGAAAGTGCAAGGATAAAACTTGAAAAAAGCTTCTTGAAAAGCTTATACATGTTTTTGAGTCGCTGGGCCTGCCAACCTTCAATCTTTGCTTTTAAAAGCTGATGTATTCTCCAACCTTCATTACTCCTAAGTGAATATGATGCTATAAAGTGCTATTAGATGTTTGAAACCAACAGCAATATTATTCTGCTTGGAATATCGTTACACCTGATGCTTGTTAGCAGAATTTCACCCAGTTCTTGGTTGGCAAAATGGCATTTAGTGATGGTGTGAGTATACTGTTAGGAATATCACGCTGCAGACTGGAAATGGACTTCCTTGTGCTGTGAATGTATGTCAGCTTATTGAAAAATTTCTGATAAACTTTGAAAAATGCTTTCTGTCAGGAGATACCCCATAGTATCCCCAAAGGCTGGAATGAAAGCAAACCTGAATTGGTTGAATTTCTTGCAGAACACACAGACCACGTTTCTACCAGCTCCATGGACTTACTCTTGAGCAGCTGATAACATAGTTCACTTCATTTTTACTCCAGTCTTTTCTGTTTGCAAAAACCCAAAAAACAGTTTATCTCCTTTGTGATTCAAAATGTCATGTCAAAAATAATTGTAAATAAAAATCATTGTAGTATATTTCTGCAGACCAATTATTCATTATTTTGAGTTTTACATTTGAGAATATAATTAATTTCTGATGGAAGGTAGGGTATTCATTATTCATTATGTTCTGATTATATGTAAATAATTCTGAGAATGTTGGTTTTGCCATGGAAACAGATTTTTTGAAGTTTACAGTTCATTTTCTTTTAATATCTACAAATTCGTGTAATGTTAATTTTCATGTGAACACTCTCACCAAATGCATTTTCTGACAATCATTACTCAGTCTTAATTTCACAACTACCTCCAAAGGAATGCACACATGTTATCTGTTCATGACGAGAATCCAGAAGAATCCAGTAATTTTCTATACTTTTAGAAGGGGCATGCAGTGCAGTGTTCAAGAATCTATTTAGCTAACTTACCTGCTTTATATATGTGCAGAGGAACCGCAGCTAACCTTATCTAAATTTATTGTTCCTCGTATGTTCTCATTGTATTTATCCTCACAACAACTCCTCCAAGTTTTCAGTGGTTGTAATGTCTTAATGCGCTGGGACAGGGAGGCAGAATGATTGGCCTAGGGTCATACTGGAAGGATATCCACTTCAGTCTTCCACCTCCTTAGCTGCCATCTCCACCACTGCAGCTGCTCTTGGGATTAACACAGCAGGAACTTGATCGGAGGAAAGCAAGAGTCTTGGTAGCAACACTTCCCTGTGCATGGAAATGTTGGAGCTCAGAGACAAGATGGTTTCCAGTATGCTGCCCTGTATATTTAATAGCAAAAACAAAGGGTAAGTGATGAGCTTTTGCTAATAATTTAAATGAGGCTTTTGAAAAAAGGTCTCTGTGCTGGCCTTCAAAGTTCACTTCACTGGCAACACAATTAGTACAATACTGAGCTGGGTCAAAAATTCAATGCAAATGGAAAAAACATAGTTTTGATGTACTAATAAAGGGAAAGAAAGTAGAAACAAATAATCTGTGTTCGAGAAATTCCATTTTAAAGTAGCCATAAATATCTGCAGTTTATTTTTGGTGTGGTGGAAACTTTTCTCCTGTTTGTCTTGTCTCATCTTTAAAAGCACCAGCCACATTATATCATTGCACTGAGGTAATATGAGATAATCATGATTTTCCTACTAGTGATTTAATGAAACTTTTGCTGGCAAAATGTCAAATCTCCATTTAACATGAACTACTGAAATATGTAAAGCTTAGAATTTCAAAACTACAAGGAATTCCTATTAGGAAAATATTGATTTAAACTAATTCAGTTTAACTCCTTTGTAATATTTTAAAACTTAAAAGTGATGAGTTTAGAAGTGTGCAAAGTATTGCTCAGCAGTAAAAATACCAAATTTTTTAATGTAGACCTACTGTCACTCGCTATTCATGACCTTAAGCTTCTGCTTCACTGTGCTGTGTTTATAGGGTTTATATTTTTTCTTTTAATGCTATAGATTTTTGGAGCACAAGAGTAGATTATGACAGACTTTATTTTTATCAAGGCAATAAAAGAAAATTATGTGGTAAAAAAGCTGTTTAACACTGTTATAGTCAGGGAACTAATAGTGAGACAAATGATGTGACTGGATGACTAAACTGTTCTAAATAAAATTATGCCCCAACTGCTCTGCAGACAATGTGCAAAGATACAGTTTTTGAAGGCTTGAATTTGGACTTATACAAGCATGGTCTGTTTCAATGTCCTTGGCTGAGTTTTTCTGAGTTTTGGTGAGATCATGATCAGGCCTCAGAACTTTCCTTTGGCTTATGTATGGGAAGGGTGTTAACAATTGCTACGTTAATAAATAAATGCTAACAAATATGCATAATTCCTTCAATAGCTGATTAGAAAAGGCGGGGGGGGGAAGTAAGATGTATGGGGTTTTTGCACATCTTAAACTTTGTTGTGTTTGTTTTATTAATCATGGAAATGCATATTTAGATGAGCGAATGGGGTACCACTGAATAGGCAAAAGTATCCTCACAAAGCAATGGAAAACACTATTTCTTGGAGTATCTGTTCTGTTTACTGATCAAACCTGTATCATTCAGATTTAAAGATTTTTAAATGTTTGAATTGGCTACTTTAGAAAATGAACAAATTGGATTAATTGAAAAGATTTGATGGTAAACTGAAAATCACTACACAACTGGGGAGATCCAATAGTTTTAGGGCTTGGAAATTTCTTAAACCATCAATTTTTGGTATATTAGGATATTTTGATATATTAGGTATTGCATAGATAGATAAGATTTTGTCATTCAACACCCAGTTATGGAAATTTGCATCCAGCTCCATCAGGTAGCTTTGGAAAATGTTGACTATCAAATGAGAAAGTATGGCATGAAATGTGGCTTTACGGAAGTGTTAAGTACTTTCGTAAAATTCCTTCCATTTCTGTTTGAGCAGAGCCCCAAAGCTGGCTCTACTGAGGATGCCGTCTGCGTAGCAAACCTGTTTCTCTCAGCCTCCTGCTTTGGTTCCCCTCTGCAAATGAGTGGACCCTTCTTTTCATCCCCTGCAGGAACTGCAGAACAAATAGCTAGCCTCTCCCAAACACAGTACCCAAATAAGCTCAGCAACCTGCGGTGCTGAGCTAGATTCAAAAATGTGCTTAAGCAAATTCTATGGAGATTTTTGGCTTTGTGGAGAGATCTCTATAACAGATGTGTCAGGACCTCAGCAGCTCAGAACTGCCATTTGCAGTTTGACACAGTGCATTTTCAGCTGAGATTCCCTTGAGGGAGGACTTTGGTTTTAAATCGGTGCCGTTAGATCATCTAGAAGAAAATGGCAAATTTCTACTCCCCCCCCCCCCCCCCCCCTTCTTTTAGGAAAATAGATTTCATCCAAACACTGTAATTAAGCGTTTACATAGATGAATCTCCCTCTCTGGAGAACACCTGAAGGCAGAGAATTACCTACAGAAATCACTTTGAGGTCAAAGTCCTGGAACTACGGTTACCTTTTCCATAATAAGAGAAAATATATAACATCCCACTGGGCATCCTGATAGCCTGAGGAGATACAGATAAATTAATTGCTCAATAGCAATATGCACAGAGCTTCACTCCTTGCGTTATGCCTCTGGTAGTTGTATGCACCCATGTTTGCAATTTGGGAGAACTGGGAAGAGCCACAGTTTGAAATTTTTTTAGTGCCTGCCAGATGGCCGTGCTAGCGATAGCTTTTTTCATGTTACATAGGCCAATAGCTACCTACCTCAATAGCTACCCTTGCAACACAGCTCCACATCAGACCTCGTTCTTTTACTTAGGTATAGATAGATGAAATAGCGTGTGATAGTTCCTCTAGAGCTACTTCTCCTTTGCAGGCTAATCTCTGCTAAACCAGAAGAATAGCTTGGCCAGTAGTTTGGGGTAAGAGACAAGAAGGAATATGAAACAATACATGTACATCAAATCTTCCACATCTCTGCCCAGCTAAAACTGTATCAGTCCATTCACTCTGCCGGTAGTGGTGAAGGATCACATCATTTATACATAAAGCTTTGTCAGGGTGTGTGCAAGTTAGTAGATAAAAATGCATTAAAAATGGACTCACCCTGAAAAGCATTACAGTCTTTTACTTACAGTTGCATCCATAAAATGTATTCCAACTAAAAACTGTGAAGACTCTTTCCAAAAAATCCCCAAAACCAAGCTTATTGCATCAGGCTAAACCTTAAACATCAAAACAATTAAAATGTTTGCAAGTAAAATGTACTCTGGTCTATAAAAATTTCTATATATAGCTCTCACTTGAAAGTGGTGAACTCTATCTAATAAATTAAGGATCCTGTGGTTAATGTATTACATTTTCTTCTCCACAGACTTAAAATATGTATAGCCCAGTGATTTCAGTTAGATTTGTACCTGCTTCTTGCAAAGCAAAATTTGCCCAGAGTCTGGCTTGCCATTTATTTTTCTTTCTTCTTACAGTAAACGACTATGTTCAAAGATTGAAAAATAAATTCTACTTCATTTTATCTTTGCTGCAGGAAAGGAGTGAGGAAGTTGACAGAGAGCATAGAGCTACTGTGATAGAGGGCTTCCAGGTTCGAGGTATCTGGACTCTGTTCTGAATGCTGTGAAGTAGGGGAGACTAGAAAGCAAGTGATGCTGTGCCTTGTAGAAAACCAAACCAAATCAAATGGCTCTCTTACTCAGCTTAGCACTTCTCAGGTGATTGTCTTGAGCTGCTGAGTCACTCATCGATGTTGTGCTCCACAGGGTGCTGCCTAGTATGCCCAATGTACACATTTTGCTCTGCGTTCAGCTGCAGAGTCTTTATTTGGGAGACACTTGAAGGGATCCTCTTTCTTATCCCCAGTGACTATCTGCTGAAATGCACAAGGTTTTTTCTTCCCTGCTACAGAAATTTTTAAGCCAGTTCCATTGCAGAGGATGTCTTTCTCTCCTTAAATCCTTTATGCAAAAGATTTTCTATGCTTCAGAAAGAAGTTTAGCTTGATATAAAAAATGTTCAGCCTTCCTGAACAGTTATTTTAGCAGTTCACAGCCTATCAAGGGATGGCTGCACAGAAGATACTCTCTTTTCCTACTTCTCCATATTGCGGAGACCTGCGTATTGTGTTATAAGCTAATAGAGGTAGGTTTTTTTCCTCTGTACAGGAAAACAAAACAAAACACAGTGATGGGAAGATGGGAGGCAATGTCATAATACAAATTTTTGTATGAAATAATAGCATCTCCTCTCCCAGTTTGATTTCAAATAGAACCACCTGCTGATAGCTCAGATTGTGTCCTAACTCACTTTGCTTTTAGTACTTAAAAATGGCACGAATTAATATATTCACTCTTATGTTCTTAAAAAATTTTATTAGTTAGAATAGTGAGTTTCTGAGAATTTGAAAAATATTTTCTTATAACCGTGATAAGGTCTAAGGATGTCTAATCTAAGTCAGCTGACTTTCAAGACTAGAGAATGGTTCATACCAGCCTACGATAAACACTGTGTTATTGCTTTTTTAAAAATTTTGAAATGTGCTAGTGAAATTATTTTTTAAGATGTCTCATCACTTTCTGAGAATCCTGTACAGCTGATAGCCTAGGATTCAGTGTGCTTTTTTTCTTTTCAAGTAAGTTGAAGACTAGAAAATGTAGTTCTATGCGCTGTACACACTTGACAATGATAGATGATAGTGTGGCACAGAGGAAGAATATCTTATTGAGAGCTTATATGAGTCACTCTGCATCTCTGGTGAGTGACTGGGACCAGGTAGATTCCCCAGGAGAGGAGAGGGCTTGGGGTACTTTAAGCATTCACCTTTCATTGGACAGTTTGCAGCTGGTAGTATAGCCAATGCTAATGTAAACTTCATGGGCTATAGTAGATCTGGGGACTACCATTTGGGTTTGTTTCATGTTACATTACACACTACATAAAAGTGCAATAGCACTATTCAGTGAGGTGTATGACATATCATACTCACATATGTTACATGATATGTATAAATTTCCCTTCTGGGTGGTGGAGAGGAAGGGTGATCTTTTAAAAAAATAAATTCCCCACATTCACGTTTGCCTGCTAAAGTGGAAACGTAGAAAACAGTACTGCAAATAATACTGGAGCTCAGAATTTAGGATGAAAAGTAACTTCTACATCTGGCACAAAGTTTCTTTGTAGAGAAACAAAACAACTCTTATTTGGGAAACCTGATACAAAAGTTGGAGAACTGAGATTGAAGTAGGCAAATCTTGCATGGCACGTGCTATGAAATATATTTAACACCAGGCCCCCATCATCCAATACACTTCTCTTCGTTCTTTCTGTCCCTCCTACCTATTAAGATAAATTTTTCTATGGTTCAGATCTCCTTTTTTTTTTTCCTTGGCTGAAGATGGGAATATGTATTGAGAAATTATTTGGGAGCCATAAGAGACAGTGTCCAGTGGTTGTGACAGTGGAGGTGAAGCAGCGCAAGTGTTCCTTCCTTCCTGAAAGTATTAGCTGTTGTTGTGTCAGCTGTCCCTGCATTGCCTTGGCAGAGCCACAGAGGACTACAGCTAGGAGAGCGTGTTCTGGGGGGCATCGTTATAACCATGGTCTTTTCTTGGGGGTATTTATTACAGGATGCTTTCCCAAAAGAAGGTACTAGGCTACATGGGTCTTTGTCTTGAGCCACTACAGCCTATTTTTATATTCTATTTTATTATATTCTATTTTTATGGTAGAGTTTAGGAGTAATTCTTGATGGGGAGGGCTTAAAAAGGGCTGAATCCTTTACTGTGATGGCATAACTTTGGAAATGTAGACATTTCTGTGGTTTTAGGTAAAGGATTAACATGTCACGACTCTTACTGCTTGTAGTTCCTGGGTAAGGAGCAAGAATGACAAGCTCTGACTAAATTCTGGCATTCATGTTAGCTAAATAACCTAAGGACTTACAAAGCTGCCTGAGCCCTGGAAGGACCAGTCCTGTCTCTTAAGTCTCTGGGTCATGACCAGGGTACGCTACAAAGAGGGCTGCAGGCCTTGGAGATCGGAAACTCTACCTTAAACATTTCTATACCAAAGGAAGAGAGGTGAGACAGCAGTAGGTGTCAAGGTCTGCATGAGAATTACTTCTCAGAGCAACACTTCATTGGTTTCCTGCTCTGAGAGTCCCTGTATTGCAGTGTTGTAGCAGCCAGTAACTAAGCACCAGGCAGCCGCTCACTCCCTCCCTCTGCCTCCCCAGTGGGATGGGGGAGAGAATTAGGGAAAAAAAGTAAAACTCATGGGTTGAGATAAGAACAGTTTAATAGAACATAAAAGAAGAAAATAATAATGATAATAATAACAACAATAAAATGACAATAATAATAAAAGGATTGGAATATACAAACCAAGTGACACAATGCAATTGCTCACCACTCGCCAACTGATGCCCAGTTAGTTCCCGAGCAGCAATGCCTGCAGGCCAGCTCCCCCCAGTTTATATACTGGGTATGACATCCCATGGTATGGGACACTCCTTTGGCCAGTCTGGGTCAGCTGTCCTGGCTGTGTCCCCTCCCAACTTCTTGTGCCCCTCCAGCCTTCTTGCTGGCTGGGCATGAGAAGCTGAAAAATCCTTGACTTAGTCTAAACACTACTTAGCAACAACTGAAAACATCAGTGTGTTATCAACATTCTTCTCACACTGAGTCTAAGACATAACACTATACCAGCTACTAGAAAGAAAATTACGTCTATCCCAGCTGAAACCAGGACAAGTGTTTTAGACAGTGACAGGTAAGGTAGGGCATCCTTGCTAAGCGGTGTAACTTCAACAGAGGTTTTTTTCAGCCTGGAGGATTCCACCAAGGGCTAGACAGGTTTGTCTTCAAAAGGAAAATACTTAATAGAATTGTAAAAATTTCTGTTTCAGGTAGTGCCTTCAACTCTGGCAGTATTTTTTTGTCTTGTAAACCCAGAATACCCACTAAATTGTGGCTGTGCTACAGCATTGCTGAAAGTAAATCCCATCCTGTTGTGTTAGCATAGTTTTTCAGACGTAGAAGCTTGCAAGGTCATCTTTGGGTAGTCATGAACAGCAAGCATTCCCCAGTGTGCACGTTTGCTACCAAATGAAATACAGGAATAAATTAGAAATTATATTTATTTCACAATATAGTGAAGTAAGGATATAAATGGATACAATGATATAATCTGTTTCTTGGCACTTATCGGGGATAATTTGTCTTCTCACAAATTCAGGGATTTTTTTTGGAGAAAAGGATGCTTTATTTCTCTGAAAAAGTATATATCTGTGTTTGTGCTGTTAGTGTGTATTATGGTAGGAATTACAGCAGTATAATTGAAATGCTCCAGTGTTTTTTTGCATAATTTGGCAATGTATAAGTTACAGGAGCCCTGGGCAGCAGAGGCTTAATATGCATTATCATACGTCATTATTTTTCTTCATAAAAAATGAATAAGTTGTATTATGGATTTTGTAGTATTTTAATAACAGATAACTCTTACTGTTATAAGAAGAAACTTTTTAATCATATTATATGTATTGTGTTGTATGGTTGCATTGTTACCAAACATTTACAACATAAGAAGAGACAAGAAGTAGATTCTTCCAATAGGTATGAATATTGTGACTTGGAGCAACACAAGTGTCAATTATATTTAATCTAGGGAAGTGGTGTATCTTTGCAAAGAACTCCAGTGTATGTCACGTAATACTTTTTCTGAGATGGGCTTGTATACCCAAGGTGCTTGTGGAAAAAGTGTGACACTGGGCTCACTGTATTTTTACACAATGCAGGATTTTGTTTTAAACTTATGTTTAAGTAGCTTATTGCTACCAAAGGCAAACAAGCATGTACACAAAGACTCAAAACAGGCAATGAGATTAACTTAAGTCTGCCTTGCATAGAGCTGCCCTTCAACTAATTTCCTTTCATGAGTGGATACAGTGCTATGAATGTACGCATCATGGAAAGTGTCTTTGTTTCATATTTTATTTTATAACCACAAGCCTTTGACACTTTTTACTGTAAGGCTCATGCCTGCTATTTTCATTAAAGCACTAGGCTGGTGTGTTTTGTCTCTGTGTGAGCATGTAAGAGTGGCGACTGTCCCTTGCAGAGTCTGAGGTCCCACTGTTCCTGGAAACGGGGACAAACCTTGGGAACATCCCCTGGGAATAACCAGGGCAGGGTGCACTGATATTTGCTTTGCAAGTCACTTAGCCTACTCCCATTTTCCCATCTATAACATATTTTATATCCGTATGTTGTTGTTCTTTTTAATACAAGCACATAGTGAAAGCTTGCGGTCTGCAAAGTTATTTCTGTTAGGAGGGAAGATGTGACAAGTCGGGTGTGTTTGATGCCAGCATGTTTATTTTTAAGAAGCTACAAATTTGTGAGGAATCCGTCTCTGAGTGGAGGAGGGACTGCCTTGAGGGGCAGCTTTCTGGCTCATAGCCCTCTTGGTTTTGAAACAAAACTTCCTCGAATTATTTTCCCCCTCCCTGATCACTTATCAGTGCTTTTAGCTCAGCCCGAAGCCTCCCCAGCCACCTGGCTGCGGTGCCAGCTGCAGCGGCAGGGCTTCTCACCGGCACAGGCGTACCTGCTCCCCCCAGCCTGTCGGTGTTTCTCAGTAGCCTTGCAGACACTTCTGTTTGAAATTCTTTACTGATTTCATTCACGCAGTTATTTTGGTTAACTGTCAACTTTTTGATGAAATTTTTCCCAGCCTATTTGTATAAATATTTTAGCACTCCGCATTTTTTCATCTTGCCTGAGTTACTTCCAGGGGTGGAGGGATTTGTTGTACCATTTGACTACAAATTACATAGATTAGTTTAGGTTTTTTGTTGTCTTGAATATCCAACATTAAAATTTCCTATAAAAAGAAAAAACATTTTTTAAGTGCTGC
This sequence comes from Haliaeetus albicilla, assembly GCF_947461875.1. NCBI lineage: Eukaryota > Metazoa > Chordata > Aves > Accipitriformes > Accipitridae > Haliaeetus > Haliaeetus albicilla. The sequence goes on from NC_091488.1 coordinate 25,559,588, forward strand.
AAATTTAGGAGACCAGCAATCCATGATCTTTCTCCACCATTTATTACTTAATGCTTTTTTATTGTGCCTCTGCACTTCAAATGTAACTCCTTTCTAAGCAAAACTATCCCAGCTTTGTCATTTATTCCTTGTGGGAGAGTTCATGCATGCTCTGAACTATCTGTGTTGCCTCCTCTCAGCCATTCTTCATCTGAGTCGGGCATGGTAGGGGTCGTGCTTTGCTCCAGTGAGATTTCACTGGCTGATGGCATCTTGCAGTATTATCTCTGGTATCCACCACATGGACTTTTATGCAAGTTTTTACAACTTCATATTTAGCTGACCTCATCCTTGTGCTCACCAATGTGGAGATATTTCACTTTCCTTCCCAGCTAAGTTAAACTCTTTCAGGGTGAACAATGGTTTCAGGCTCCTACTTCCAAATATAGACTACTTCCCTGTATGACCTTTTTTACATTTGAGGTTTACCTGATTTTTGTAATAATCTTTCATCCTGATAAAGCTGTACAGCTTTGTAGTCTCTATAAACATTTCCATCATTCATCAGCAGTTCTTGATTATTAGCTTATATTTTAATGATTTATAATTGTGGCCAGATGACATAATTGCCATGCCTGACATAGTAAACAGAGACTTCAGTAACCAGTGACTTCTCACAAAATATTGAGGAAGAAGTCTGAGTCATGAGAGTTTCCATATCACTTAAAACTCCCTTTTTCAATTTCAGTTGTGGTGGAGAGAAATGTCCATGAAGCCATAGTGAATGAAGACATTCTTTTAATCCTAGATAAATAAATCCTGAATTAGAATAGTAGTTGCTATTTTGCAAACTGATTTTTTGGTGATTATTTCGTAGTGAAATATTAGTAAACATTAACTAAAGACCGGCTGAAACTATGTGAAATATACTAATATGTTTATCTTTATATAGTAATAATATATCTTTATACAGTAAAAATAAAAATATCTTCAGATACTAAAAGTAAAAAAGTACTTTAAATAGTAAAAGTAAAATATCTTTATATAGTAAAAATAATAATAATTTTTTTAAAAATGCAGTGTTTTCCTTTCTGTCTGCTAAGCAGCGTCTGATAATTTAAAATAATTTCCTCTGTTCTCCAACTACTTAAATTTTCAGTAATTTTCTATGTGGGACTTTATCAAAAGGATTTAGAAGTCCAAATAAATTATGTCAACTGGTTCTCTTTTATCCATTACCATGTGTATGCAGTATGACCCACTTTGAGAAGGGTATCAGATAAGGAAGAGTTACATAAAGTGCTATAATACAGACCAAACCACTGTCTAAATGTATTTCAAGCACCATAACTGAAAGTGGGACTTTTCAGATCACTGTAAATTAAATTGATTAATAATACATCATGTTAAAATGAATTTTTCATGGTTTGGGAGCTAATGTTCTCAATTATTCAGCAATGCAAAATGTAGGAAACTTGCATATAAACAGCATGCAAGAGTTGATCCATAAAATCTTTACTTAGAAAACAAAATATTACTTTTTTCTAATATGCTAGAACATTTTTTCCTAAAAATATCATTTACTTTTGGTGGCAAAGATGAAGTCTGAAATTAATTTGGCCATATACACACAGCATCAGTATCCTGTCTATTACAGCAACAGCACACACTTTAAATTAATCATTGTATATTCACAATTTTCCCTTATTTTACTTCTTCAATGCTATGAAATAAAAGTCTTGTTCCATAGCTAACGTCATAGTTTCTGGAAGGCATTCACAATGCTGAAATAGGAAGTTCTATTGTCTTTTGAAAAGCTTTAGAAATTTTTAGAGCATTCCATTTACAAATATTGATGTTATACTACTTGCATCTTTCCTGGACCATGATTCCAAGTCACAATCCTGTGTACTTAAACCTTGAGTGTTTTAACTGAACTGAATTTCAAAAATTCAGAAATTAGGGTTGTTTGGTTGGTTGTTTTTAACACATAACTTCGATTAAGATTAAAATTTTTTTCACAGTTGTTCTAAATGTGATCAATTATATTGGAAAAAAAATTGATACTAGTCCAGGTACTAATCTCAGTAATAACCGCATAATTTTGGAGTATCCCACCATGAAACAGTAGCAGTATAGTCCTCTGCATTGTGCTCTTGGACATCATTTATTTTCACTCTTCGTAAATGAACACAGGGAAGGGCACTAATAATGCTGAGCACCCTTAATGTCTAAGTGCTCCAAGGCAGTCAGTATTTCTCAGGATTTGGTCTGTAGAAATAAGAGATGGGAAACACTTGTGAGGTTGTCTAAATCATCTTTATATTACTCATGGGCCGTTCCCTAGGGTGTGTTTTTTAAGAACAGATGCCACGATCACCTCCTGTGTGGAATACCCTTTAACCTTGGTGAGGGGTTAAAATGTAGAGTGATTGCAAGATTCAACCTGTACTGTGTCTAGCAGCATATTAAGTGACTCAGGATTAGGGCCTCCATGTACAGTAGTAAGGTGGCTATTTTTTCCAAGTGATTCTCTATGAGTACCTGTACGAAGTAGGGGCCTTAATTCTCATTTTCACATTGCTAGATGAATTATGTAGCTGAGGTTGCAGGTGTAGTAAATTATCGCGCAATATCCTTAGTCCTAAAGGCGTATTCTCCATGGTGACATCTTTGTACCAGTAGAAGGTTCAGTTAAATTCTGTCAAGCTTCCCATGGACAGAGGTGCACTCACATGCAATACGTTATAAAAGGTGAAAGCAATGAAGGCATTGAAGCAAAGGTGCTCTCTACATGAGTACTTCTCAACATAAACAAAATTCAGATAATTCTCCATTTTTCCTTCTCCCTTAAAATTGCTGCTCTTGACCTCATTAAGATATTTGCTGTGCACCAGCAAGATGCTTAGTCAGCCAGGAACTATGATGTTCCCAGAGACACATTGCTATAATTGTCTAGAGTTTTTTGGTTGGTTTGTTTTTTTCCTCTCTGAGAATTGTAAAATTGTTTAGAGCAACCACAGAAAAATCTACCTGAATTCTAGGAATCATGCTTATGTATTTCAGCATAGAAGTGTAGAGATAGATGATACGGGCTTGAGAAAAAAGTGTCTTTTTCTGAGAATAGGAAGACAGGTAGGGAACTTATCCTGCATGACCCCTATTCAGCTTCAAAGGTTGATGGAGAAATTATTGCTAATGGCATCATCTCTACTTTAGTAAATGAATTAATTTGCATCAAAAGAGCTCTATTGCATGCAACTAACCATCAACATGTGCCTGAGCACAGGATCATTACGGGCTGCATTTCTGGGTTTGCCATATGCTTCCTGCATGGTTGGAAGGAATCACAGTAACTTTCCGTGTTTCTGTTTTCCTCTTTACAAGAATGATCACCAAGGTCTGGGAGAAAAAGTCAGATTTCCCATGAGCACAAATGAGTTGTTTCCTGAAGAAACAAAGGTGCATCCATTTTTTAAATGGTAGTTTCCTGTGAGCCAGGGTCTGAGTGGGAGACCTCGTACCTCCCGACTCAGCCTGTTGGGATCTCTCTTAGTGGACCTTCTAAATTGCAAAATATTTTTAGTGCATAATGAGATATAAAACAATGTAACTTTGAGGTGTGAAATTTTTGTGTTTATCCATCCCTCAAAGCTATTCACAATGAAAGAAAACTATTTCCCTTTTTCGATGTACCTATTTCACAAACAACTTGTGGATGCATAGATAGATGGAGATCCAGGTGTCTGGGCTGCAGTAGCCTGCCCCATTCCACACAGGAGAATCTGTTCAGAAACAGCATTTAACCACAACACTTAGAACTCAAATCCAGACACTGGGTCATTCTCAACTATGTTATCATCAATCCTTCTATCATGCTTCACTATCAAATCCCTTTTCCCTCAATATATTCCATTGCTATACTGTTACTAGAGCTGATTCTAGAGTGCAGATTTAAAATTGAGATTGCATGAGTGAGAACTAGCCACAGTATCCACTGATACCTATTTATCTTGGGCAGGATCTGTTAGCTCTGTAACGTTTGTCAAAGCTCTGTTGGCAATGTAATCTAGAGCAATCCTTTCTCTTCTGTCACTGCAAATTCTGCCTGGGAAACTGTAAACCTAAAGCAGAATTCTTGGAGAGTGGTGCAGAGTGAAAACTGAAAGACTGGGAACTGCTGAACGTCAGCAAAGGTTATGCAGTCATTTCTCATGTCACTTTGACAGGCTTGCCACTTGCACAAGAGCCAGGAGCAAGGGAGAAGTGCAGAACAGGGATCCAAGGGTGCATGGGGAGAGCAGGGAAATGCATCATTAATCAAGGGCATGCGGGCAGCCCATGAGAAAGCTCTGTGTTTCAAAGTGGGGTGACCTTTAGGAAACACCTAGTTAAGCAACATGATTAATGTTCTATGTTCATTGCTTAATCAGATGCATTAGTTATTGCAAAAATGGGTAAAAATAAATAAAAACAAAGTTAAAAGGAACAACTTTTTAAAGGCAACAGTGGAGTGGTTCCGTTCAGTTGCTAGTTCTGTTTGTTAGATTTAGGACAATTACTGCCTACCTCACAGAACTTCAGAGTACACTTTTTGATGGTGGTGATAGGCACTGTGTACACAGCAAGATTATATTAAATTGCTCAAAAAGACAGTGATACATATTATTGCCCTATTGATTCACAAGATGTTTTACAGTATAAACTGTAAAATCACTGAAACTCAGGTTAAATATTCAGCATGATTTGGGGTATTTTAGTCATAGAAATCCTATTAAGAGAGAAAGGGATCATACAGCTAAACCCCTCTAAATGGCACTGAATGGTTACCTCTAGTGTACTGTAATGATCTTAGTAATGAAGAAGTCATTTGATATTCATTGTCAAGCCATTGATCATAATGGATTCATTCATTATTAATGTAGCTATAGCATAGTGTTGAAAGACCTGTTGCAAAGTGAGCAGGAAGATTACTTTTGCAGAGGAAATCTTGAGGTAACTTGAGATCAATAGTCTTACCTGCTGTGCCAGCAGTATTGCTAGAGAGGAAGTTAAAGGATATCAGTGGTTGACTCTTCAATAAGCTCAAAGAGGAAAAAAAAATATTGAAATTGCTAGGAGACGATATTGAAGCTCTATCAGGAGCCTCAGTTTTCCAGGCTCAAATATTACCATCATAAATTGACACAGATTGCTACCCATCATCATTACTGGTTTGAAGATCAAAGACCAGCTTTGGTTACACGAAAGCCCACCAGCTGGAGGCAGCTAGACTAGAAGACATAAAAGGACCTTTGGGGACAGAAAGGGATCCTTGGACCAGTTCTGCACATGCGGTTGTCACCTACAGTGATGCAAAGTAACTTTCCTTTTAACCCAAAGGGCCATGCTAATTGAAAGCTCTACCCATGTATTCCAGATGATTTTCTCATATCCCAATTACTAATTCAATCTGTTTATCTTCACTCTACTTAGCTTTGTAATAGTTCTTACCTTTCTGTATCACCTTCAATGTGCATGAAGAAATACTCAACTATGCTGCCTCCTAGAGTAACTATTTAACTTAAAGTACTTCCAAAAGAGTTGCAGGATGCAGTAAGTCAATACCCCCTTTCTAGGCATGTCCCCTTGTGTGTCCCAGTTGTGTGATTGCTCCTTGCTTTGCCAGGGGGCAGAAAGGCACATCTGGTTATTCAGGTGAGTGAATAATACTCCTTAAGCAGGTGGACTATGATGAAATTAGAACTGGGTTTGAAACTGGCACGTGGGTGGCATTTTACCATGTAATCCTCAGAGGGAAAATGTCACTTTATTTCATTTTTTTGATCAGAAGGCGGCAGTGTTCCTTTCTGCACTCTTCCTTCTCTTGTGTTCTCCCTAAAATACTAATCAGTCAGGACTTACTGATCACCTTCAGTTTTTGAGACAACTGAACTTCATTCTCTCAGCACTGAGGTACAACCTTCGTATTTCTGCCTATGGTATTGTAGGATCACATTGCCTTCATATACATCCTATTCACCCTAATGCTATGGCCCATTTTCAGATTTTGTAGTTTGTGTAGCTTAAGAATGTAGAATATTATTTAAGTTAAAGTAGTAATGTCAATCTTCATGTGAAGTGGATGTAGATCTTCAGTAAGTTAAGCAAATTTCATAAGAAATGGTACCTGTTCAGCTGAACTTAAACACGCCCCACAGTTGAGATGCTGCAAGGGTTTTTCGGAGGAATTTGCACAGGTATCTTTATAACTCTTAGTTTTCTGAAAATACTTCTGATTTTTCAGCACTCAGATCCTATGGTGCAGCAAGTATTATTTCTTTTAGCAACTTTTCCTTTTCTGACCAAAGATAGTGAGTAATTAAACCAGTCTTGATATGGTCAAAAAAAACATGTTCTTAGTTCATTTCAGAGAAACTTAGGTGTTTTTATTTTCCCCCTCTTTGAGCAGAGATACTTTTACATCAGAGCAATAAAGCATCTGTCTAGCAGGATTTTAAGGCTGCAGAACAGCAAAGCAGCAGGCTGAAGAAGGTTGACAAATGCAATTCATACCTTAAATATTAAAACAAATTATAATTTTCTTCATATTTTAATAAAGAGTGTACTGATGGAGTGGCTGTCTTAATGCAGGTGTGCTGGGTGGGAGACAGTAAAGTCATGTCTTGATTTGTCCCCTTATGTGTATCAGGAGTATACAGCAACATTTTACAGCCCAGCACAAATAGACAAAATATGATGTTTTTTTTAAATAATGCCCAGCTCTGAAATGCCATAGAAATCAGTGCAAATTCATTGATTCATATGTAAAACAGCCCTGTATACAGGTAGAAACCTAATGAATGGTGTTTAAATGTAAATACCTTAAAATAATAAATAACAAATATAATAATTTTAGTGACCTACTATGCCATCTGGACACTCACAAATCTATGGGATCCGATGGGATCCATCCAAGAGTACTGAGGGAACTGGCAGAGGTCCTTGCCAAGCTACTATCTATCATCTGTCAGTGATCCTGGTCAACAGGGGAGGTCCCAGAGGACTGGAGGCTTGCCAATGTGACTCCCATTTATAAGAAGGGTCGGAGGGAGGATCCGAGGAACTACAGGCCTGTCAGCCTGACCTCGGTACCGGGGAAGATCATGGAATGGTTTGTCTTGAGAGCACTCACATGGCAAGTCCAGGATAAGAAGGGGATCAGGCCCGGTCAGCATGGGTTTATGAAAGGCAGGTCCTGCTTGACCAGCCTGATCTCCTTCTATGACCAGGTGACCCACCTAGTGGATGAGTGAAAGGCTGTGGATGTTGTCTTCCTTGACTTCAGCAAGGTCTTTGACACTGTCTCTCATGGCATACTCCTTGAGAAACTGGCATCTCGTGGCTTGGACAAGTGTACTCTTCACTGGGTGAAAAACTGGCTGGATGGCCGAGCCCAGAGGGTTGTGGTGAAATCCAGTTAGCAGCTGGTCACAAGTGGTGTTCCCCAGGGCTCGGTGTTGGGCCCCGTTCTGTTTAATATCTTTATCAATGATTTGGATGAGGGGATTGAATGCACCCTCAGCAAGTTTGCAGATGACGCCAAGTTGGGAGGCAGGGTCGATCTGCTTGAGGGTAGGGAGGCTCTACAGAGAGATCTGGACAGGCTGGATCAATGGGCTGAGGCCAATCACACAAAGTTCAACAAGGCCAAGTGCCGGGTCCTGCACTTGGGTCACGGCAACCCCACGCAATGCTACAGGCTTGGGGAAGAGTGGCTGGAAAGATGCCCAGCAGAGAAAGACCTGGGCGTGCTGGCCAACAGCTGGCTGAATATGAGCCAGCGGTGTGCCCAGGTGGCCAAGAAGGCCAACGGCATCCTGGCCTGTATCAGAAATAGTGTGGCCAGCAGGAGCAGGGAGGTGGTTGTTCCCCTGTACTCGGCACTGGTGAGGCCACATCTCGAGTACTGTGTTCAGTTTTGGGCCCCTCACTACAGGAAAGACACTGAGTTGCTGGAACTTGTCCAGAGAAGGGCAACCGAGTTGGTGAGGGGCCTGGAGCACAAGTCTTATGAGGAGCGGCTGAGGGAGCTGGGGCTGTTTAGTCTAGAAAAGAGGAGGCTGAGGGGAGATCTTATCACTCTCTACAACTACCTGAAGGGGGGTTGTAGTGAGGTGGGTGCTGGTCTCTTCTGTCAGGTGGCTGGAGATAGGATGAGAGGATTGGCCTCAAGTTGCAGCAAGGGAGATTTAGGTTGGATATTAGGAAAAATTTGTTTACTGAGAGGGTTGTCAAATATTGGAATGGGCTGCCCAGGGAAGTGGTTGAGTCACCATCCCTGGGGGTATTCAAAAAGCGCATAGACGAGGTACTCCAGAACATGGTTTAGTGGGCATGGATGATGGTTGGACTTGATGATCTTGAAGGTCTTTTCCAACCTAAATGATTCTATGATTCTAATAAAATGACAAAGTACAACTTCTCTATCATTCAAATAAACATTAGCATGTGAAATCTTTAAGTGGCTATCAAAATGATGAAAAATAAAAATGTCTTTCAAGAAATAAAATCCATACGCATTTTAAGCAAGCTTGAATCTACACTTGTAATGACATAGTTTGTAAATGTAGGAGCTGAAATAATTCTCCAAAAGCTGCTGTATCAACATTCCTGGACAGAAAACATTCCCATGCATCAATTCATAAACTTGTTCTCTTGCATGCCTGTACTTCTGCCATCTGTTAGAGTGGCATTTTGCCCACTCTAGGAAATAGTGTTTCAATTTCTGCGGTGTACAAATATTGACTTGCTTTCTATAGAAATCCTGAAAAAATACAGCTATTCTTTCTGTTTTTTATTTCCCATACGTTTCTTCTTTTCAAGTACTATTGCTGTATGCTTTCATTGGAAGCATAATGGATAGTTCAGTCTTAGTCTTTTTCCCATTTGCCAAAATCTTTTCTGAGCATCCAATTTTCAGCTGCCTCTGCATGACCAAGAATTCCACAGGTTTGATGGTACTGGCCATTCAGCTGGTGTTTTCAGAATTTAAACATTAAGCTTGGCTTATCTTTTACCTGGCCACAAAAGGATGAGACACAACCACTGTCCCTGTGCTCCCTGAAAACCAGCTGACAACCTGTCCATGCTAATGTGCCCATCAGTGTATCTGAAACAAAACAGTGCGGTGAACTTTCTCTTGTAGAAGCTCCCAGACAGATTTCTTAATCTTGGGGAAGACAGTGATGAATATTCATGCTATTTTGCTGAGCCCTCAAGCATTGCTCTTAACCTCCTAATTTGAATTCCTGATGTAATGCCTGTGAAAGCTGAATGACCTGTTTTGTTCTCAACTCAAAACGTGTTCCTGCATTCTCCAAGTCACCGACTCCACATGATTTCATGTGAAATAATTTCCAAAGCTCTCATATCAAATTAAAAAAGGCGACAGCTAAACAGGTAACTTGCATATGGCTCACATGAGTTCTCTTCATCACAGTGCTGAACTTACATTCGAATAAAGAAATGCCAAGAGAGCCAGTAATGCCCCCTATAGAAAAGCAACATATACAGGAATAATTGCAGGATGTGTGCAGTGCATGCCAAATGTGGGCAGTAAAATGGAGGTTTCACAAGTGCCTGAGTGATCTGTGAGTGCAAGAGGAGCTGGGAGGCCCAAGCAGGAATGGGCTCGCAGGGAAATGTCAGTCAGCCAAAGAGCAGCTGTTGTTGTGAATTTAAGTCTCAGTGGCATAATTTGCTTGTTTGTCCCAGAGGATTGAATTTGACTGATGGCTTACAGAGGTTTCCTTGAGATCACTGGCAGGTATTTTTAATTAGAGGCAAAGATGCTGTGGAAGCTGAGTGAGGAGTCACGACTCCCTCTGTGTCAAAGGAATTCCTCTCTTTATACCAGCTTCATTGCACAAAGGGACTGTGAGAGGAATTGTATTAGGGCAAACTCCTGGCTGTGCTGGAAGTTGCAGCCTCTTAGTTCTCATGTCCCTTCCCAGGTAAACGTTACCAAGAATAGTGTCAAACAAGAGGGACTGAAAGGGTGGACTTAATTTAAAAATATTTTATGGGAGTGGCTGCAGACCAAGGAGTGGTTGGCGCACATACCGGACTAGTAAGAAGATGAATCCGTTTTTGGGACTGGCTAGAGTAAAAGTCTGTGCATGAGAAAAGAAGGATGCTAACCAGAGAAGCTAAGAGAAGTGTCCTGGGACCATGATCTCCCTGCAGGTTCTTCTCTCCCCTGCAGATCCTAGTGCTTCTTTCCCACATATAAAGCTGCATGTCCACTCCACTTGCCATCAGTCATCCTGCTACTCATGCTTGCTCTTCCTTTTTCCAGCTCCAGATTCATTCTTTTTGTCTGTCATTCCCATAGCAATTTGCCAGAGGTATAGCATTTGCACACAGGGGGATTCTCATTTGCAGTTATAAGTATAAAATGCAAAAAGAGAAGTTCATTCAATAATATATAATAGAAAGGTCCTTTAAAATTGGCCAGGTGCTGCAGCTATTTACAGAAGACTTTGCACTAACTGTGGTAAAGCTCAATATTTAATTTATACGTGGTAAGAAGTTTGGCAGACAAGTGCAGATACTATATATTTATTATAGATGTAACTGATAAATATTTAGCAGCATCACAGTATTGTGTATATTTACATTTTAAGTTGCATTATATATGTTTATATACATATATATACTCTGCATGTAAACACACATAAAAATGGCTTTGTGTTTCCTAAAGATACATAAACAATCTACAGAGCATATAAATCAGTTGATTCTGTACTGTGGCCTTTTAAAAGAAATGTAGCTGCACTTGGAGCTGCTTTTGGAAATGCATTTCACGTAGAATACAATCTAAATAATTTATGTTCCTTAAATAGAAATATTTGGTATGTACTTGTGTGTTTACGCATATGCATACACACATGCACATGTATATGTTTATAAGTGTATCATTATGTCCATCCTTCAAAAGAGGCTTCCCAGAACCAGGTTTTAAAATCCCTGTTAGTTCCCTATTGCCATTTGGCAAGAGTGTGCATTCATCCACAACCATTAATATATATGAAAGCGGTAAATAATGCTTGTGACAATGGCAAAAAATAATTCTCCTCCAGAGTGCAAGAACAGACTCTTTCTTTTGGGAAACAGGTACTGTAGGTAAATTTTCAAAGGTCATTTTTGTGGAGGTGACTCAAAGTAGCCATTCTAAACTACCAGCCTCCTGATTTCATTTAGTGCACATCTGGAATGGGAACTTAACTGAGCAATAAGTAGGGCTTTTCAAATACATCTGGTGGCCCAAACATGTCTTAGTGTTTTTCATATGCTTGCACAGCATGCAGTTGCAGGCATGAAGTAATTTCAATGATTTGTTCCTCCCCTTCCAACTACACTTCATTTATATGAAAAAAAAAAAAAAAAATCCTGCAAAAGAATACTGAGATTAGAGGAAATAGCTTCTTGAGATTCACTCTCTTCTCTCATTTTGGTTTATATTCTGCCCACTGGGATTGTTAGTATTTAAATTGAAATCCTTACTTACATGTCAATAAAATATCACACTAGTGACTGTTACGCAAGTAGCAATAATGGTAATAAAGTGATAAAGTTCATGGACTGAGAAGACCATGAATTGAGAAATGACAACTTGAGATGGAAAAACTAGATAAAAGAGAAACATGAAATATACTGTGATCGGACTATCAGTCTACCATTAGTGTAGCTAATGAAGAAGGAGGACCAGATTTAGGAAGCAGCTAGAATGCTATAGATGTAGGCAAATGAGTACTTTGAATAGTTGCTGTGTGAAAAAAAGGAATTTCCTAAATCGACTGTAGTAGAGCTGGAAAATAATTTTCAGTTTGAATGACAATAACTCTCAGTACAGTTTATTTTAATGGTTCAGGGATGGTCACAATATAGAATTTTTTTCAGATAAGTTTTTATTATTTTGAGGTATGGAGGAAATAGAAGGATGTCTTCATCCAAGTGAGTGTGAATATATATATCCTTTTTGCTGTCTTGGCAACAGTGAAAGTTACTAACCTATGTGCCAGTGAAGAGCTATGTTTGTGTTTCTGCTGCAAGAAGTTTTCATACAACTATGCAAGATAGAAAATAAATCAATAATTGCAAAAATAAATTATTTTTACATACCCATAGGAACACTGGCTTTCTGGCATTTGCAAAACAATAATTTACAATTGCTATAGAAAATTATAATTATACCATGTAAGCTATTAGAGAATGATTTCACATTAAATTTTCCTATGTTTTAAACTACATGGCCCTCCACATTCTGCTTTCAGTTGCAATGGTGCTGTTATATTAATATAACTCTGATAACCAGGAGAAAACTGTAACTAGCAATATTTAGCAAGGCATTATTGAGTAGCTACTTTGGGTAGTTTTTCTGACACAATTTAAAGAACTAAATTCAAATCATGTTAAAGTATATGGCTTTCTCTAAGAAATAATTTGTCAGACTGCAATGACATTTTCAGTCTATGGATAGGATACAGAGATACAAAAATCAGTGGATTATGACATATTTACATAGGATTTCTTTTGGAAGGGAACTTGTATTGCTGTTACTTGCTAAATGTAGTTTTGCAAAATCAAGACAGATCATTACTGAATATTTTTCAGCATGGTCCTTTTGAAATAAATACATATATAGTGATTTTACATCATTTGAATATGTGGTCTTTATAATGTCCAAAGGAATAATAAACAAGAGTGTGTTACTGGTGTGCATTGTACACTAGTACCTAAGAGGTTTTAGGGAGCGAGCACAAGAATTTTCATATTGGAATACTCAAGCACACTGCCCAATGTGCTCATTAAAATATCTAAATTAGATCATTCTTCTAGAATACAGTGTATACTCCAGCACAGAGTCATTCCCTCTTTCATTAACCTAACAGTAATGATTTCATGAAGTCCAGAACGTTGAAATATGTCACAGAAGACAATTAACAGAAAAATGCATTTGCTAAAGAATTATTTGGAAAGAAAATCCCAAGATATGTCCAAAGAAGGGTTGTTATCTGTTGCTAGAAAAATAATTGGTGATATGGTATGGAATCTCATTACAGCTAAAAATATTACAGTCACTATTTCAGTGATAAAAAACTAATCTATTTCATTTAATATAGCCTGAATATGTTAGGAAGTATACACCCTGTAAGAATTTGCCGATTTTTATGCAGAGAGGGGTATCTCTTAAGCTGGTGTGAAGAGTCTTCAGGTTGATTCCAAGAAAACCCAGTGTGAGTGAGCAGCTCTTTTCCACTGTGGCCAGCAGATGTGGTTAGGCAGCCTTTTCATCAGCAGCCTCGCCCGTTGAAGGGGGAGCTGTGGTCTCTTCCAGGGCTGGGAGAAAAGATGAGATGGGAAGGGTATACCTCCTTCTCAGTTTCTTCTAACTAGCTCATAGTCCTCCTTAAATGAAGATTTTGTTTAGGCAACATAAACTGATTATGCTTCTAAATTTATTAGTTTATGCATTGATCAATATGTCTTTAAACTCAAGTATTTTCAGGGTTGATATTGACGGTATCCTTGCTGGACTGAAGGGTGCTTAAGCAGCACTTTCAAAAAAAAAAATCTGAATCTGTATTTGCTAAGCTAATATATATGTAGAATAACCATTTTAAAATTATACCACCCTATTTTGGTAAACCAGATTTAACCTCAGAGGATTTATCTATAAAATGCTGCTAAACCTTTTTGGTTGGGGGAGTAGGACTGTGAGAATAAAACAAAAGATTGGCTGGCTTTCAGCAGCAGCAATTTATTTCTCTTGTATAAACAGGAAATATTTTCAAAGATCTACTGTCCCAGGTTTCAGACCCACCAAGTAACGTAAAGAGGTTTAACTTTGACCTTGATTGTTGCAAATCTTTTGCCATTAGGATTTCATGGGCTCAAGCCTAGATGTCAGTAGCTATTAAAGAGTCTGTCAAGGTTTAGGTAAGTATCTGAACATTTTAAAGGTTACTGTATCCATACAGAATTCCAATGCATTTTTTTTTCCTGGACAATATTAACCGAATATTATTTACGTAAGAAGCTTCATATAGAATACTTTTTCAAACCATATATGGCATATCTAATATTGCAAACATATTTGTGGTTTTCACTCAAGCCTTACTCAACACAATTGTATGGGAGTTAATCTGTGAGTAAAAGTGTAGATGAAGACTGCAAGCATTTTGACTTTAATGTACTCTCTCACCAATGCAATGGAATAAAACTAAGTCTCATGCTGTTGTATTGTAATTGCTAGAAAATGACTGAGCCCTTGTAACATTACAAAATAACTTTTGTTTACATTTTTAATGGAGGGTTTTCTTTATCATTCTGTAAGGCAGTGTATATGTTAAATTTACAGTATCTACATAGCAATAGTTTACATGCCTTCATATGCTTTAAGACATGAGCGTGAGTGTTCCCTGAGGCTTGGGGCGGGGGGGGGCAGGATTATCCTTTCACTTGGTATTTGTTGGCTTTATTTTTAGAAGTACTGCATAACCTTTAGTGTTCATTTTTCATTTTGTTTTCAATCTTATCTGAAAGGTAGTATTTCAAGATGCCAGATGTCATTATACCTAGTGGCAATTAACTAGAAAAACAAGTTCCTCTGTTCAGGCTTTCACATACCTGAACTGGATGACCCAGAAAAAAATTGGCTACAGATTGAATTATATTGACATTTATTTCAGTCAGAATTCTGAAATCACCATTTTTCCAGTAAATCAGTATTGATTAAATTGATATAAGTGCAAATTTAATTATATTAAGAATTTATAGAATTAAAAATCATAGTCAAGCTAATAATCTGTAATTAATCTCTCAATAATAGCATGCTGAGAATTTACATAAGGTAATTCTGACACTGAATAACTGTGATCTTATGAAGTTCATATATGTTAGACTTTAAGCACTCATTGTGTACCATAACTTGAATATTTTAATTATTTGTATGTACTGAGAGAGTAACTGCAGGTTTTTTTTCTCCATCTTCTTTATTTCCCTAATAACATGTTACTTTTGTTCTGTTCCAGTGGAAATTTTGAGGTTTAATGCCATTGTATGTAACTATAGATAAATCAGTACCCTTGTAAAGGAAAGGAGGAGTACTTTGACGAGGAGCAATGTTCTTTGTAGACTAAAAAGGCAGACTGAAAGCGGCATAAAGGAAATGGCTGGTAGAAGTTAGCACACTGCAAGCAAAGGCTGGAGCTCTGTAGAACGTGCGTCGTGACAGCCAGGTTGGATACAAATGCTGCAAAACTCATACCCTGGATCTGACTCTCAAAGCTCTCAGTCAAGGCAATGTTTTAAGTAATTTTAATATTGACTATAAAGTACAGAGGTAGGCAATGTCCTACAAATATTCACAGAAGATAAGCTTGAAATAAACTGGCTTCTAAATACACTTTTATAGTAGATCTATTTGTAATGCTTAGTGATGCTACTGAGACTTAATAGTCCATGTGCTGTAAGGACACATCGCTTCCCCCCCCCACCCCCCCCAAACACCCACCGTTAGTTAAAAGACTGCCCTGCCCTGAAAGATAATCACTTACATCCATGTGCACACTTTCATTACAGAGATCAGCTGAACTATAGCAGTGTTCAGCTGCATAGAAAACTTATCATTAAAACTTGGGAAAATTGTACACTTCGAATGAGTACAGAATATTGTAGCATATTATTCCAGCACCATGAGAACTTCAGACCCAGATTCTCCTATGTAGACTGAACACTGAGTATCAAACCAGGGCAGGGTACTCAATGCGCCGGGTCCACATTAAACATCTTCTGAATCTCCAGGGTAAACACCAGCCCACATTTCTGTGGTGTCAGATGGTGTCCATGGTAAGAATGAAATAATGTGAGCACAGAATCTGTATTCTTCAGTGTGGCAGATAAACCAAAAACATGCAAACTGCCCACATCCAACAGAAATGTAAACTCCTATGAAAACAAAATAAAATATTTTCTTCTATGTGGAGAAGGTAAAAAAATTAAAACTATTAAAAATGGCTGTTTACAAGTGTGGCTTTAATTGCCCTCATAAGGTTTTTGGGTAGTATAGTAAAGAGCATAAACACATCTATCCAAAACAGTTAGTAATTCCCTGTAATTTCTGAGACACTTCAGGCAAATGAGTTATAAGTTCTGGTTTCTGTAGCACACACAAATGGAAGTATACTTAAGAACACTAATTTTCTTGCAGTCATCTTAGGCACACTCGCCATTGTGTATTGGTATTTATGGTATAGCATTTACAATTAGAACAAAACTGTTCTATTTGCATAGTGCTTTATTAGTACTGTTTTTCAAACATTTTCCAAAATCCCATCATCAAACTAAAAAACATTCAAGGGTTATAGGTAAACATATAGCTTAGGTACCTTTTCTGTTTCTAACGAAGCTGCCAAAACTCTCTTGACCTTATGTAAACTAAAATGAACTGACAACTAATCTTAAGGAGAAACGGATACAAATTTGCTGACACTTTCAAACCACAGATTCCCCTTCAACCATTACTTTGTAAATGCAATTAAATATGACAATCTTAGAGGAGACAGAGATATCTGAATGATTAATTCCTCAGGTATTTTATTTAGCAATTCTTTATATCACTGAATTGTGGAAGGGCTCATTCAGAGCATAAACTGTAATGCATGGTAAGTTTATTAAAGTTTCTATCTGAAGTTAATACAAAGCAAGCTTTCAAACTTAGGCACTGTTGGCTGTTGAGGTATCAACTTATATTAGAATAGCCTGTAAGCAAACCAAAAAATTTAAAATCTTGCTTAAAAAGGCCTTCAAAACAAGAGAAAGTCTTGGATGTTTTTTTATGAAGGAGCAAATAATTCATTTGGAGAGTTGCAGAAGACCTTAGGACCACTGATAAAGCTATTTCTGTCCTTCAAATCCACTGATCAGGCATGTTTTCCCAGGAGATAGAGTAAAATCCTGGAAAATGTATACAAATTATATTTTCACCTTTCATGGACTGAATAAACAAATAAACCCCCTAGTCCGTTCTAACAAGTGGGTGTGTCTGGCTTTTTACATCCCATGTCCCACATTTCTGCTATTTTGAAATTATCTTTTCCGCTTTGATTTCAGGCTCTTTTCTTCTGTTGTTTCCTTGTCTGACTTTCCTTTCCATCATGCCACCCTAACCTCTTTGCCTACTGCCTCCTCTTCTATTCTCATCTGTTCAGAGATGAAATTAGTTTCCGTTTATGTACTCCTCCTTTCACTTTCCAAATACTCCTCTCCAAAGTGGCCCCTTCTTCACTGTCTTCTCATTTACAAATCCTCAGAGTGCTGATACAGTCAAACTTTCTTTTGAGTGTGATAATCATTCATTGCATACATTTAAAGAGACCACTCAATCTCTGTATAAAGACAGGTTACCCCAGGAAAAGTTAGCCATGACTCACTGTCATCAAGATAAGTTTCTACATACGTTAAGCTGCCCTGATCTTTACTGCAAGAGCTGCTCTTGGTGCAGCTACTCTTTGCTGACTGCTTGCTAACTCCAGTAGGTCCCACAAGCTCAGGGGGAACGACTGGTTGGAGGAGCACCGTCATTCTGACCTTCTTTCTGCATTCCCTGGTTAACCTCAAAAGTCCAGCCCGGTTGAAGGGTTAAAAAAAAACAACCCAGCAGGGCTAGCAAATACCTAAATTGGACCCTTTTTCATATACAAAAAGAAACCCAAAACAAACAAACAAAAAACCCAAACCATTTTTTTTTAAATGAAGCTTCTACAGTTTAAAGCAACGTTAGTATATGTCTAGGAGTGAACTTTCTGTAGATGTTATTCCATGCTCCAGATGCCAGACATTGTTTCATTGATGTGAATCTTGGGTGTGTAAGCAACTCTAATGTCTTAAACCAACTAAGCTGTAATATATACATATAGTTTTCAGAATTAGAGTTTGCATCTGTGATTTTTCTGTAGTCTTTCTGTGCTATAGTAATTCCTTGCAATCCTACTACTGGATGTATTTGAGAGACCACAGGCACTTACCAAGCTGCTGTGGCAGCTTGCTTCTGGCCCTTGTGGGGTCCTCACTGGAAGACACAGGGAACTTTTTCCTTCTACAGATCATCAGTGGACAAAGACCACTGGTAGCCATAGTTCTTGGGAAGCATTTCTAAGGAGCGAACATTTCAACACATTATTAATTTTATCACTGTTATTTTAATGACGTAACATAAACCAAAGCAGTGCTGAATTTCTGCTATGATTAAGATTGGGTTTCCAGATAGCGTAGAAGATGCACAAAGTAAAAAGAAGCTTTCTGAATATTAACACTGACTCATGCTGTAACATAAATAAGAATTTACAGTTATGAGTCAGAGAAATTAAACCATTAGATGGATTGGAAACAGGAACAGACATCCAATAAAGTACCATGTCTTTCCTGCTCTTTGATAAATTAGAAGTTAACATTTCCACACATGAATGTAATCTGCCAAGTAAAATTACTTTAACTGCTGTCAGATGTTTCTCTTATCTGTAAATACTGAGTTTTTCCATATATAACCTGTTAAATCTGGATTCTCTCAAGCTATTGGATATGTTTATTTTAGGCCAATGCTTGCTGTGGAAATGCATAATCTGGCTCAACTCAAACCTTGTCAACTACTTTCTGAACAAACTGTAAATTAAACCATGATATAGTAGCTCATATTGATTGTAAACAACTGTAAACAAAGGTTTAAACCTTTTTTCTTAAGAAAGACATTTACCTAGAGCAAAGTTTTCCAATATTTTTTCAGCTTGTGGATTTTTAAATGTGGGTTCCTTTGTAGCTCATTTGTTCTCATGGCAATAGGCATGTTTTTCTTAATTATTTCTGCAGATCCCTAAACCCAAAGACCCTAAGGAATGGAAAACACAGAGGAGAGTCCTATTAAGCCACCTACCTGTTACTTATTTGTTGGGTTTTTTAATCACCTTCCTTCAGATGTCAGGGTGTTAGATGAGATGACTACCAAAGGTTTGGATATGCACATTAATCTGTTTTCAAACTGACAGATTTCCTTCCTCATGCCTGAGGACCGAGAGACCAGAGCACATTGTGAGTGAACTCCTTCCTACAGATCTGATCAGCACAAAAATTTCTTGTTCAGGGAACAACATTTTTTAGAATATGTAATACCTGAATTACTTGTACATGAGGCTTTGTCTCTGTTGTGGATTTTGTTTCTTCTTACGTTTTTCAAAAGGACACTACTTAGCTTTGCCGGTCACTGTTTTCTGGCTTACTGTTTTATATAGCCTGAGGATATATCCCAAGCTTCTGGTGCACCAGAGTAAGATCCCATGTTTGAATAAGCCAAAAGAAGGACGCCTACTTGAGCTTTACTTAGAAATGCCTTTTTCAGGGCACATTTTAAAAATATTCTGTTGTGAACGCGTTGTGTTTCATACAGTGTGTGCATGGGTTTGGGTGTGCACATGAAGTCTACTTGCATTTTTATATCAGCATCAGTGCCCTTAACTGTAGGATCATAACCTCTAGGAACTTGCTAAACACATAACAAATAGTGTACACTATATATACTTTTACAAAGGTAATGGATTTTATGAATAGCTGCTCTTATCTACACAGAAATTACTTCTTCAGCTTCAAAAAACTATCACTTCTGTTTATCACTTTAGGTGGTAGCTCCTAATTACACATGCAGTATTTCAGTCTCTGTATTCATGTTAAAATGTGTACATTTGGGATCTATTTGCTCTAGATCAAACTTTTTTAAAAATAAATTTTTTAGATCAAATATTTTAAAGTTTATTTTTTAATTAAAACTGAAATACGTCTCAGTCAAAAATTTCTGGACAGCTACAGAGTTTGACTAATCATGAATAGTAACACACATATGCACTTTTATTAAGAACTTTTACATTTTGGTGTCAACATGCAAATGATTGTATGCAATCTCCCATGACAAGTGCAGTTATTATTGAATATTATTGAGTTCAGCTGGCACTCATGAATTAACTGGCAAGGCAACAGGTTACAGCTGTGTCATTTCGCTTTTGGGCTGGTTCAGTTTCCTTTCTTTTCTTTTCATATTTTTCTCCAGCAAAACATACTTTTTTTACCTTGTAAAAACCTTTGGGGCACAGCGTGAAACCATTTATTCATGGGGTGAAAGGTTTTTTTAATGGACAGCAAAAGCTCACAGTATGAGCATGGTGCTGGTCTGCCTCTTGAGTCATAAAAAGCAAGAAACTGTAAACAATGCAAAACTTTTTAATAAGTAAGTCCTAAGAACGAACATCTAATATTTCACAAGGAAGGACAAATTTCACTTTAAATCATATATGCTTTTTATTTTATGGCAATTGTTTTCAGTATAACAATTAAAAATGTTTCAAAATTGCAAAATGCAATTATTCTATTAATTTAATTGTGTACATAGAGCACTTCAATGCTGTGCAAAATAAAACATTGAACATCTCCCCTCAAAAAGTTTTGTGTGTGTAAAGGGTGTTTATCATAGCATCGTTTCCAATGAGACATAACAGAACAAGCTAGCAAGCCTAAAATGAGACTACAGGCCTCAATCAAGTGATTTTCCCTATTTAGTGCTATATGCATTGTATTCTTTTAAGGCACCATCTTAAATACAGCCGATTCCACCGAAGAAAATTGGAGAGCTTTAAGTCAGATGCTATATCTAAGAAGCATATGTTTTGAGTTTATGTCTTTCAGATGATTTTTAATACAGAAGAGACATACTATAATCACAACTTTGAGAAATCATATTTCTGCCTTCTATACTATTGTTCAGTAGTAATTATTGAAAATGTGATTTTTTTTTTTAAGAAGCTTGTATATGAACACTTACTAGGAGTATGCATTACCCAAGATGATATGTCCACATACATTTAGGTAGACTAGGATATATGAAGTAGCTTCTGTGTTTCAAAAAAAGTTCGGGAAAAAGTGAGAATGTTTAATGCCCATAAAACCACTTTGTATACCTGCTACACTAACTATCTTGAAAGGATATTATTCAATGTAACATTTAAAAAGTTGTAATGAAGATGACAAAAGTACTGTTTTTTAATGAATGGGATGTGTTTAAGTCAATCAACTTACTAATATGGTCTCAGAAAGCCAACAAGTAAAATGTTTGTCCTGGTTTCAGCTGGGATAGACTTAACTGTCTTCCTAGTAGCTGGTACAGTGCTATGTGTTGAGTTCAGTACAAAGAATGTTGATAACACTGGTATTTTCAGTCATTGCTCAGTAGTGTTTAGTTTAAAGTCAAGGATTTTTCAGCTTCTCAAGCCCAGCCAGCGAGAAAGCTGGAGGGGCACAAGAAGTTGGCACAGGACACAGCCAGGGCACCTGACCCAAACTGGCCAATGGGGTATTCCATACCATGTGATGCCACATCTAGTATAGAAACTGGGGGGAGTTGGGGTGGGGGGAATCGCCGCTCGGGGACTAGCTGGGTGTCAGTCGGCGGGTGGTGAGCAATTGCACTGTGCATCATTTGTACATTCCAATCCTTTTATTACTGCTGTTGTCATTTTATTAGTGTTATCATTATTAGTTTCTTCTTTTCTGTTCTGTTAAACCGTTCTTATCTCAACCCACAAGTTTTACTTCTTTTCCCGATTTTCTCCCCCATCCCACTGGGTGAGGGGGGAGTGAGTGAGTGGCTTCGTGGTGCTTAGTTGCTGGCTGTGGTTAAACCACGACAGGGTTTTTCTCTGGCTTAGCAATAGGTTCACCTGCAATATTGCTAGAAAAGATGGCCACAACTTGAAACATGAGATAGTGAGAGTATGTCTTGGACTTGAGAATATGGGTTAAAGGATGACTGCTATAGATAAGATGGGGTAGAGGTGGGGATTTTATCAGTAGTAATAGCTATTCCATTTGGAAGTAAGGCCACGGTATTCATCACTATTTTGCAGATTCTTTTCTATTTCATCATCATCAGGTATTCAAGAGATTGAAGTCCAAAGCTTCTTTTCCAGCAATGTGCTGGGAAATGTTACTTGAGGTGTATTGTGCTTTATGCTGAATGACTTCTGCAGCTCATACATCATCCTTTGCAAAAGAAACATGAATATATCTGTATCAATTAAGCAAGTGGATTTCTCAGTGCATCATTAATTCTTCATGTTTGGGGAAGCGCAAGTAATTGTGAAAGGGCTTGCATCAAGTTTCTGAAGTAATGCATATGCTTTCTGTTTTACTGCATGTATAGAGTAGAGCTACCTCTCTAGCAGGTTATTTAATTTGTATCCTTTTTTAAAAAAAATAAATAATTCTGATGAATGAAAAATGATCAATTGCCATTTATGGAGAGAAGAGAGGTTGCTAATAACTAACAAATAATTTCTTGAGATGAAACATGTCTTATGGAATTAAAAAAAAACCCAGAAAGTTAACTAGTTGGAATAAAAATATTTGAATGTATTCACAGATTCCAAAATTTTATGGCTACTTTAAGTGAGAATTTGTTAATGTGATTTTTAAATAATGATTTAGAAATCATTGATTCTTAAATAATTATTCTGACTGGTTTTTAATTATTTATCTCAAGTGGTGCTAGCAAACCAAGGAAGATTTAAAATGTGTGTAGCAGATGGCATCTGTTTTCTTTCTTTGTTTGCAGGATATGGTGGTTGCATTTTGTTAAGGGTGGCTGGCTGCAGAGCCAGGAGGAAAGCAGGTTGCTTCCCTGGTCCTGGCTGGTCTGTGCTATGTCAGGTGAATCATATGCAGGGAAAGGGAGTTTTCCCCTGTCCCCAAGGCACAGGAGAGAGCTCTCCAGAGGGCAAGGCAGCAGAGGCTGAGCGTGTGGGAAGTCACCAAGCAGTGCCCAGCCCCGTGCTCCTCAGAGGCAAGAGGGCAAAGAAATCCAGATGAGCAGTTGCAAAGTAGGCATTTGTTGACTTGCTGGACTAAGATGAAGCCCTGCTGAAATAATCTGTCCCGTGTGTCTGTGAAGGGTAGGGAAGATACGTATTTACAAAACCTGTTATTTCTATTCTTATTCTGAATTTTCCCTGGTGTAGAAACTTCCCTGTTGCAGTCTGTGTTCAAGTAAATCCTTGTGTATGCTCTTAAAGCCTTTGAGTGTGTTCAGTTCTAAAATAGATACCTCTCAAAGCCCTGGCTAGCTTCTGTCCTATCCTAGGTGGCCTTTCAGAGAACCCACTCTGTTCACTGCTCAAATGGGAGATGAGATTCTTGGGAGGCTGAGGGGGAATGAGGAGACAAATTTCAAAAAGCATGTCAGAAATATGTCATACTTACTTACTACTTAAGTAATGTACATTTCTGCTACCATGTTGTCTTTTCCAAGCAGCTGTGCTTAAGGTATGAGTTGGAGAAACTGTTTCCAAATAAAGTGAACAGGTAACTACAGACCAACAGCAATTCAGGGCCATTTGCCCTGGGCGTGAGAGCTGATATGTCACAGAAACTGATGGCTCAAATACACTGGGACATGCTACTCGGGCCATACGGGCAGGCCCATTGCTGTCTGCTTTTGATTAGCACATGTTTAGGCAACCCCTCTGTATTCTGACATTCAGAGCTGCTGGTTTCCAAACTAACCCTTACACCTGATTGGAAAAAAGTTAGTGTGCTTTAGAATTCCCTAGCCTGGTCTTGGCTTTCCAGCCTCCAGACTCCTGGTCTTCGTTATTTTTCTTAAAGATGTATTACCTCTGTGGAAGAAATAAGTCAAAGTGATAAAGTTGTTTCTGTTGCAAAACTGAAATCATAATTACAAATAAAAGAAAAAAAAAATACAAACCCAAGTAGTAACTAACAAAAAAATGGTGTTTTGTACATGACATTGACATGTATATACCAGTAAGCTTGAGGGATTTCAGGTGATATTACATTGCTCCATTATGTAGCTGGGTTGTTAAGTTTGCCTTATTAAATTATTAAATAAAAAAGTAGGAACATTCCAGCAATGCTTTTAATGAAGGTAAAAGTACAAGAAAATGCAATGTTATATTAACATCGGCCGTTATGTGCTGCAGTTTGACTTGAAAAAGAAGCCTTAGACTAGGTCCCCTTTTTGGAAAAAAACTTCCAAGTCGCTCTGCAATATTGGCTCTTTCTTACCCAGAGACTTTCTAATCCCTGAAGAGTCTTTCTTGTTTTCGTTAATCCATTGCTTAAATAAATATCATAGCAGCCTTCCCCTCTAATGAATGATGTTAGCTGTTTGGACTGTAGAAAGCAATCCTGCTGCATCCTGCAGGCATCTCCTTGTATCAAAAGGTTTTGTGCAGCATCCAAGTTCAAATGTCTTATCACTAAAGCTTGTTATCAAAAAGATATTGACTAACTGAAAGATCACAGCAGTGTGACTGATGACAGAGCTGATGGGATTCCTTTTAAAGACAAAGGTTTAAAGAGCCTAAAGACATATTTGGCCAAGATGTGACAAGGCCTGATAACAGTGTACACCTGCCTGAAGAGTGCAAACACAAGAAAATAGGAAATTTCACGTTATAGTGACTAGTTAATAGTAATAATGATATGAGATTAAGAAATTATAGCTACCGCCTGAATCTTAATAACTACCTTTAGATAATTAGATTTAGTGACTTGTGGAGCTCCCTGTGAAGGGGAGCACGGATGGTGCTGCAAGGCTGACATCTGAAATCAGGCAGTGCCAGAAGCTGGTCTGTTTACAGTTACTGGCAGTTGTAAGAAGCCCTTTGCTGGCCAGGAGGTGGCCAGGATGCCCTCAGTTTCTGCTTTCCAACTCCAGCGCTGGGGAATCTGTGCTTCCGTGGCGTTCATTGCGGATGCAGAAGGAAAAACTTCAGCCTATGTAATTTATTAAGTAAATGCGTTAAAAAAGCCATGAGTGTTGTACATGAGGAGGAGGAAAAAGAAGACAATTTCAAAGTTCAGATGTGTACCTTTGTTCAAAAATTCATTGAGATGTATCTTTGTTTCTGTGCATTGAATATACCAGATGTTAAGTACGTTGTGCGCTATGCCAACAGTTATGTGGGCGGATGAATGACTGACATTATTATTTGTTATGCACATTATGGTTGAGGTTGCAAGACAGACTTTATTAATACAAGAAATTTTATGAAGCCTTCTTGGAATGATGACTGTACAGGCTTTGTAAACCTGTTTATGGTACGACTATGGTAGACTTGTAGGCATAGATAGCTACAATGACAAAAAACCAGATTACTGGTTTCTGACATTTCCCCATTAGATTTCACTGGGTTTTGTGAAGGTGTGATTCAGTATTGTCGTACTGAATTTGACAGTTGCAGAGTGCTTGCCCTCAAGTCTATTAGGTTTTTCTAGGTTGGTGGTGAAGGTGACATTCACTAGATTTATTGAGCAGCCCTGTCCATACAGCATGTACAAGTTCTACTTGCAGATGTACCCTAGTGGATTTCTGAAAGAAAGTGGCAGGCTGACAGGAGGAGTTACAGCAGGGTCTGCTTGGCTATTTAGTGTTATAGTGTATTATTATTTACTTAGCTTCAGGCAAAATCAGACCATCACATAAGTAACTTACACAATCCCAGAACAGCAGTTATCTTCTCTGTGTACCAGAGGGTTGTCCCTGGGGAGAGCAGAGATGATGGAAAAGGAGCAGAGAGGGAATAAAGGTTCATGGGCTTGAAGTTTTGCAGCAGTCAGGATTAGGGTAGATGTGGACCCACAGCATTCTTACTTCATTCAGAGTTTCAAATGTCTTATCTGTTCTGGTTTCACCAGCAGCTACTGTTGATGATGCCCAGTTGTAGATTTTTGGGAGGCTGGGGGCTCTTTTGTGGTAGCTTTTGGTCTTTTACATCAGCAGTGGAGTGTACATCCATGAGATTGAAATGAGAAAATAACAACAGAGAACAAAATTTCATTTGACTCTCAAATGTTGAATTTTGCAATTACAGGTTAGATTGTGAATCATCTTTCTAACAAAGAGATCTTAAGTACCCACATATTAAAGTGCATTTTCATAGACTAGAAACCTTTGCTGAACAGACTGATTTTCCCTGAACAAAACCATATTCTTGAGTGGTTTTTGCCCACATACTGAAGAGGAAAAATCCCTCTCACTATGTATCTCATGCTAATTGCAAATTACTTGGGAACAGATGCATAAACTTTCTGAGGTAAATATTTCTAAAAAAAAAGTGTAAAGTAGCTATTCATTTCTGTTCAAACTAGAAAAGCCAAATGTTTCTTGTCAGAAGTACAGTTTATTCTAATAAATTAATCAGTTTACCAAAAAACAATTAAAAATTACTGTAGCAGAGGATGCACAATTAACCACATTTTTTGGTCTATCAAAGATCAGGTCAAAGATAAGTAACTGAAATAAAAAGAAGCAATATAGAAAACTTCCATAAAATTATGAATAGTGACATATGACTTAATATTTTGGTAGAAGTATATAGTATTAGATAATTTGGAGATTTGAAATAGGATATATGCTTCAGAGCTCCAAAACATCTTGTTTCTGCAGGATCTCAAGTACAAAGTTACTACCACTACAGTGTCAGCGTAAGAGTAAAATTAGATCTGAATGAGTTACTTGACCTTGAGTGTGACAGTACCAGTGGGGATCTACAGATCCCTTAGTGGGCTTAAAAAAGGCACACTAAACCACAAACGCAACTTCTTGTCAGTTCAAATGTATCTTCAGTCACTGCCAGAATTTTCTTTTGATTATATATATATTTTTTTATTCTGCTATGGTGAAGATGTGTAGGAGTGCATTCTGGGCAGCAATTGTCAGAAATAAACTGAGCATGTATGATAGCTGCTGCTTCTCCATGATCATTATATAGTTGATGAACAGCAATCTGCTGCTCCATGAGGCAGCAGCTCACAGCTCTTGGCCCCTCTCCATAGCTCATTGCAGAAGAGCCCAACTGAGTGGAGTACGTGATGTTGAGGAGGTGTGCTAAATGGTGTAAGAGCTGAGAGATAGCTTGGTGTTGGGTTGTGTTACATAGAAATAGGTTTGGTGGAAGGACCACAAGGTTTAAGAAGAAGAAACGAGGGAAGTGGTTGTCAATCAAAGGAAGAGTAAGGTGTATAGCCATGCAGAGAACATCTTTGGTCATTGGCATGTAGTCTGTACAGACCCCACATTTTTCCTGTTCAAACTGCTTTTTTACCCAGTTGTCTGTTGTTTTAAGCTTCAGCAGCACAAAATGAAGTTAAATGATAATTTCTGGCGAGTCAAAATGTTTCATGGGTAAATTCAAAACAGGTTAACTTGTCTCTGATACTGATATGCAATCTATTGCATAGATTGCATTAAACACAATTATATAAAACTAAGTTTCAAAGTAGAAGCAATTGCTTCTATTGATGCAACTCAACAACTACCTTTCCAATGAAAATATTTAAATTTTAAGGTCTTCAAGTAGTACTAACTGAATCAAAGAGAGAGCAGAGAAGTCAGTACTGAGTCAAACCTAAAGGATTTCTGATGTTATGCTATTACCCACATACGGCATTTTGTTTATTGTTCCAACTAATACAAGGGCATGTCAAATCATGTGAACAGATAAGAGAAGGGAAAGAAGACTAGTGCTGATTTCTTTGAAGCAGTGCAGGGAAATCCAGGTCCCAGTTTAATGATGCTCTAATGATGGCATAAACTTAAATTACTCAGGGAAAATGTAACATTCACAAAGGAGAGCATTCAATAATCACAGAAGTAGGTGTAGTGCATTATTCTTTGGGCTTTCTTTTAACAACAAATTTCTATATAAAGGAGTATAAGATATTCAAGAATATATCTGTCTTCTAACAAGTCTTCAATGCTTGGCTTGCTGTAATATTATCCACTCTTACAAATTGACTTTACTTTCTTTATCTAATCTGTATTAGGACTGCAGCTAGTTGTGGTCTGTAAGTGTGTGATTTGCTGGATGTTGGAAGGCATAATGATGTTATTTTGTCTCTCTGATCTGTTTCCTCAGATCAGAGGAAAGCTGATGTGCTTGAAAGTTTGTCTATTTACACCAGATAAGGAATACTCAGAGGTCAGCCATTTATCTAGTTTATCAATCCAACTTTAGCATCTCATTGGTAACCTCAGTTGTTGGATCCCATGAATTAGCTTGCCTCTTTACAAATTTTGTGTAGTAAATAAAACAAGTTTGACTATCCTAAGGCTTTCATTTACTCTGTAACCTGTTTGCATTCAATGTGAGACTTCTGTGGGAATATTACAGGGTTTTTTAAAAGTACTTTTTCTCTGTCAGACTTGTGGTCTAGTACAACTGCTGAAACTTTGTGAGGCACTAAATGAAGCATGGCAAGAAATCAGTCTGGTTTGTCAGTTCACCTCATTTTAAGAGCTGAAAATGAATTATTTAAGCAATGAGATAGAAGACTTTGTAGCAGGGCTGATTAACGCCCATTCTGGATGTTTGCCTTGTTTTTCCATCACATGTGAATGGCACATTAGTCAGCACTAATGCACAAGCTAATGTTTCTTATTAAGATTTCACATCATTCTCTCTTTTGATAAAAATAGAATTTAAGGGTTTCTTCTGCTAATAGTTATTGGTGAGGGAAATGTTACATTCTTATTTCCAAGATGTGCAATGATAAAAGTTCATTCAAATCCAAATATTGTTCCATGGGGTTTTTTAGGAATTTCCTTTCTCATCTTACTAATTACAGATCTAAAGCACTTTTGTGGAATTCATATGTTTGCAGTTTGAATTGTCTTTTTGCATTGACAGATTCACACAGCGTTGCATTGAGGCATAGCTAACGTGAATTTGTTTCTGGGACGTCAGCTCCTGCTGCAGCACAGCAGAAATTTCTGCTAGAGGAGCTCCAGATTGCAGTTACATTAGCATCTCAGTTTGGATCAGGAGTTTGCTTTTGAGTTAGTTTTTTCCTGGTATCTGATTTGCCAGTTTTTGTTTTGCATTGTGTGTTGTCTTTAAGGCAGGTAAACTAGATTCCTTTTGGATGAAAATGAACTGGACGATGCACTCCTGGAGCGCACCTGATTGTGCTCCAGTGACTAGGGCACACTCAGTTTGTGTGACCAGCCTAGAGCTAGTCTTACCACGTCCAACTCTCAGCACCGCTCTGCAAATCTGCTCCCATTGCGTTGCATCGCTTGCTAATGTTGACATAGCCTGTGCTCTTCTGAGAAGGCTGTAAGGCGGATCCACCTGTACATTATTCCTAACAGAAGCATTCCAAAAACATTGAAAGAGCTTTTAAATTCTATGTTAAGATTTTACTTAAACAGAAAATACATCTGAGAATTTTTCAAACAGAGAAATCCAGACCTGGGTGAAACAGAATAAATTAAAATCAAAGCTTCTAGCAAACAATTCTCTTCCTGCTTGCTGTTTCATTTCAGGGAAAATCCTTTCCTTCAGCTTTACATTCATTCCTGTAACCTTTAGTAGCCTTTTGGGTTGCAAAAAGCCTATGTGGTCTATTCTGAATCCGTCAAAAAAGTCTTCCTTTTCATTGTGTCTGCAATATGTCTTTGTGTCTGCTTTTCCATTCCCCTGGATGCATATGGTCAGTAAATCCTAGGAAGGAGGAATTTTCCTAGGCAGCATGTAAAAGGAATTGCATGGTCCAATATGCTAGAGCAGGAAAAGAAAAAGATGGTCAGTTGTCTGTCTCTTGGTAAGACAATGCATGTGCAATAAAATGTGGATATACAGATTGGTAAATTATGCAGACTATCGTAGTTGGGGAAAACCAGGAATTTTTGAAATGTATTTCATTTCATACATTAAAAAGAGAAATCTAAAAGAAAAGATACATAAATATGCCTCCACCTGTAGTAGCTCAGAACTGGCTTTGCTTTTATGGCTTCTCAATTTACTGCCGATGGTGGTCAGAAAAGAAGAAGGGAAAGGGTCATCTGAACTGGTTCAGAGCAAAGGGCACAGCACGCACTTACTCTGTATCACTCATGTTGTGCTGTGTTTTGCAGTATAAAATTGTATTATTTGTGAACACCCCAAGCACATTCAGTAGTTTGAGAACATCAGATCTTTTATGCAGTGGCGTTTGGGCTTACTTAATGGAGTGCTTTAGAAAGTCTTTATGTTATCACCATCAAATGGGAGCATTTGCAGGGAGCAAAGGAAACAAAACATGATATGCATTGGCCTGGGATCGCTGTAATAAGTGAGTGATCCAGCCCTCAGGTGTCAATACTCAAAAGATCAATTCCCTTTCACTTTCTCTTCCTTCTGGTCTCTGAAAATTAGCTATGGATACTTCATGGCTCTTTTTCATACTGGAAGATACACAATTTTTGTTTAAGTAAGAATTGGTCCTTTCTGAGTGCAAAATCAATAATGAACTAAAGCTAAGCAGTCTTATGACTATTGTTCACTAGTGGCTTCAGCTAAAAACTTAGGTTTTTCTGCTTGCTTTATCACAAACTCCTGTCATTTTTCCTCTCTTGCACACAAGTACTCTTATTCTTTTATATCTTTGCTGCTGAAATCTCAGCATTTTTTTAAGGTAGATTTTCATTTCATCTTCACTACTTCAAACGTTCTCCCTTCCTACACGTTCAAAATGTTGACATCATTATCATTGCTCTGATCACAGTTGCCTTCTTCCTAAATTATTGAGCAGGTTTTTCTCTTTCACATACAGCTCTTGTTATGCTTTATATATTTATTCTAAACTGCTCTCTGGCTAATCTTTTTCGCACTGCTCCTTCTCCAGTGCTTGGAATATGTTGGTCTCTGTTAGCCTTGCTAAGCACATCCTTCCTCCTCTTTGGAAGCACTTTTAATAATCTGTACGTTTGGCAAAGCCTGAAAGTATAGGTACCTCTTTGGAGAGCCCACTTACAATGTAAGATGGAGGTTTTACTCTGGTTCCCTTCAGCACCTGATGACAAAAGCAATTCTGTTCTCTCTTCATGGTAGGTGCCTTTAGAGGAATGGAGCTGATGAGACCATGAGCTCTGGGCCCTGTGTTTGTAATCCTTTGAACTTCTAATGTCACAGCCTGCTTCAATTTCAGCTGATGGCCCAGGAAAAAGAAAAAAACCAACAACCCCCCCCCCCCCCCCAAAACAGGACAGGGAAGCTATTTCTACCTAGCTGTTAATACTGCTCTTACAACATAGGGGCTATCTTCTTCTGGGAAACACCATGTAAAGTCCCTAGGTTTGTGTTACAGCTTTGAAGGTGGTTTGTGGGGTTTTTTTATTGCATTTCATTTTAAAATCTAAAATTCATCTGAATGTTTCCTCAGTTGTTTTCTTAGTCAACATTAGCACTGAACTGTCCTTCGGGCCACTTCTGGATGACTAATAACGTGAATGTCAGGCAGTGTTGAGCTAGAATTGTTGCACTCCACATGTCCATTTGGAACTTAGTCCTGCTATTGTGTCCAGCAGCAACAATGTTTCTCTTTCTAGTTGCCCACAAATATCTGTGCTTAAAAATGTTTACTTCTGCAGTGGAATATTTCAGAGAGCTAATTTGAATAACATTGGTTTCTTTTCTCCTAAGACCACCAGCTAATGCACTTGCTTGTAAATAACTATGGTAGTTTGTCTTGGCATTTAGTTGATAGCCAAACTCTTGATTTTTTAGTAAAAGATTATTAACTCCTGTTTGATTTATACATTCAAGTTTGGACCTTTATATCAATTTCCCTAACGTGAGGAGCGGAGTCTTTAGAGATTTAATACAAGAATTTGTCAGCCAACTGGTGGAATGGTGTTTTAATGTAGAAATTAGATAAAATGTTACCCAGAGTGAGCCTCTGCATTTAGAGAGCATAATTTCATTTTGATATATTTAGGAAGATGCAATTGCATATTCAGGAGTTTCTCAGCTACATATAGAGAAAGCTCTAATGAAAGTGAAGATACATTGGAATAAGAAAAAAAATCACAAGTAAAGTTTTCTTTCAATAGTGCAATGCTAAGGCTCATTGAAGCTCCTCAAAAATACTTGGGCTTTTTTGATAATAGAAAAACTTATCCTTATGGGAGCAAATTATACTTATAATTGCTAATTGATCTTAAAATATTTCTGATTCCATTAAGTACAGGAAAACTCTGCAGAGGTTGGGATCTCATTTAAGACTATCTTGCAGCAATATTTTGTCATTAAGTATTAGAAGTTTCATTTGTTAACAGCATTTTTATTAAGAATAACAGTCTTACAGGGCAACTTATTTGACATAGGCTTTTTTGTTTACAAGCTGCGCTTGGACAACTGCAGCATTCCTGATGCAAGAGTTCAAATTTTTCTTATTATGGGTTCTTATCTAAGCAGATCTTATAAGTAAGCTATAGTCAAGTTCACAAACAGAATAATATACACGTGAGCATGTGTGCAGAGGTGTGTAGCAGTTATGAAGACAATGTACAGATAGATGTTTCTAATTTTAATGGTGCCTTTGAGCAAGTAACATTTCCACTGTTCATCAGATTGAAGGGCCATCATTTTAATATAGTCTCCTGTATGCTATCACATTCTTTCCAATCCATTTCACAGGGAAATTGTCCATTGTTAGAAAGATATTGTTTGCATGGTTTGGTACATCACTGTCACGCTATTAACCTTCGAATATTATGCACACAATTGACATACACTAAAAGAAGCAAATCAAGATGTTTTCACTTACTTTTGCTGTCTAGAGGACACACTTTAAATAACATGCTCTTAATTTGACTGACAAGAGACCATGAACATGATACTTGTATATTACAGAAATAAACTGTAAGAAGAATTTTGAAGATGTCATTTTTAAAAGTGTGGGGTTTTTCCCCTTTGAGTACCTTAACAAATGAATGCCCAGTCTTGAGCACTGACCTGTACGCCAGCCAGCCTTCCATTGGGAGCAAAAGTATGTTCAGGTCTGCTGGCTGTAGAACTTATCCACATCCAAGAAGATCATTGTTTACCTTGATAAACTCTACGGGCTAGGCTTTGTTATTTACCTCTCATATTTTTATAATATAAAAATAAATAAATAAAAAGTAAATAATTAACTATTAATTAATTAATTATAATAATTAAATAAAAATTGAAACACTAAATACATTTTCAGCACTGGAAATACATTCACTATATTGAAAATAGTAGCTATTATATCAAGCTTATCGAACCTTTAAAGTGTATGTAAGTATCCTTTGTCTTTAAGATAGAAGCCATATAAATCCCAGTCTACTGAAAGAATTAAGTCAATTGGGTTTTTGCATGAATTAAGATCTCTGAAGTTGTTAGAGAAGAAATTCCGCATTGTTCAAACGAAAACATACATAAGAACGAAATACTTTCTTCCTGGGTGATTTACAAGAATTTAATCTCATCTTGAAGTGAAGAATGACTTTTTCTCTTAGTTTTCCAGTTATTTTACAGATTACCTACATCTTAGAGGGCTAAATCTGCCACACAGTCTTCATGGTTCCATGGGACGCTTATTCCTTGTTCTGCTGCACTGATATTGTGAACACGGCTCTTCTCTTTTAAACTACTTTTTGTCTTTCCATCCCCAGCAAAATGGCCTTCCTACAAATACCTGTCTCCCATGGACTTCCGCAAGTGCTCTGAGGTCTGCTTATCGCAATGGGAGGAGTTCTTCTGCTCTTCCAAATCTGTGTGGGAGAAAAGTTCTCTTTCTCTGCCCCTTTCTTGTCAGTGAACAGTGTTGGCTCCCTGCTTTAACCCACGTTGTTGTTTTGTGCTGTGCTCCACTTTGAATGTAGCTTAGGGGCCAGGGAAATAGGAGATGGGAAAAAAAACAGATTTGAAATGAAGCAATCTCACCAGGAGCAGGTCCAGAGAGTTTATTCTACCCATTTAGCCCCACCCCATACATCACCTCCTCAAGCCATTTGCAACAGAGTGCTTTTTCAAGGACTACCAAACACTAGTGTTTCTTTTCCAAATGGTTGAAGAAAACTGCTGGTTTTCTTTTCACAAAGTGACTATAATTTCGAACTGGGAAGTCACATCACATATTAGATAAAGCCATTTCCTAGGCACGTCTAAGTGATACTGATGTCAATGTATGGTTTGTACCTGAATGTGTTTTGTGCTTGTATAAACTTTCACAGCAAGTCCTAAAGCAATCGGTTTCCTTTAAAATGTCTACAGTTTTATGTGCACTGCTGGTCAGTAGGTGGAGGGCTAAGAAGGCTGAAAATGTTCTTACAGCAAAGAATTTTTAATGATTTTCATTATTTAAATAAAATGTAAGGATAGGCTCTAAATTAGGTTTCTGTTGTGCTAAAGTGCCAAACTTTTACCATAATCTGAGATCACTGCCTCTGAGCTAATGGTACCAGCTTATTCCAATTAGTCTCATTTTGGTACCTAGTAGAGAAAATGACTGGTTTTACTGTCTGGATTTTGTTTTAAAGACTAGCAGCGAGGGAAGTCTTTCTTTTATTTAAGAAATTCATAACAGCTGTTTGTCAATATTTTGAAATGGGAACAGAGAAAGACATGAAATATTAAAAGTGTGCCAAATCCCATCCTTTCTGCAAGCATGCCTTTGATTTCAGTAGTTCTGTTTAGTCTGGGTTATTTATACTTTTCCAACGAGAACTAATTTAAACATTCATATTCCTGGATCTCAGTTAAATATTTATCAAAGTTTATAAACCTGTTTCTGCTGATTAGTGAGCTACCTGTTATGGGAGAACAAAGAACCTCAAAAGGCAGCAAATTAAGGTCATAGGTCAGTGTTCAGGCAAGATAGAGCTGGGCTACCAAATGATTTCCCGTTATTAAGCCAATAAATCAGGCAGATGTTGATAGATGCAAGCACTGGGGCAGTGTGTCAGCCTCATGAAAAAATTGTTTAACAGATTCAGGTGATCAATGCTGTCAGAATCTTGCATGTGAAAAATAAGATGACAAATTAAGCTGTAAGGTTGTGACACCAGAGATTATTATGAGCCCCTTCCCCCCACTCCCCACCACTGCCACCATCGTTTTACATCTAGCCTAAAAGCAAAAGCACAACAAATAAATAAATAAAATTACGTATCTATCCATTTGTGTCCCTTGGAAAGCCCACAAGTGAGGCGGAAGGCTAATGGATTTTCAAAGTGAATGCAACCTGCTGCATAAACCCTGATTGAAGAGCTCTGAAGGGGAAGAAAATAGATAAAGGGGTTATTGAATTATTAATGGGCTCTATGATAGTGGTCTAATTAGAGGTAAAGAGGTATCACTTTTTACTGATAGTATGATGAAAACAAAAATAACACATCAAAAGTCATCATGGTAGAAATTATGTTAAAATTTAATAGCTTTTCCTGGCAAAAAGCACTATACTGTATTTACTTTTAGGAATTTCTAGGGTTTGTATATTACAAAACATGTAGCAGAAAAATCCTGAATGACACCAGCACAGTAATCCAGTAATTGCTGTTGAAGTCTTGGGCCTTCTTGTTTTGTCAATTTGAAGACACTTAAAACTGACAAAAAAATCAGTCTCTATTAAAAAGAACATCTTTCCAGTCAATGTATCTGCTATCATGAGCCACTGAAAGCTGAGTGCTGCGTTTTTTTTCAGGGTTTTTTTGTAAGGAGAAAGGTGTTTAATAATATGTGGGTTTTGGAAACTTGAAAACTAGGGTCCAAGAGAGCCTTAATCTGATTTTTCTGGGTAGCTCGCTGTTGGGAGGCCGTGCCCCCCAGCTGGCCACAACAAGCTCTAGGCTTGCCAGCCCCCTCTGCCCCGCTGCCTGCCCTCCCCAGTGCCCAGGCATTACTAAGTACCACAGATCGAAACTCTTGGCCATGGTGAGGTATAAGGGACTCGGCAAAGGACTATATGAGTGAGGGACTCATCCATTTTCCTCCTGGGCCAAGCACGAGCTCTTTCTTGATTTCCCTGATGTGATGTGTGAGATAGGCCATTGCCTTTACAGCAAGTGCTGAAAAAGCACATATGCAACATGAAATACAAATTCTCAAGCATTAAGCTAATTTGCAAGCTGTTAAATATCATAAGGCTTCAAGAGTGATGACTTTATGGGGAAAGTTAGCTGAGGAAGGCAACAAAAAGCATTCATGCCTACCTTAGGAGATACCTGAAAGCCGGAATGAATTATCATCAGGCCATTTAAGATTTTTTCAACAGTTACTCTGTCAGAGATATCAGATTACTGCTGTTACCTGTCTCATAGATGGACGGGAAAGTGCTGTGCATGTAAGTTTTTTGCCGACAAGCTCACCCAGAGAAAAAGAAATTGTTCTTTGAATGACACCAATTCCCTGTTTATCTGTCTCTGATTTTTATTTTTTTTTTTTTTGAATTGTATGTCCTGTGCCTTGACCCCAGCACACTCAGATGGCAGCTGGAGTCTCTCTGTAGAAACCTGGAGACAACTGTCTCTCTCAAAGTGAAATGAGGTTGTTAGATCGCAAATACATATGCCAAAAGATACTTTTTCATAAATTGTCCCTCAAGTCTTTAGTTCAATTCATAATGACAAGGTCACAGTAAACAATAATTGGTAACAATTTGAAGGAAGCGAGCGAGTAGAAAGCTCCAAGTTCAACTCAGATTTTTTTAACAGGAAAAATAAACCAGGAAAGTAAATGGATAGGATGGATGGGGGTTGCTGAATTTGATTGATTCTGCTAATTTGAGAGAAATGCAGTTGAAGCTATAATTTTGCAAGCCTGATACTGGTTTTCAACATCAGGCGTTAATGGTGCAGATATTCAGATTCAGGAGCTGCTTTGGGAGGTGTTTCCAACGCGGCAAATAAACTCGCTCAGTGGTTGTGATCCACAGGGAGGCTGTGGGTGTGTGCTGCTCTGGGTGGTACCTGTGACAGATGCTGAGACAGTTCCTCTCCCCACTACCAAAGGCATCCTGCCTTCCTGGCGCAGGGGTTTAGGTGCTGACTCCTTAATCCAGTTTATTCAAAGTGAACAGAATTATTTCTATTTGGAATTTTTAACTATTTGTAATAGGCGTGCCAGCCAGGACCACTTTAACTGACCCGGGTTAGAAGGAAACTATGCAAGTTGGCGTCCTGCTGCTGTGAAGGGTCACCACCTCTGTTTCAGGGCTAGTGGGAAGGAGATTTCATCGTGTTCATTTGCAGTTAGATCAGGACAGGCAAATGCAGCCCAATTGTGTTAAATATACATGAAACTGTTGAACTTTACTGAAGGGTGCCTTTCTTTCTCCTCTGTATTTAGCACAGACCAAACCAGCCACACTTTTTAGAAGTCTAAGCAATAATGGCTGAATTTGGATTGGCAGTGCATACCTTACTGAATGGTGTCAGGGATGAGAAAAAAAAACAGTATTGACAAACAGAAACACACATGCCTGCCTCTGCTCATCACCCATGTGCACAGTCACGCAGAATATTTTGCTGTCACTAAAATAGCACTGCCACACATGAGTGGCTGGATGATACAGCTGGCTTGGAGGGCAGTATTTGCCACAGCTTATTACAAACATGCTGTCCCCAAACACCACCTTTTTATTCCTTGCAAAGGCCACAAATGGGAGATCTGCAAGCATTATTCACACAAGTACTGTTGTGGAGATGCTGCCACTGTCAACAGCACACTTCTGGCCCCATGATATACAAGCTGCTCCATCACACAGCTGTCACACAAGTGTCTCTTGTATCTCCTGGATGATGCTGTTAGGCTATTTCAGGCAGTTCTATTTCTTCTTGTTTTGTATAGAAAAAAAGCAATAAGAAGGGATAGAAAGCAACAATTTATTAATATCATACAGACTCATAAAAAAAAATACTGCTTCCTTTGGGATCCTGCAGTAATGTATGAGCAATATAGATCAGTTTGTGAAGTTAATTTCTTTCAAGAAATTCTGTGTGTTGCAGGAAACTGCATAAATACTCCATAACAGTGCCATTTGCTACACTGAAGCAATAACCATTTATTTTTGTGACTTCCAGAGTTATAGTATGACATTCTTTTATTATTAACCCCAGTGTTCTCTACATAGGTTGCTTTCATCTTTGTGGAAATGTGCAAACCTTCTTTTGTCAACTTTTAATTTTCATACATCGAGGGAATTCAAATGAGCCAACTGGGTACCCTAGGTACCAAGACATCGCATGTGATGTATATTGTCATTTTAATGGAGACATGTTAACAGTTTCTGAATACACAGTGTACTTACAGTGGTCCATTAAAAATTGCTTTGAAATTTGGGTTAAAAAAGAAAAAAATGTAAGTCCTTGGTTTATCATGTGCATAACAAACTGTCAGAGGACTACATGTGGTTATAGAATTAAAGGGCGCTGTTCTTCACTCCATGACAGTGCTGTTAATGAGTCGACTCTATCGAGGGTCTCTTCTCAGATATAACTTAGGGTGTTATACACTATCATTTTAAAACAGCATGAGTACAATGGCAATTTATTAAAATACTGTTAACTCTCTCAATATGACCATGAGGCTAATTAAATATAACAAGTTCGCTTCTGGGATTGGCTCCACAGTCTGCAGGCTGCTCTTCCACCAGATCCTTTGGGGTTTCCCATCTGTGTGGGAGACCAAGAGCAGCCCCATGCAACACAGTTTTCTGCACTTGGAGAGGTCTGTAATTCCCTGTCAGGTGAAAATTACATTTAGGTCTTGAGTGCCTCCAAGATTTAGGGGCAAAAATTTCTGATCTAAAATTCTGTCTTAATGCTGTGAAAGGTTTTCTCTCTTAATAGTGGGGCTGTGTTTATGGTGGTAAGTTAAACATGGCTGCAAACATGTTGGCCCAGTTCCTGAGCCCAACTGATGAGAAACAGCCCGTATCCCTCCCTGGTTCAACTGTCTTTAGCTTTCACGAGAGACCCGCTGCGTGCAAACTGTCTACTGAGCTGTACCTGTCCCCTGTTAACTCCTGACTTGTACACAAGAGCAGTTGGGAAAGTACTAGCTGGCCTGGGCCAAAATCACACCAGGGATCCTCTAATAATGAAGGGGTATAAACAGCCTTGTCCCAGATCCTGAGAGTTTAATTTCCTGGTAACCTGTAAGCGCTATCACAGGGGAAAAAAAATGCTCAGTTAACATACTTTTAATCAGATCATTATCAAAGCTGTTTATTGACTTACTAGTGACACATAATTAACCAGCAATCAGGAAACTGTAAGTATCAATATCACCAATGCAACCAGGGAACCACAATATTAGACATTCACACAATGTTAATTAACACCTACAAATTTCTAGGCACCCTTCCTATAGCTAATCCCCAAAAGCTCTCATCACACCCACACCAAGTTAGGGGCTCCCCTCGCTGCACACGCTTGTAGGAACTGTGAGTGCTCCAGCTTTGCGTGCATTTGTGCTGCTTCCTACAACCCAGTGATGCACAGGCCAGTGAGAAAGCACCCCCCGTGTTTGCACATGCAACCCTAAGGTGTGGGTCCTGCCAGTGTGCCCTGGCTGGTCAGTCCCCAGCTGGAGCACAGAGGCTGCTCGTTGCGCTTAGAGCCCTATGGGAAGCTTGTGAAGTCTGGCTTGACTCTGCTGTCTCCACTCCCAGGTCACTCCCCAACAAATTTTCATGCCTCTTTTGTACTTCTTTTCAAGCTGACTCCTCTGTTTCAAGAGTCTCTTTGTAATTCTCCAGTTACTGCTTATTCCAGCTGATTGTTGGCTTTCCCTTTAGCATCATCTGCAAATGCCCTTTTAGGTGGTTCTGGGTATTCAGTTCATTTACGCTGCTTACACTGTCATATCTTTCTTGGCAGCTGTTGTCCAAGCCATTTTGCGGAGGGTGAGCAGTGGGAGCCAGCCCCACAGAGTAACTTCCATCCTCTGTAGACAGATGAATGGGTGTTCAGCTGGACTACACAGCATGAAATGTACACAGATCTAACCTTTCTTTTTATAAAAAAAAAAAAGTAGTAATTATAACTCAAATACGATGGACTTGCGTTTTAAATGCTTTTATTGCTGAGTAACAATAAACCCCCTCACTTTAAAAGGCTCTATAATAAACACCTCTTTACCAAGAAGCTTAACAGCCTTCCCTTCAACTTTGTTGTATAAGAATTGAAGTACATCATCAAATGGAATGAATACAGGTCATACTCACTTATAGGATTTGATTTGCACAAATGAGATTGTGGTCAGATAAAACCATGTTGTTTTTATTTGCATATGTATTTTCTGTATACTCTACTGACTGCTTAGAATTAGCACATTGTTTCCAGCAAAGCCATTAAAGTTTCTGCCCCCTTTTTTTTTTCAGCTCCTTATCTCATATTTTCAAAGGCTGGAAATAAATGCTTTTCCTACAATCTGTTTTGTTAACATAAGAGACATTTCTAAATAATATAGCCTAAACCTTCTAAACAGGCTTGACTGATGCTCCTTTTTTTAATGACTCATTTTTGAGTATTCATGAACATACTTTTCTGTAGGCTAAATCTTTGTGCAGCATTCTAGTGATTCTTCTGTGATCTTTCTGCTCTGGACCCAAAATGTCTATCTATCTATCTGTAATGCCAGCTCTGGAAGCCCTGGTGAACATTCCAGGTACATGCCAACTACCAACCCACAGGCTGATTTTTGCAGTACATTCTGCCTTGTTTTCTTGTGTGACTTGAGATGGTGGACCATGTTACAAAGCATATGCATCCCCACTCTAGAGATAGTGGTGGGGTGCGCTTCCTGAACTTGAAAGTTTTAGAAGGCCAGCTGTGAGTCAGTAATTTTTCTTATATATGTTGTCAGGAGCATTTTTACAATAGGGCTGGCGTACTTAATCTAACACTTTTATAGATAAAAGAAGAAGACTGAGATCTGAGGTTCTGGAATAACTGTTATCTTTCGGACTATTTTTCTGTATCTCTGTTTCTAAATAGTAATAAAGGTGTGCCACACTTTTATGAATATTTTAAGCTTTGATCAAGGCATATGTATAACAAATAGCCAGTAAGTAGAGTGCACTAGAATAAATTGTGTGACTTCCTTTCAGATTACCCCATGATCTCCAAGCAGTGTTTCTTACTTTGAGTACTACTTATCCTGCAACTTAATTGAGCCTTGAATTACCCATAATTATCTGTTTTCCATGCTAAAATGAAACCATGTAATTATGCTCTCTTCAACGCCTTGAATTTATACATGGTATGAACAGAATTTAGGCCAGTGTGGACTGGGCTAACAGCAAGAGTAGGCTTATTCTTTTAGCCCTGAATTTCTTCATAGCAATATAATTTGATTTCAAAAGAGCCAGATGTCCCTCAGAGAAGAGACAATCTACTTTGGGGATGTGAATAGTGAAGGTGTAGTCTAAAGCATGTCTTTAATCATTCTGATCACTGCTGCTTAAGCTAGGATTGGGTTAAGGTGTGTGGAGATGCATGATCATAGTGCACTACAGTACTGCTATTCCCCATGTACTGTGGCTTTTGGAGATGTGAAATGCTTTTGCACTGCATTTGTTTACAGCAGGCAGACAGGGCCTTGAACAGCTCCAAGATGAAGTGACCTTTGAAGGTGCTTAAAAGTTATCCATCTCTGTCTGAAGCATAGTAACTGAGACTCAAGCCCAGCTTTGCCTGAATTAAATTATTAGGTAACTAAAAACAAACCTAAAAGATTATTCCCTGGAATAGAATAGATACAAATCTTTAGGATAATACAGTCCTAAACCTTATATCCTGAGATTTGGCATCTCATTTTACGAAGGCCAATAGATGACATGTCCTAAAACAAATATAATGCAGGAAAGTCAAAAACCAGATAAAAGGTTTTGAATCATGTCATTCTCCGGTGTGTATCTCTCTTATGTGTCCCATGATGGAGCACCTGCACCAAGGCTTTCTAGAAATGACATATCACAAAAAGGTCAGATATCATGCAATTCCTCTCCTGAGGCATCTGTCAAGTCATGTTTGCCGTCAAAATAAGGTAATGTCCTGAAAGAAAGCAGTATGTTTTGCAACAGTCTGTAGCATATGGCACTGGAAATGCATGTCAGTGAAGTAAAAGTCATGCTACTTTTACTTTGGGGTTTAACCCCAACCAGCAACTAAGCACCACGCAGCCGCTTACTCACTCCCCCCAATCCAGTGGGATGGGGGAGAAAACCGGGAAAAAGAAGTAAAACTCATGGGTTGAGATAAGAACGGTTTAATAGAACAGAAAAGAAGAAACTAATAATGATAATGATAACACTAATAAAATGACAACAGTAGTGATAAAAGGATTGGAATGTAGAAATGATGCGCAGGGCAATTGCTCACCACCTGCTGACTGACACCCAGCTAGTCCCCGAGTGGTGATTCCTCCCGCCACTTCCCAGTTCCTAAACTAGATGTGGCATCACATGGTATGGAATACCCTGTTGGCCAGTTTGGGTCAGGTGCCCTGGCTGTGTCCTGTGCCAACTTCTTGTGCCCTGGCTGGGCTTGAGAAGCTGAAAAAACCTTGACTATAGTCTAAACACTACTGAGCAACAACTGAAAACATCAGTGTTATCAACATTCTTCGCATAGTGAACTCGAAACATAGCACTGTACCAGCTACTAGGAAGACAGTTAACTCTATCCCAGCTGAAACCAGGACACTGCTTTTCAATTATAACATGTTATTTGATAAAAAGCTGCAGTTGTTTAATTTTTCATAAACAATTTCCATGTTTTCACATATGGCTTCATGTACTGGATTAAAAGAAAAGAGCAGGAAGCCTCTTTGTTCATTACAGAAGACTGAAATGTCAGAATATGATGTGTAATAAATACATCATTAGACAAAATATGAAGCTGATTCTCATTTATGCAAAGGCCTACTTGCGCTGCTTCAACAGTGCAAAGTAGTGTTAGTTTAAATCATCCACTTGAAGTGAAATTGAGAATCAGACCCAAATACTCAAGTTTAATTCTAATTAACTAGGAGTCTTCTTTTGAAAATTCTTTGTGAAAAATCTCAAATAAATGGTTGCAGTTGCTGCTAAGGAGAAGGAAGTCTTGAGAGTAAGGTTATATCTAGAACTAAATCATTCAGGCATGGTTTCAAAGCCATGCAATGTCCTTGAATGCTAATATTTGCAGTGGGGAATGTGCATCATGAAATGTGTTTTAAAATCTGCATGAATACCACAGTGATAGTAGCACTAGAAATACATATATTGGGTAGAAGATGAAAGGCTCTTCCTTCTTATTGGCTCCACACAAAAGGAGTTGCTGCATTCCAGTTAAATAAAGGCTGAAGCACCTTCTTCCTTTACCAGTTTTAAATAGTTGCCAGCTAGAAGGAATTTAACTTAATTTCTTATTTTATCTCATCTCCCCGTAGCAGAGCAGTTATGTGGATTGTTTTATAGGCCAGTGCAACCAAAACTTGGCTTTAGGTATGACTGTGTTCACTGAGGGCACCTCTCTCATGCTCTGCAGCCTAGCTCCTCAGAGACAGAGAGAAAGAGACTGAAGTCAAGGTTGAAGCTTATGTATGAGAAGGGCAAAGCCCTAAGTAGTCCTCACTGGGCTAAGAAAACCCATGCTTGCTTAAGCCTTGGGCTGTCTCTTAAAGGTAATAGATAGGTGCAATTTCTAGTGAGCATGTCCTTTAAACACTAATTGCCTTGATTTGGGAAGATATCAACTTGTAATTGCCCCATACTGTTTACACTTTAATGCCTTGAGTGGCTACTGCTTTAGAAAAGAAGTTGTACTAGATGGACCATTAGTTCCTGTCACTTCATGCCTCTTTTCCTGTTTCGGAAATGAATAATTTGATTGCTGCATAGAAATAAAGTCGTAAAGCCCTGATGTCTGCAAACGTCTCTTATTGTTTTTTTACCAGTTCGTTGGTGTTCAGGACTGCATTCTTATTACTGCAGTGTATTATAAAGCATGTGAAGGAAGAGTTCTGTGTCTGCTAGATATCGGAAAAGCCTGGCTTCTGCATTACAGTCATGTTTTTAATCAAAGTATATTACGTGCACTATTGTGAACACGTATGTCAGAAAATATACAGGGGGATAAAGATTACTCAGCACTTTATGACAGCAGAAACTGGAGGTATTGTGTCCCTGTCTAGCTCTAGGGCTAGTGTGACCCCTGGCAATATTCAGCACTAAATGTTGAACCTACAAAGTTTGTGAAATGTGCAGCCTTGTTATGTGTATGTGTCCGAAATATAATTTCTTTTGCGAAGTACAGTGGTATGTCAAATCTGTGAACTTAGAAAATCTTTCCTATACTTAATATCTGCTTAAAAAAATAGCAAGCCTCCCAACCCCAAAGCCCTTGCAGTAAATTGAGGAAAGTTGTTATAAGATGTTATAGCTAATAAAGGAAAAAAAGATAGTTTCACTTAGCAATTTTAGAAACTATATTAAAAAGCAGCTGTCTTCTTATTTAAGAGGATTTTGTTTGGCTGGTCCTTCAAAGATGGCATGAACTTTTAAAATGAACTGCTGAAAATGTTAAAATCCCAATGAATTATGAATGTAGCGAGAAATCCATAAACCTATTTACTTAGATAAATCTAGACAGATCATTTAGTTTTGAGTCCTCACTTCTTTAGTATTGATGCTGAAAATTTATGCACTCCAAACTTTATTTTGGTTCAAGTTCAGAGTATAGAAACAGGCTTGCAGTTTGCACCACTACTTGGCCTTCTGCCTTGGACTTATAAGCACAGCTGTCCTTACAGTTGATTTCTTTAAAGTTTACATTCTCAAGCCATGAATTCTCCATCATTTGGATTGATTTTTCTATTATTTCCTGGGCTTTATAGTCTTTTAAGCTTTTAAGACTTTTCTATCTGTAAAACACTTGATTTGGGAGTATTTTAAACATACTTAATCATAGGAAATACAAGGCAATGGAAAATCAGCTATGCTCTTCAAAAGTTATAATGTATCTCATTGTGAGAAATATTTCCAAGAC
Organism: Haliaeetus albicilla; assembly: GCF_947461875.1. Lineage (NCBI taxonomy): Eukaryota > Metazoa > Chordata > Aves > Accipitriformes > Accipitridae > Haliaeetus > Haliaeetus albicilla. The sequence continues at coordinate 25,604,493 of NC_091488.1, forward strand.
TCTCCATGTGGCAGCGTGAAAAAAATGGATCAATACACAGAATGAGCATGCTTGATATATTTCACTTGTATAGGCTATCTGTTCAGATCCAGCACAGCAAAACTTTGGCAGCAGGGACATGTCTATCTTTGAAGAATTCAACTCAGGATTTGTTAAGGATTTGAACAATTTTTGCTCAAACCGGTGTCTGTGTGAGACTCGATCTCCTGACCCTGCCTTGCCTTCCCCCGTCTGCCCGCTGCTGGCACCTGATGCGTCTCAGCGCCAGGTCTCTCTCCCCTTGCGCAATCAATTCCCCAGTGGCAGATGCCAGCGCTGCCTAATGCAGATCCACCATCAATCAGTGTCTGGCATGAAGACCAATAGACTGAGGCACCTTCAGGCTCTGCAATACTTCAGCCAGGATGTGCTTCATCCAGGCTTTCTCATTCAGGGGAATACTGTTGGAAAAAGCAACTCCAGGTGCAGAAACAGCCATCCTTTGTACATGAAGGGTACAGGTACCATGACCCACCATGGCAGAAACCTGCCTGCATCAGATGACCTGATGCCTGAAGTCTTGTGTATTGGGCGCCAGGCAGTTAAGAGGTCTGTAAGAAAGTTTGATGTTAGCCATTAGCATAACCACATCACAGAAAACAAGACTGGATTGTATATTTCTCATCAGTGTGGAACTGGTGAAAGGCCTCTAGGTTTAGTTCTTATTCATCAACCTTTAAAAGAATTAAACAAGCAGAAACCCTATGTTTCTCCTAAGAGTGTCTGCACATCCACTTTGGAGGAAATGGAAGGAAATGGTCCTCCTCTGACCTTGGTGTTCCCTATGTTGTTCCTCTCTTGTCCAATGTTTTCTGCCCTTTCTTACACAGGCTTTCCCTGTGGCTGCGCCGTGGTGGCTGCGGGGCTGAGCCGTGCCCTGCGGTGGGTCGGTCGGAGCCGGCTGGAACCGGCTGTGTCCGGCTCGGGGCAGCCCCGGCCCCTCCTCACAGAGGCCGCCCTGCAGCCCCCTGCCAGCGCCTGGGCACCTGCACCTGGTACAGCTACATAATGATACAGATAGAAAATGGAGATACCTCCCACTCCCAGCCTGGTTATATACCAGGTGATCTGTAGCCATCTGCCCTGCTGAAATCCCTTGATTCTTCTACTGATTGAGACACAGCCACTTTTATCAAAGTCTCTTTATACTACTTTTTCATCAGTTGACTGTAAGTTTCTTTTTTTTTCCTTCATAACTTCTCCATGATGGGGAAAGGGAACATATCTTCTCATAATTATAGAGAAATGCAGTGATACAAAATGAACTTACCTTTCACTGGTAACTCATATTTTGAAATATTTAATGTGAGACAAAAGATATGTCCATTACATTCACAAATAATTTTTTTCTCTTTGACACTGCATCATGCGTCTAAAGGGGTGAAAACTAAATTTCCTCATCAGCAAAGAACTGTTAATGAGATTTTAGAACTCCCTGAATTGTTTATAAATTTTTCCATAATTTAACACTCAAAACCTTCAGAATTACCTGGTCCACAGGGATATTAAAAAAAAATATTGAACAACTGTTTTTCTTCATTTTATGATCTTGAGAATGTTTGCAGATGCCAAAAATAGTCCCGTTACATTGTCTAACATTTTGAAAATCTGGTCTACATCAGAACAAATGCAATACAAGTATGTTTTTCTATTGCATTCTTTTTCTGTGGTTATTAACTTCATTTAAATGGCCAGTCACCTGAAGCTACTAGGTATGTGCCAAAATATTCATTTGACTGTGAGCCTCCAGATACAGCGAGGACGTTATGGGCAGCCCAAGAGGAATTGACTTAAAGTTGGCTCCCGGGGCTTCCTGCCCTCCCCTGCCTTGCCCGAACAGGCAGTAGCCATCTGGCTGGCTTTTTCAGCAGCTGGATTTTCTCACTTCTCCAGAATTACACAGCCCCACTGCCAGTCTCCTAATATGGCCCTAGCCTGGGAACAGGACTGGAGCTGCTCATCAACTCCAGGCTGTTCAAGGGCCAAAGATCTGACTTGGAAAGAGTTGACATATTTCAGAGAAAGTATTTGCTTTCTTTCCCTTTCTATGGTGTTCCTCCCAAAAATGTTTTATTTTTTACTTAGAAAATAAAAATTATTTTGGAAGTTAAAAGGTAATGTCCTTCTTTCAGTTTTAAATTTATGACCAAAATTTACCATGTTCTGCTGAAGAATTGCCATGGAAGTATTTTCACCCTTATACTTATTGAAGTATTCTGTTTGTATGAGAGGCAAGCCAACGTACAAGGGAGTGCACTTCTTACTTGTTTCAGTTTTTCATTATGGGCAAGGTAATCGTACCTCCCCCAGCTTTCTTTTTTCTGTTTCCTGACCTATTGTTTGCTACACACTGGTACTGCTTCCATGTATCTGACTTTAGGATTCCTTTTAACACGTTTTAGTTTTGAATATACAACAACATCTGAATCAAGTCATCCAGTGAAAGTAAGATCTGGCTATATGTGAGAAACCACTATTAGGTGGCTTAAACTTTGTTAACTTCTATTTTGTTACCTCCTGTTATTTCTTTTCTGTGTGACTACAGTAAGTTATAAGTCAAAACATTCAGCTTGGCATGCTTTAGAGTAATTAGTGAAATAATTCTTTTACTCAGCATTTCTCTAGAACTCCTTGATTTGTCGGATGGAACATAAGTCCCTCTGATAGTGAAGATGTGTAACCTTAACTATAGCCTCTTTGGGGCATGGAGCTTGTCTTATGTTAACCCATAAAGTTTACAGATTATAATAAATAGTTAATGATTCAATAATGCTAACAATTACCTTTTGAAATTAAAAACTTCTTACAAATGTTTCAAAAGGAATGAACGGGATTATTTAAGCAGGAAGAGTAAGTTAAAAAGCCATCTTAAATGTATACAGACATACTATTATATTGCATTTTATTCATTGAAAGGGAAGCTGAATATAGGATGTAAGCAAGCTGTATGTGCAGGCAGCAACAAGCTTCTTTTCTGTAGCCAATTTAAATGTGATTAAACAGCTTTATATTTTGGTACGTATGAAAATATTAAAATGTAAACATTTTCCTAGTAAATAGTACCTGTCCTATTATTAACTTGCTGAATTTATACTGGACAGATATGATTTCCTGCTGTTCTTCCTACTGTTTCACAGGTTTCTCATTATTCTATAGTGCACATGGTAGGCTAAATTCAGCCCTTAAATCTTTCCAGTGGTCACTAAACTCTCTTCTTTCCTGCATTTTGCCAGAACAAGGGTGATCCATGTGATTTCTAGAGACTTCTCTGGTGGTCTGTGAATCTGCCTGGTGGTATAATTCTGATTCTTTAATTCCCAGCTTTAAATTTGATTAAAAAGAAGCTTAAAGTAGTTTAAATACCTTCCAGTACCTGTTTTCTAGATAATGAATTGCTGTGGTTGTTCCTGTAATCAGTCACTAATGAGAAGAGAGGTGATCTGTGTGGAAAAGTACTTTGTTTCACACAACAGTGTCTGAAAATGGTGGTTCACACTCTTAAGAGTCTAACTGTTTTGGCAGGGCTAAGCAATTGCTTTCCTGAGACCTGGGATAATAATCTTATTCTTCATTTGGCATCACTGTCCCTTACTGGAGGGGCATTAAAGTGTGAACTTAGATCTGTTTGAGATTGTCTCCACAGAATATCCTGGGTCAAAGTGAAAAAGCCCAGGAAAGGTGTGTTTGTAGTAGAACAATCTCAATCTCTTGGGCAATATTCAGTGAGCAAGTTACTCTCTGTGTAGCTGTTCAGTGTTGTTTTGCATTTCTGAGTTGCTCAGGAGCCAGCAAAACATTAGAATTGATGGTAGAACATACTTCAATTCATGTGTTTTGTAAATATTTTTCATTTGGTTATGTAGATCATGGCATAGCCTACAATTCTTTTCTTCTGTTAAACTGGAAACCAATATTGTGTAGTACTATTGCAGCTATTAAGTCACTAGACCTTATGCTCTGGATATAATAAGCAGGCATTCATCTCCGAAATGCCCACTCCACTTCTTAATGCATTTAGAGGATTTGGAGGAGAATTTTGTCATTACCTCTATTTTACCTCTTTCCCCTCATTTGCTTTTGCAGTCCAGCCCTCTCTGAAATACTGTTCCATGTGGGAATAATCTTTGATTATTTTGTCTTATTTTGTTTATTATAGTCAAGAGCAATCAGTCTGAGAGGTATGGGGATGCCTTTCTGAGGGAGACCAAAGAACTGTGCAAAATATGTTGAATAGGTATTCCGTACAAATGCATTTTAAGGCATTGCATGTTGTACATTCTAATCCTAAGGGGCCAAGGAAATGATATAATCATCACACATTTTGATAGTTTAGTCAGTGGAAGAAAAATATCTGTAACATGCTGTCAAATTTACAGTTCATTGAAAGTGACAGAGAGATAAAAGAGTGGCTAAAATGATACAATAGAATATGGAACATTGCAAGAATGTGTAGCTTTTAATCTTGTATACACAAATGCATGTAACATTTCTGCACAGTTAATGATCCAGTGCTTAAGCTTGAGTGATAACGTGTCATTGCTAGGCACATCTATGAAAGTAAAAGATAGCATTGTCTAATTAGTTTTGCAGTGGCTTGCTTGATTTTTTTTATCTTGATATTGGTGATGAAAATCTTTTCTACCTCTTACTCTTTTTAAAAAATGTGGGTTTCATGAAATTTCATGCATGTGAATTTTTATTACTATTATATAAAACATTCTGCTTATTGCTCCCTTTATCTAGTTTCGTAAATGTAGTGGGTATTTCGTTTCCCTTATTCCTTTTATCCCCCCTCCTCCTAAATAAAAGTAGTATTGTGAAATTGACTTGAAAGTTAAAATCTTTCAAATAACTGGTCCTGTCACTGACAAATCTTTTTCTTCCACTCTGATGCATTTCATGGTAATTTAGAACAGGTTTCAGAAATTTTACAATAATAAATACAGTTTTGCTAAAAGCATACATTATACAAGCAATAATTTAAAACTGTTCATGACATCAATTATATTTTGTAATGGTGAAATATATAACACATTAGATTTTATCAGCACAATGAAGAGATATATTCCAGAATCATAAAGGTGGAAATCAAAATGGTTTTTCCTTTGCCTAATGGCTTTAATTGCAAGATACAATAGAACAAGGTTGCTCCTTTATTTAAAATTTCATTTTATCAACTGTCTATAACCTGTCACAGTATGCCCAGTGCATGACGGTTATACCATTCCATTCAGTTCCACCTCAACAGACTTGTGACAATATGCCAGCTGATTGTTTTCTTCTCTTTCTTCAGAAATGTGCAGGTTCTGCATACTACAGATTTATTAAAATGCTGTCTAAGCTCCATTACAGATGAGTATTATCCATTATCCACTAACTGTCCATCTATAGACTCATCATCCATCCATCCATCCTCCACCATAACCATTTGTAATTATTTAGCAGAGTTCATAGAGTAAACAAAATTGTTGAAATGTCAGAATTATGATAGTGCTTTTTGCATGGTCTGGCAGATACACTGTGTGTTTCTGTCTTGGTTCCGTGTCCATACAGATAAGCTTTACAATGGTTATTTTGAAAAAAATGCCTTTAGCAAAGCTTCATTGCCTGCATAGACTAAAAGCAGTTTTACTGTATGAACATATGCAATTACTTTTGTAGCTGTGTCTGATGCATATAAATAAAGTATATATAGGAATCTAACTTAATTCAGTAGTGGGCCAGATTATCCAATAGCCATAATGCCCAGAGGTGACCTGGAATAGGAAGGAAAAAAAAAAAAATTTTTCCTCCAGCACATGCATGCAATTAACAATAAAGGGAAGAATGCATCTGCTGTATGAAATGCAAGGTACCAGTGTGCAAATTATAAAAAAGCCATGGGGTTTCCATTCCCTTTTCAAATGTTTCTTAATCAGTTAGGAGCAAAAATCCCATTAAATTTTTAAAGTGAGTGAGCACTTCAACAACACTTTGGACAATGTGGCCTACCTTTGGAGGTTTGGAAGGGATGTACCAAAATGCAGACCACTGGGGGAAGCCATACCCTCCCAGTGTCTTCAGAGCTCCCACACGCTGCCCAATGGCAATACGGCCTTCTTATTTTAACTTGCTCTGCTTTAGTGAGCAGGAGCCTGTTAAAACTATAAAACAAGCAAAGCCTTACCGTGTTAAATATCCTTCCTATCACAGAAAGGCCTTGAATCTATTTAATTTACCAGTGTGACCATTTCAACGTAGCCTTAGAAGAAAACACTTTAAAGCAATGTTTTTCATGGCGATATATATTCAGATATGTTACAGCAGACAAAAAGGGAGGAAAAGGAATGTTAAAATATAAAAAAGAAAAGATACAGATGTGTTTCAATAAGGAAGCAGACATCAAAAAAACTATGCTTATTTTAGCTTTCCTGAAAAGGCTATCTGTATTTAATGATATTTATGAACACTTAATTAGGACCAATATCATCTCTCCCAATTGCTCCCCATAATCAAGATTAAAAGAGGCCTGTTCTTGTGGTATATCCATTTATCAGTTTTAGCCTCAAGGCTCTCAATGGCTCCATCACTTTCAGCACAGGTTATCATCAGGATTTCCAATGAGACACAACACCATGGTAGGTAATGAAACAGAAAAAAAGAAAAAAGAAAAAACCCCAAACCTATAGCAAGCAATAAATAATTACCTACTATGGAAAAAAACAGTAAGTTCCCTTGCAGGACACATGATGGGAATAGACAAAGGAGGAAATTCATTGGCTATATAGCTATGAATAAATGAACAAGACAACAGTACAAGCTTATCATTTATGATCTTTGTTATAAGATACAGATATCAGACATTTAAGAGAGTTGAAAAGGTAACTGAACAAATCTTTGGAAGCTGGTGTTGCTCTTTGGAGACAGTGGTGTATCCTAACATGATGGGGAAAATGAAATGTAAAATAATGCCAACAGCGAAAAATGTAATCAGCTTAGCTGGAACACAGATAATATATTATACAAGATGAGAGCTCTGGCAAGCATATGCCACTGATCTCTCTCAGAGACTAAGTTGTCTGTATTCCACTTGTAAAACTATAAAAAGAGGAAAAAAAACCCCAGCAATTTTGATTTGTATGAATAGAAATAACAATTAATTACCAGACCTTGTAATTACCTTTTTGAGTGAGAAGGAGTAGGTCCAACTAGTTTGTAAAGAATTACTTTATTGTAGCCTCATCCTAGTAAACAAATTTGGTCAATCAGCCAATTCCATGTACTCCTGACTGAAATTTTAGTAGTCAAGAGTGTCATGTTTTCCCTGGGCATCTGGGCAGGAAATAGTCTATTATCAACTTCAGCAGCACATTTCCTAGCAGAAGTGTATTAATTGATCAGTGGATATTGTCTACTTGGACTTCAGGAAGGCCTTTGACTCTGCCTCCCCTAAGAACCTCATAGACAAGCAGTTGGTGTATGGGCTGGATGAGCAATGAGGTGGACTGAAAACTGGCTGAACAGCTAGGCCCAGGGGGTGGTGATCAGTGGCACAGACTAGCTGGAGGCCAGTAACTAGTGGTGTACCCCAGGGGTCAATATTGTGTCCATTCCTGTTTAAATCTTCATTAATGATCTGGGTGAAGGGGCAGAGCATGCCCTCAGCAAGTTTGGTGATGACATAAAACTGGGAGGAGTGGCTGATTGCCAGAGGGTCGTAACTGCCGTGCAGAGGGGCCTCGACAGGCTGGAGAAATGGGCTGACAGGAACCCTATGAAGTTCAACAAAGGGAAGAGTCAAGTCGGGCACCTGGAGAGGAACAACCCCATGCACCAATACATGCTGGGGGCCAACCAGCTGGAAAGCAGCTTTGCCAAAAAGGCCCTGGGGGTCTTGGTGGACACCACGTTGAACATGAGCTAGCAACGTGCTCTTGCCACAAAAGAAGGCTAATGGTATGCTGGGCTGCCTTAGGAAAAGTATTGCCAGCAAGTCGAGGGAGGTGATCCTTCCTCTCTCTTCAGCACTGGTGAGGCCACGCCTGGAGTGCAGTGTCCAGTTCTGGGCTCCCCACTACAAGAGAGACAGGGACATACTGGAGAGAGCCCAAGAAAAGGTAGCTAAGAGGATTTAGGGACTGGAGCATCTGTCACATGAGGAAAAGCTGAGAGAGCTGGGACTGTTCAGCCTGGAGCAGAGAAGGCTCAGGGGGGATTGTATTAATGTACATAAATACCTGAAGGGAGTGTGTAAAGAGGACGGAGCCCAGCTCTTTTCAGTGGCGCCCAGTGACAGGACAAGAGGCAATGGACACAAAATGAAACACAGGAGGTTCCCTCCGAGCATCAGGAAACAGTTTTTCACTGTGAGGGTGACACAGGACTGGCAGAGGTTGCCCAGAGAGGTTGTGGAGTCTCCATCCTTGGAGATATTCAAAAGCCATCTTGACATGGTCCTGGGCAACTGGTTCTAGGTGACCTTTCTTGAGCAGGGGGCTTGGACTAGATGACCTCCAGAGGTCCCTTCCAGTATCAGCCATTCTGTGACCCTGATTTATGGTGAGGAAAGTTGGAGTGATAAATCAGTCCTCCTTTTTCCCCCCTTACAACATTGAAAAGGTGGACATTTTGATTGATTTCAGATCCATAAGAACATTTGTCACTGATTTTTATTTTTTTTAATTTAGTTTGTGGTCCCAATTCTATACTTCACAGTTTTGAAATTTTGAACATAGTATATTTCAAAGGTATATTAATAAATCTTTTTAAAGGTTTAGTAAAAATCTTAATATATGATTTAACAAACACTCAAATATTCATGTTATAAAGAGTTCTAGTTAATCATACATTAACAACAATATATTGTACCAATCTGTAACATATGCTACTCATGTCTGTAACATTCTTGTTACATGTATGAGTGATCTTTTTATGCTTTATAAATAATTTTTAAATGTGAGCATTAAGTGTTATGAAATTTTGAGTCTTTGGTCCAGAATTCTATCTTCATCTGCCATACTTAAGGACCCAAATATGGTGTTGACAAAGCAGTATCTTGATATATAGTACTTCAAAGGTGTTCAAGGTTAAGCCACAAAAGCAAGAAAATAGTGCTGTTAATACTCATTAATATTGCGTTATAATTCCTTCTAGAAGTCTCATTCAAATATCATTTGCAAATTTTCAAATTGACTTCTATGAAATTTCAAATAGCACATACTGAGCACCAGAGTGTCATTGGTCAGGACAAGATGAGGAGTGTAAGTGATGCTCTGTTTGTTTGGGGAAGACTTTAGCCTGATCTTTGTTTGTGCAGAATGAATGCCTTAAGATACTGTGAAATTCTTGTGTAGTGCTGGATGCCAGAAACTCCAATTGACTTGGGCAGATGAAGACATTGAGACCACTTAATACCTCATAGGCTTATTATGCCTTTCTCACAGAAGTTTTACCAGAGAAAAGAGGTCTCAGTCCATTATTTTTATTATGAAATTGTAAATACAGTCCTTGTGAGACTGATAGCACTGAAAAGTGAAGTCCTCTATTTACCCGCAGTATAGGTACATCATATCAACACTTCTGTCTGAAGCTATAAATTTGCCAGCATTTCAACACAGAGGAATTATTGTAGAAAAGAGAGAGATGAATCTCTATGCTCTGCCTGAAATTGGCCAGAATAATTGAATTGCTTGTATACAATTTGAGACCACATCTTATATATTCCGAAGGAAATTACTTCTCCAGGAAGGGTATGTTTAAAAGAAGTTAGCAGTAGGTCTTTACTTCTTGTGCTACTGTGCATGGGACTAAGTGTTACCAAGCCTGCAATGTTGTGGTGTAATAATAAGTATATGAGCTAGGACAAAGAAAAGAGAGAGGAATTTTTTTTTTCCCCAGGATAGTGATACCAAAACCCATTGCTGTGGTGTAGATCAGGTGGAGATAATTATTATATTCCTACCTGTTTCAATGAGTTACAGTTAAACAAGCTCCTATGTGTTACAGATTCTCAGCTGTGCTATCAAACAAAGCAAAGTGAAAACAGAAGTTAAGAATATTTGGGACACCTCTTTATTTACAAGAAATGTGCACAAATGAGACCTGTTTCTGTGATCTTAGTCTAAGCAAGCAGTAGACAGAAGTCTTCTTTTCCAGAAACTTCAAGTCTACCTGCTCCAGCAATTCTGGTGTTGCAAGAAGCTTTATCTCCTCTTCTTCCCATAAGCCACTCCTAGCTTCTGCCTTTCTCACTTTCTTGGCATCCTGCTGTGAATGTATTGATTGCATAGATGTTTTCTCTAGGTGGAAAGCCAGCATAAGCCAGCATCCTGTCTCTCTTTGGATGCACCTTCAGACTAGGCAGTTCACCACTCCTTTAGTTGTGCCAATTCACAATCTGAAATGATCTATATTGAGATAATACTCCAGAATATATATATCTCTGTGTGTGTGTGTATATATGTGCAATTTAAAGGATAGATATTAATTGTTCAGTTTACTGTTCAGCACTGCAAGCAGTTAGACACAGCTGAAAGGATGATGAATTACAACCCTAGATTGAGAATGAAACAAGAAGGCTGGAAAGACCAGGGATAGCAGCAGCCCATTAAAATGGGATTACCCCCAGAAGCAGATAGCATAAATGTACCCTCACACATCAGAGTGTGCCCTATAACCCTCTGACCCTGCAGTTCAGCAGGTGTAACTTAGTGTCATAGAATCACAGAATGGTTTGCGTTGGAAAGGACCTTTAAAGCTCACCTAGTTCCAACCCCCCTGCCATGGACAGAGACATCTTCCACCAGATCAGGCTGTTCAAAGCCCCATCCAACCTGGCCTTGAACACTTCCACGGATGGGGCATCCACAACCTCCCTGGGAAACCTGTTCCAGTGCCTCACCAACTTCATCATAAGGAATTTCTTCCTTGTATCTAAAACTTCTGATGAAGCTCCACGGTCTGGTCTGTTACCGTGATTCACCAGCATTGTTTGCATCCATCAGCACCTGTGTAGAGGGGGATAAGTCCCAGGGCCCTGAGGACAGGGTGCAGCAAGTCCAGCCTCCATGTTCCCCCACATCCCCATTGGGCTGGGCCAGGGATGTGGGTGAAGGCTGGGACTGCCTCTGCTCCCTTGGTGCCTTTGACTTTACTGGGATGAATTCTGTCTCTTAAGAATGAAACAATTTGTATCATTTGCATACAGATCAGCTGGCACTCTGATTTGGGGCAGCACTCTTGAGTGACATGAAAATACAGTTATTTGGAGTGATGCCCAGGTGGGCAGATATTATAGAAAGGTCTGTGAGTCCCGGCAGATAATTTGCTGGCTGGCTCATTCCTGAATCATTGTCAAATCCAAATTCTGCACCACTACTTCTGAAATATGATGGCACAGTAATGAGTTCTAATATAAAGAGGAGCAAAATGGCAAGAGTAGCTTTATATGTTAATTATTCTGAATCCTGTGCATTCTGCAGCAGGCCCACTGAATATACTCCACGCTGAAAATTGGTGATGCTAATTCTATTTAAATATTATGGATTGTCAATGTCGATTTAGGGAATGGGCATATATTCTCCATATTTATAAGAAGAGTTACCTAACCATGGCCAAATAAATATTGACAGTCTTGTAGAAATAGTACTAAAGAAAGTACTAGACCAGTAACAAACTGTGTGTCATAAAGGTTTTACAAAAATAGTCCTAGATGGATTACAAATTATGAGAGTGATTTCTGACATCTTATCAAGGCAGTATGGAATATCAAATTGCAATGAGCAAAATATTTGCACCTTTTTCAGTGCTGTAGCTCAAGCACGAAAAGAAAAGGAAGAAAGCATATTTGGAGAACAGACCTATAAAGATGGCAAAGGAAGAACAGCTTTTACAGTTTTATAGTTTATGAAAAACTCATTTTGAGTTGATAAGGATTCTTCAAAGGACAATTCTTTTGAATACTCCATGTGAACAGATCTGTAAGATGTTAAACAGATGCATTGTTTTTCAGCGTTAAATCAAGATGCAATACGATCTCTGCAGGATATTGGATCCTTTTTTTATTATTATTTAGAATAATAACGTGTTTTAGCACTTTCTGTCTTCAAAAGGCTTTGTATTCAAAATTTTCTAAAAGCTTTAATTAATAATTGTAACACATCCTCTGTAAGACTTTCTGTGCTTTACCCAAGAGGTCACTATCATGATCGCCAAGACTGAGAACAAAAATATGCATCCATCTTTGTCCTCCTCAGAACTGCTGCATTTCTGGTTCTTCCCCTGTTTCACATTGTTATACTGTTAGGTTGCGACCCTTTGGATGTGGGGGCTGCGTTTGTGTCTGGCAGCCTTGAACCTGTCAGGTGTTACCTCAGTGTATGACTATCGTTCTCTTAGGCTCTGCCTACATTTTCCTTAAAATGCATAATGTTGCAGACATTCACATAGGTCTGTCTGAAATGGCAAAGTGGGAACAGTAATTATGATTCCATCAGTTGCAGATGCATTTTCTTTTCTTTTCTTTTCTTTTCTTTTTTTTTTAATGCACGCATATCTGAAGTTTATTGTACTATTTTTTTTAATTTTTATTGCTGGAGCTGAAATGGTTTGTGATCTGTTGTCATAAGTTCTAGGCCAGGGCCAAACACCGCACACAAACATAGATAAGGTGCCACACTTCAAGAAACGTTACCGACTGTAATGGTGCCAGGCAACTGCTATAAAGTCACGCTCCTCTTCCTCTGTAATTCTGACAGCAAGCAAAGATCATGCACCTGAGAGTTTTGCCTTCTCCTATCTACCCTATGTAGTTAAAGGTGACTCTATTGTTCCTGGTGGATACAGACTTTTAGGACTGGTTGTATACCAGCCTGGACCAAAGCTGTTGACTGCGCTGTGATGTTAACTGCCGGGGAGAAGGTCTGCAGAGGACAGAGCGGGTATCTAAACATGGGGGTCTTCATACAATCGATCTTTCCTTTTAGATACCTTTGAGAATCAAGCAGGGACAATCCATAAACACAGAAAAGGAAAGGCCAGTGCTATCATACAGACTTTTTAACCTGAACAACTTTAGGACTAGAGCCAAAGTCTGAAGTTTTTGTGGACTCTATCTGAATTAATTTTACTTGCTTTTTTCAAGAGTTTTTCTTATTTCTTCTCCCTCTGCCCCTGCTGAAATGCTTCAAAAAAAGGCAAAATATGCAGTTCCTGACTTGTATAAGCCAGTGGGAAGTTCTCTATGCTTAAACACTCAGCTGTGAGCACTATTTATTGCAAGCAGTTAAGCTAAATTAATCCGTTACCTAGTTTCAGACATTTTATTGCATTGCCTCAAGTGGACCATAGTTACCTTAGATTTCCTCTGTGGTCCATGGAGATAAACAGGCATGAGTAGCTGCTACAGGAAAATCTATATCACCCATGGAAATCTAATGGGTATAAAAATGGCCCAGCAATTTCCCTCTGAATTTGGGCACCAGAGTTAAACGCATAGAGTTAGTCAAGGTGAATCTAGACTTTCCTGCTTAGCCTGCTCTTCGTCCCTGTATTCTTAAACTCTGCAGCCTGTTCTTTCAGATTAATGTCTGTGTCTTGATTCATGTTTACACAGAGCCCAGATGGCTGTGACAGGACACAGATTAACCCTGTACAGAGCTGATTACAGGGCCAGCATATCTCTATCTCTATCTCTATCTCTATCTCTATCTCTATCTCTATCTCTATCTCTATCTCTATCTCTATCTGCTTCTGCACAGCAGAACTCCTGCAAGGAATGCTTATATAAATGGTGTAAATAAGGATCAAGTCCTATGCTAGAAGGTGCTTCCAGTGTTTTTCCAGTCAATTTGTCCTTTCTGCCTCTGCTATTTTAAGAACTTGCTGTAAAGGAGCACTTGATTTCTCTTATCTCTTCTATACAGGCTATAATTAGGATTAGCAGAAGTGTTTTACTTAATGTTGCAGTAGTTCTTGTGTACAGCACTCATATCTTAAGTATAATTAACACTGTATAGCTCCCATTAGTGTTTTTAAGCACTTAAAATGTACCATAACGGCCAAAGCTAAAGTTGCCATTAAAGGACCATTGCTATTTATTATGCTCATAAAGTAGACATTTTGCTACAGAAAAATATATCGTTGGGTTCCATTTAGAAAGCAGTAACAGACAGCAGCATTAGTGATGGCACCCTTGGGATTAAAGGACTGCTTTAAATTGATCCAATTCTTATTCCACACAGGAGTCAATAGGGAAATCTAAAAGCAGGTGACAAATCATTGCATTGCACAGCATAACTCTGATTAGCTGAGTTATGCTGGGGGACAGGCTTGCTGTTTTTTATGAATATTCCTTTCTGTACATGCTTTGGTTTTTTTTCCAGTCTGTATTTTTCTCATAATTGCATGTATATTTCATAGTTCAGTTTTATTACATTTCAGCTTACATGCTACATTGTTTTAAGCAATTGCATAAAGGAAAATGTTTTATACCCTCTTCATTATATTTTGGGAAAGGGGCCAGGTATATTATGAACATGAGGACCTTGCAAAATTTTTTCCCTAGCACTCTTGATCAGGTGCACATAGCTGTGAGCAGGTTAGGTTTCTTGTTGCCACTGCTTCATTTGGTCCACTTGGTGATTGAATTACACAGTTTTTGTAAGTCATATTTTCTCATATGCAATAATAAGATGCTCCCTTACTTTCATAGCTCCTTCTCTCTAAAGAAGTTAATCTTCTTTGCCAACGCTGCTCTGAGGATACATTTTAGTCACAGTCCAACTGTTGGAACAAAACATGAACCATTTATAGCAGTAAACAATTATCACTGAAATGAGATAACAGTTTAATGGTCTTGCATGATTAATGTCCTACATAAATTCTTTATGACATAGAATCGAAAGATGATGTTATGAATGTGTAATAGAAAGTCAACAGAACGTGTCACCTTTTGGTTAGTTTCTGAGGAAACAGGCCATGCAATCAGTGTTTTCATAATAATCAGAGGTTCATAACAAAACCATCATATATTGTCCTTACTAAATTAAATTTCCAAAGGTACAGGTGTTGGCTTTTTTGGCCTTAATGCCAATTATGCACACAAGAGGTCAATTCAGTTAATGGCATCCCCAGAGTCTTTTTCATGTTTGTGATCCAGGGCCAACCAATGCTGGTACCTACATTTAATTTAAATTGCTGTCTATTTCTAGGCATATAAATAAGTGGTCTGTTCTTCATAAACCCTTATTATTCACAGCTGTTTCTCACTTTGCCCTCTGGCTCCAAGGTGAATAAATATGTGTTTAGTATCTTTGAAAATCAGGACAACAAACTTTAGAAGCCCAAATATGATTTTGATTCAAAGGTTTTCCAAAATGGGAAGTCTAGTCTTACACCACTAAGTTCTATACATGTAACTTAAAGGAAGGCTAAAATATGGAAAAAAAAGTTTAATTAAAAATTAGTAAAAGCTATGTGGCATCTAGCATGTTTTAAGATCAAAGCTTTTTTTTCCTGTTTAATGCATTTCTGAGACTAAGTTTAAACTTACATTAAAGCAAAATATAGTCAGATATCAGCATCATCCAAAATCATTGACCTTACTTCATAATTTTGAATATTCCTCTTCTTCCTCCCCTTCCTATATATATATACATGCACACATATAAAATAAACTGTTACTACAGTAGCAAATTTAAAAAAAAAAAAAAAAAGCATTTGTGTGACCATTTTGCATCTGTCATCTACTGAGGCAATGGAGAGCCCTCTGTTGATTTTCCTGGGATCTGAAATGGACATTTAGGGCCATGGCCAGAAGGCAAATGTGGAGTTATTAGTCTGAAGTTAAGGAAGGCGAAAACCACAGTATAATATGAATGAAAAAATGGTATAATCCTATTAAGAGGGAAGGTAATAGACACATAGAGCTATGGGGGGGAGGGTGTGTGTGTGTGTGCAATAATAGAAAAATAAGAAAACACTTCATTTGTTTCCAGACCTTGAGTGAGTCTGTCTGCTAAAATATATTCCATAATTTTCAACTGGAGTTAGTCCAGCAAGGTATGTTCCCAGAGCTAATGTCTTTTGATAGATAGATCAAGGTTGTTTTCCTTTGGCATTTACAGAGTTCAGGTCCTAAACTAACTAAACAAATCCCTGTGATTGGTTTGATACTTTAATATGTTTACAGTCTTAAAGAGATTTTTAATTAATATGTTACAAATAGGAAAGTAGCCACAGTACTACTGTGGGTAGTCATTTATTTTTTATGGTTCTGCTTGGGTATTTCCTAGTGATTTCTCAAACTTAAGTTAGCAACCAGTAAACAAAAAGGCGAATTGATCATTTATAACCACAGCCACATGAAGCTGTCCTTCATCAAAGAAGAGGAGAAATAGGAATACCTATTACTGTATTTATAGTCCATCACTGGGAAATAAAACTCATCAGTAAACTTTGTTCTATAGTCCCAGTAGAAAGTGAGACTGTATAAAATGGTCAATAGCACACTTATCTGGTATGATGCAGATACATATCTGTGGTGAAGCAAAAGTGAGACATAATATTTTACAGTTTTATTTATTATGTCATTAGTAAAACTAATCAGAACTTGTGTTTTTCTGCTGAGGATATGTGGTTTCCTTTTTAAGTTGTTACTTTCTATGCAAAAATGTCAATTTTGACATGATTGTTTTGTTTTCTTTTCTGTGAACTAAAGTTAAAAGTTCTGTCTGAGCCAGTTTCACTTGCAATTTCTACTTGTTGGAGCTGCCAGAGCGTCTCCAGTGAGCTGCGATTTAGGAACCTTATGTCTATATGATTCTGTATAAGGTTTCTGGCTATGCTACATCTGTCCTCTGGCTGAGGGAAATTAATCTGCCATAAGATGATGCAGCATAGGAGATGTCATTTGATCAAAGAGCCTAGCATATGAAGAAATATATGAGCACCAAACTCTTGATGTTCAATAAGTGGTACTAAACTGATTCAGAACAAAGTATTGTGACATACAATCTTTCTGAACTTTTAATTTTTTAAAAAGTCTTTCTATTGGGACTTTTTGTCCCAAATTGGGAGTGTAAGAGAAAATGTTGGCCAGTTCTTTAAGAGAAATCCAAAATAGTCCAGTTATCTTGGAGATAGATGAAAGTGAAGCTACATGACATAGTGTTTGGTTAGCAAATTTTTTTTTTTTTTTTTAGTTATTTTTGACAAATAGGAAGATGATACCTCAGTACTGCATAAAAAGTTCACACAGTGTTGCAGCAAGGATCTATGCAAGCAAACTGTGCATTTAGAGTTTTCTTAAATCCATGATGGGTCATATTGTTGATATATAATGTGTAAAAATTAGTCCAACTCAAACCATTTTGTTTGTGAAAGATCTCTACCTGATCTGAAATGAGGTTAAGATACCAGGAGCTGCTCGTACCTATTGATTATTTTGTACTTGCCAAAAAGCTTGTGCATGTTTCTTATCAGTTAACTAACAGTCGGTTAGTTTACTGCATACTAGCATACTATCCAGCATTAGAGGATTTCATATACAGGCTTTCCCTTACTCAGTCATCATCTTCTTACATCTCTGTTGCAGATGTGGAGTAGTAAGGGACCTACCTGATCACTACTCCGCCCTGTCAGCAAAGGAGCAAGCGGTGAGCAGGCCTGGCTTTGCTGCAGTATGGGTGCTTTCTTCCTTTGGGAACTGGCAATTTCAAGAAGCTTTCATAGTTTTTAGATGTGCCTCAAGCCCTTATAAAACTGATTTTTGCCCATCTTGTAGTATGCTGGTAGAAAACCTACTTCATGCAAACACCTCTCTTTTGAATCAATGACAGATCATAACAGTGTTACCGAGCTGCCTGATAAAGTTGATAATGCTACATCACACCCCCTGTTCCTGCCCAATGACCTCCACAGGGCTACATTTCTGGGCTTCCTAGAGATCATCAGCCTGTGTTAGTGGGGTTGTCTGTGAGTCCTGGCCTGCGGGAATCCCTCCTTTCCCAGCTGCCCCTGGATACCTGCTGCTGGGCAGGTGGCTCTGTCATACCTGAACACGGGTGACAGGGAAAATCAGAGGCCAACACTCAGTGGGACAGACCAATTTCTTTCTTCCCCTTAAGGATCTTTCCCTTGAGGAGCATCTTTGAATTTAAAATGAAAGTTAGGAAGTTTTTTTCCCCAGGCCCTGATTTCTTTTTCCCAAAAATGTGTTTTCCAGATAGCTCCAGGTATAATCCTCCTTTTCAGCAGTGCTTTTTCCTCTGCTACTTAGCAGTTGTATCAGTCCTTTTCTGGCAGAGTGTGGCAAGAGCTTTTTGCAGTCAAACAGCGAATAGTGAAATATTCCTGAAGTGGTCTTCATTATTCTTCTCATCACATCCCACATTGTGACAGCTTTATTCAGACAACCTGAGCCTACCTGCAGTCCCTGTCTGTTGAGAGACCGGAGGTAAAAAAGGCTCTAAATCATCCATTAAATATTTCTCCTCCTATATTGTTTTTCCTACGTGGAAAAAAAAAATAATAATCAAACAGCCAATGAACAAATATAAGTAGGAAAAAAGGTAACACTTCTGCTTTCTCAAATAATTTGATTCAGTAAAGTCTCCAGTCTCCAATACTTTTTGCCCTGATTTTCTCAGTCTCTCTTGAAGAAAGCAGTGAATAAGTAGGATAACTGGAGTTTCCTTATATTTGTCTCATTATTTCCATCATCATAAATGGACTATGGTAGAACCCATTTTATCTCTGCTGAAGTCAGTAGCAAAGTTCTGGTAGCATTATGTAGTGCCAGGATTTCATTCCCTATGTGTTGCTGTAAGAAGGTAAAAATGGGTGACCTAAGCATATTTTTCAAAGGTTTGACCCAACATTCTTCTCCTGAAGTCAGCTACTCTGTTAGGCCACTGCTGAATCCTTTTGAAAACACTGTCCAAAGAATATTTTAGTTATTTTTCATTTTTCTATTACCGTATGAAATAGAATTCTAATGAGAACTGTGTTTTCCATTATCTCAAATATTCTTACAATGGCTGAATTTTAATATTGCTGAAAAATAAAAAATCCAGTTCCTCCATTTCTAAGGCTGATTTTTTTTCATTAAGTCAAAGATCCTGAAGATGTAGGAAAACATATTGACCATTTCTTTTTTTGCCTTAAAATCCAAATGTGTATGTATAAACCTAGTAGGTGTTATTTATCGGTGAGTGGAATCTGTGAGGTTCTTACACTGTACTGTGTCTTTTCTGACAACAGTCTCAAAAAAATGTAGGAAGGAGTTCACATATAATTCTTCAACTCGGCAACTCTAAAAAATCCACAGTCAATGTGTGTTTGTAAAAATACATAGATCCTAAACACTATGGGTAAATACATTGCCATTAAGTGCTCAAAAGCAAGTAAGGGATATATGACAGAGGTTTCATATGTCTTGTTTGATTATGTTTGAAAATTTATTTCCTTCTTGAGATAATTATTAGTTTTTAATAAGAAACAGAAAAAGTTTTGGACGTTAGGTTTTCAAGAATGATAAAAAAAGATTTGCCACATAAATATTTTTTTCAGTGAATAACAGTTTAAAAGTAAAATTTTATTCTTGTCCTACAAATGGCCTGTGAATTGCTGAACCACCTCATATGGCCTTTATTTTGTCAATGCTAGCATATCAAAGGAAAACAATTCAAGAATTTTGGAGACCTAGTTATTTATTCCTTTGATAGTCTCATCATCTGCCTTCCTGGTTGATTTTCTTTAAGAATGAAAGTTAGTCTTAGAAATTGAGATTCTCTTTTGATCACTGCATCTGTAGAAAAGTGAAGCTAAAGCAACACATGTGCTGGGGCTCACATTAGGGATAAAATTAACGTTCTGGCATGTACTTAGCAACTGCTGTCATTTCTTGATGGTGGGAGAGGCTGGAGAGCATTAAGGATCTTGTGCTGTGCTCTTCTTCTGACAGCAATTCCAACATCTGCAGAAAGTAGTTTAGCAAGAACTAAATAATAATAAAATTATACATATGGTGTGAAGGTGACACAGAAAATGTATTTCCAGCTCTAGCTGTACTATTTCTGACCCATCCTTTTGCTGACTAGCTCAAGTGACAAGATACTGAGCAAGAGCATATGTGATTATTATGCACCATGGAGAGTTCAGAACAAAGCATAAGTAATTGCCATGCAATATCAATTTGTTTGATCTAGGAATAAAATCTTCACCAGATTTTCTAGTGCCCAAGTGTAACTTTGAATGGTTTTATTAGTACATATTAACTAAAAAAGCCTCATCTGTCTGAAAGATTAGCCTTGGGTGGTACAAAGCTGATGCAGTAAAGATTACTGCAGGAAGCAGCAGCATGTAGAAATATGTGATTTGGCTAGTATTTGTAAAGATGGACTTAAAGTGAGGCTGAGGCTATTCCTTTATATTGCATCTCTCTTACTGTAATGATCTGAAACTTCTACTCTCTCAGTATGAATTAGTCCCATTTCAGGAAAGGGTTTGTAAGATGCACTTAGATTAAAATGATTCCCTGTATATAGAAGCTTCTGAGATTTTGTCTTCTGTTGTATGTGTTTATTGAAAATTGTACTAGCTGTCTTGATAAATTATCTGCTTTGGTCACTGGATGCTCTTGACAGACTTTTTACCACCCATTTCATCTGTATCAGGATAACAATTTACTAGACCATGTTACTTTCATGGCAGTAAGAAAAACAGAAGAAAAACATAAAAGGAAACCCGACTGGTTAATTTTCATCATCAGTTATATCAGTGCAAAATTGCTGCTTATGGTTTCCTGTCCTACTTTTTCACCTATGTTTAATCCTGTCCTACTTCATCACCTACATGTACTTTTCTCTCACTCTACTGTCAACAGTGCATACAGTGATGCTTTCTCCTACAGACCATCTTTTGCAAACACTAATGCTTCTTAAATGCTGACCTGTCAGCAGTTCACTGACCACCCAGCAAAAAACAGTTCCAGTATCAGATTCACTCAGAATATGCACACAAATTAGAGATGGCTTTTCCAAAACTTCTTTTTGTTTAATAATTTGTGCCTTGTCACTAGCATTTGTTTGGGGCACAGGCATATTTTCCAGGACACAACAGTCTTAGGAAGGACTTGACAATAAAAACTCTAGTGAAAGTTCTGAGTACTGCTGCATACAGCATTCACTCCAAATACAAGAGTCTGCCTGAAGCCAAAGTAAACACACACTCACGTTCATCTCACAAAATTTATTTACTGTGTCAGTCATGGTAAATCTCTCATTCCTGTCAAATTAGACAGTCCCTCTGGCAGGTCACAGTACCCATGGTGGCATTATCAGTGTTTTTAAAAGGTCATCCATCAGAGGATGTGTGTTGTAGCTAATGAACAAGGAGGGAAAGATGAATGCTTTGTATGCTCGGAGAAGTAAAAATACTACAAAAAGCTGATATACCTTAAGAACATGAATTGAATTTATTTGCATTTTACGAACCATACCAACATCTGCACAATTCCAATCATGCCAAATAAGACAGTTATTCTTTAACTTATTTAGATCCAGGCCCCATTCAGAGTTACAAGACGTTTTGCCGCAGTCTTCTGTGGGCCTGAAATTGGTCCCCACATACAGGAAGGAGGAGTTCAAGTCGCTGGAAACATTTTATTAAAAAAACAAAGAAGTAAACAGACAAACAAACAACCTTTTGGTTTTAAAAACCATTTTATTCAAATGTGTGTGTTTTGTTGTGAGAACATGCACTTTGTTATCTGGAAGCAATGCAGTTATCTAGCTTTCATTTGTCTTAAGCCGATAGGGAAAAAATAACAAAACAAAACCATTCTTGTAAGTCCTCCAAATGATCCCATTACTACTTTGGTGTTTATAGAACATGGGAAGTATGTCTAGTGCTTTACAGATAAATATGATCAATTCTTGGATCCAAGGAGCTTACAGTTTAAATCTCAGAGCTTGTCTTTATATATCAAATATATGATCTTTTATTTGTATGTATTAAGAATCAGAACTGAACTTTTAAAATTTTGCTTTTAAGATGAATAATTATTCTACTAGGTGTTAAATAAGCATTTGGGCTATTTTTTTTTTTTTCCCCTACGAAATGGAAGATAAGCCAGATAAAGCCAATTTTTTTTTCATTTTTCATACCCAGGGAATGGAATCTAAGTTAAAACCTGTGATTTTTTTTTTCAGTACATGAAAACACTGAAATCTTATCTAAATTTCAGTCCAGAAATTTTAGACATTTTTAGGAAATAAAAAAGGTATTGTGCTTTTAATTGAAAAATTCACATTGGACATAAGCAGTTGTTATCAGCTCTCTATGTGATCACTGTCAAGGTGCATGGGGCATTCCTTGCAGTTGTGAAAAAAATGTGGAAGACTATGGTTGATTCCTTTATGATAGTACAAAATCTCACCATACAACCACTTTGATGCACAAAAGACTTTTAGCTGAGATACGTATGAATGAAAAACCCCTTATGCTCTGGTGTCACTCCTTTAATGGTGGAGAACTTGATTTGTTGAGACTCCTTGCATGACCCAGAAAGACTGGACACAGAGAAAATGTGAAGTTTCAAATGTGGCATGGCTCCGTGGTGAGGCAGCAGGGGCTTCAGTCGTTTCAATAGTCTGTTGGCACAGCAGGAGGAAAGCACAACAGGGGCTTTGGCTGGCAGTTCAGGTTTACTCAAGCGGCAGCTCCAGGGCATTGCTGCCAATTGTGTAATTTCACTACTGAAGTTTGTGTTTTAAGCTTCAGAGATGGTTCGTTAGCAACAAATAACTCCAGCTCACAGTATGCCTCTTACTTTCTCAATAGCTAGAATATAAAAAGGCTTTGGCACTGCTTCCTTATGCTGAGATTCCCTACTGACAGTCAAAATGCGGCTGTCCCCATTTTCTGTCATCGCCACTGGTGCATATTTAGGTGTTGACTTAATGTCCACTAAAGTTTATGGAGAGGATCCACAGTGTTCGCTTGGCTTTACACCAGAGAAAAGAGAACCAACACTGGATCTTCATGAGCTAACAGAAAATCAATTTTAATTCCACAGGATGGAATTATTGGGGTAGAAATAGAAGTTGTTAAATAGCCTTACTTGCTCCAAGGCTAGCAATACAGAAGAAGATCCGAAAAGAAAAATTTTAACTTTGGATTGCTGTAATTGTTATACTCGCCTACCTTATATTGGATTCCCTTGTTAACCTAATAGCCAGCTGGTATTTGTAAGTATATTTTCTCATGGAAACAAATGTAACTATTACTCTTTTAGACAAATGATGCTGATACTTTCCTTCTTTAATTAAAACTAGTTGCCATAAAAGAAGGCAGTAGGGTACCACAGCAACATCTTTCAAAAGCTACTGTGAAATACAGGCCTATAAACTTTATGTAGTAACAATAAATGCATGTAAAAGAAACACTAAAATATAACTATAAGGCAGGAAAGAAAAAACAGGGAAGGCAGCCCAGAGGCTGGGCTGGGGTCGTGGGCCTGGCTCGGCTGTAGCCAGGGCTTGGGCCGGGCCCCCCCACCTCCCCCAGGCTGGGGTCACCCCAGCTGTGGTTTTGTAGCAGGGCTGCCCGGGGGGGCCTCCACCTAGGCTCCTTCCAGCTCTTTCTCCAGGAGCTCCAGGGCTGGCTGAGGTGCGTCCAGTGGTCCTCTCCTCACCACCCCCCTTACCAGAGAGTGTGCTGTAGGACCTGACAAAAAAGAAAAAAAGCTAGATCAATTTAAGGCAGTTAAAGGACACATGAACAAATTTGGGTTTAATTCCAGATAATTTTTTAATACTTTGCGCCTCTCTGTGTACCTTGGATTTCAGTATTTGAAACCACTCTGAATTTGGGCTCCAAGAGTCTTTCTCATATTTCTATTATTGATACCCTTGCTGTATGTGTGAGCCTGCATCTTCCGCCAGACTCTTCACATTCTTACTTCTCATGGAAAGATATATTAATTTATGAAAGGCTTCTCATTACAAAATTTTGAGTAGAGCTCAAAAGTCTTTAACTCAAGGAGTAACAAGCACCTCATGCAACAAATGGTTCATACTCTGCTCTTCTAAACCGACTTCTCACCATAGAAGTTCAGCTCAAACTCTGAAGACTTCTTGTGCTAGATGGAAGTCCTACAGGGTTGAACCTTAGCACTTGAAATGCATGGATCTTACTAAAGGAAACTAGTAGGCACTTTTGGTCTTATTTTACTATCATTTAAGAAGAGATGAACTATTCAAATATAAAGTATGTTTTTACATAACATGTCAGCTTCCTACCTTTAAATTGTTCAATTTGTGTGCACACTATAAATTAATCACAGTGGGTTATGAAAGGGCAGTAATCAATAAGACAGCTCATTATCTATGATACTTATAATTATCCTGATGCTAGTACTAATGTCTTGGTTTAACCAAAACATATTAAAAAAAAAGTCCTAACAGGACATCTCATTATCACACTTATTTTTGCTGTGGAGTTTTATTAGAAAATCATGCTACTCATCTGATCTGCCACAACAACATTATCCCTAGGGCGTTTTTTCATATCAAGGTTAATTTAAAGTGATTAGCATAAGCGCTACAGATGTTGCTATGGGGATAGGAACCTCACATCTACTATGATGGACATCACATGATTGCTGTTACAGCGCCAGTATGATTGGATTATTTGTTTTAATGTCATGCGAAATAAGTCACATGATGAAGATCAGAATCTCCTTAATAGCATTTCATATTCTGGAAATCAATCACCTTTTCTCCATTTCTCAGTGTTAAAAGTGCCTGAAGAGCACATAAACCAGATGTCTTTGGTTTACTGCTGCTTGTATCTGACTGTTCGTCTGGTAAAATCTACCACTAGTAACTAAAATACACACCTATATGAAAACTGAAAAAAACCCAATTAATTCTATTTTACCATAATTACAAGTTTTTTTTAATAACCTGGAATAAAATCTTAGCATTAATGCAACTCAATCACATTTTATAATAAATCCCTATACTGAATGCATGCAAAGTCATGTATTGATGGATGATACCAATGCCATTAAAGTCAGTGAGAAGCACCTTACTTCCTTCAGTAGGTGCCTTTGAGTTCTCTCTCAATTCAGTCACAGGAGTATTTTAGTGTATAGTATTGCAGTAGAGAGAAAAAGAAAAACGTTTCCTAGGGACACAATAAGGATAATAATTAACATATAGAAATGTGGCATATTTAAAATATTAATTTTAATGCATTGCTTAATAACACCTTACTCATAACTGTGGACAAAAGACTATGATTAATAGAGTTTAGCAATATCACTTTGGTGAAACATGATGGCTTTGTCATCTACAGAAGGATACTTTAGAGTCTACTGGGTGCTGAGTAATGCCTCTTGGAGACACTGTTCTCTCACCAGTGACTGTATAAGCAGTGAAAGCTCCTAAATTTGGTCTTCTAAATTACATCTAGAACACACTCTAAAGTAGCTTCAAATATAGCTTATGAACCTTGCATCCACTTTCCTCTCTTGTGATTATTGCTATGACTAATGTTTGGATTTTATAGCTACAATTTTCTTATTTCCAATAAAGTAGAAGCAGTTAATTGGGAAACTACTCTGAATGCTGGCTTTACTTTCTAGATAATTGTATGTCTTTGTTATGTGATTTGGTTTTAAGCATGCTAATGTTATTCTATACAGCATGATGTTATACTGAAAATTAATAAGAAAAAAGAACAAGAGGATCTTTGAACACACTGAGAATAACAAAGAATATCTTAAGCTCATACTTCATTAGTTTGAACACTGACTTATGGAACTCTCACTTCTACTTTTAAAGTGGAATAAATTTGTAGTTTAGATAGCACCTTTCAACCCTCAGAGAATGTCAAAAAGTAATTAGGGATTGATGTTATACTCTGACGATAGGTGATAGGTAATCATGACATTAGAGGTTCTTTGAGCCCAAGCTAACAATAACACCGGTTCATGGAATTGGATTTGTTTGTCATGTTAGCTGAAATTCTGTGGTATTACTATGCTCTGTTCACAAGAGGTATTCTGATCTTTAATTTTCAAAGAATAGTCACCGGGGAGGGACAAGGATTCAGTTTTGTGATCACTGGAAGGGCAGAAACATCAGCAGCTCAGTACTCAGAACCACCCTCAGCAGTAGAATAGAATAGAATAGAATAGAATAGAATAGAATAGAATAGAATATTTCAGCTGGAAGCAAGGGATTTAAAAGCTCATATCACTGCAGAAGTGTTGTGTCTGCTGAGCAGTTCAGTTCCCTGTTGAATAAGCCACACAGTATTTGACTACACAGACAGTAAGTACACTATGAAAAGAAAGACCAATTGATGGGTATCTTCACAGTTCTGGCCCTTTCTATTTACTCGCACCTTTCTATTTACTCTATTTACTCTATTTAAGGAGACTTAATACTCAGTTCTTCACTCATGTTGATATAACTCTTGGTTTTTTTATGCACAATACAGTGATCTTAAAAGATAAGGAAGTTGTTGCTATGACTGTAGTAAAGCAAAACAGTTGTTCCTAACTGGAATCTGAAACAGAAATCTGGAAATTTCTACTCTGCCTGCAAAACAGAGAAATGGCATTGGGCCTCTTCATCTACATATCCACATACAATCCCACTCCTCCACAGACAAGCAGTAAGGCTGTGGATCCAAGCTCTTCTCCATTAGTAATGATTGCTATAGTGTCTGAAGTAGCTGGAAACAATCAAGAAATGCTAGTACATGCAAGCCATTTTATTTTGCTGAACGCTACAGCGGAGAAGTAAATCAACTCCACCTCCTTATTTCTCCTCGAAAGTTTGATAAGTCCTTGATATATAAGACTCTTCAGCATTGTATTCCTTATGTGGTGGTAGGTATTAGTGCATTAATACCACTACACTAGAACTAACTAATGCAGAAGTAATACAGAGTCTTCTCTTCAGCTCCTTTATTTCCAAGTTTTTCATTCTGACAATATTCTTCAAGTAACAGAGAATAGTGGGCAGGGTTTTTAAGCACTTTTAACAGTAATCATGATTTTTTTAATGGAAAATACTGTCAGAATGGTTTGCTGTGATGTTACTCTGATGATTTGCAACAGCTGTGGTGATATAGTGCTGTAAAACTATGGTTACTAAAATGAAAGCTCACACCCAAAGTATTTCTGATTAAAAATTAGTAATTATTTTTAAAATATAATCTCATCCCTTAAGGCAAGGATACATGATGCTAATTTTCATTTATACCAAATGCATTTCAGAAAATTTCTAAAGAAGAAATTTGAAGAGATTCAAAGATATTATTCAGTACTCAAAGGCATTAACAGTTTTATCATTGAAATGTTTAGCAAATAAAAATATAAGCCCAACTTTTTGAATTAAAAAAATTTTTTTTTTCTATTTCGAATGTTTCTATACTTCCAGCTATGAGATTGTATAAGAATTTCAACCCCTTGTGCAGACAAAAGACTTCAGGAAATGTGTTACGATCTTTGACTACGCTTTTAGATTTACTGTATATTCTAACCAAGTTTCCAGAAATTCACCTGTCAGTACTTAGAACTGCAGAGTATGTTGACTACAATAGCCATTAAAATTACTCACTCTTTTCTGCAGTTCAATTTCCTATGCTCCACTTGGGTGCCCTACATACATTTTGTGTCTATGAACAAGGGCTGTTTTTTTCTATATAGATATGTAAGTATTGGATTTTCCCCCCAGACTTTCTATGTAAATGCTTTGACTTTTTTTTGTTGTTGTTATAATTATGTAACAACCTACTAAACTAAGAATAGTTATCCTCCTATGCTAACAAAAACAACAAGTTTAAAGATTAATAGTTGGTTTATAACAAAAAGGAACATTTTGCACTGAATATGATGGTGCCCTAAAATTGGCAGTTTATTACTTGTAATTTCTGTTGTTGTTTTTAATTGTATCCTAGCTCTATTAAAAAGGATCTTTGGAAAAATACTGCAACACAGAAATGTCATAATCTGGCACATTTTAAAGCATTTTTATAGGATCGTGAACTTGCAAATGGAAGGTCAATACTTTCCCAGAGCTTGCATGTGGTCCCATTTTAATTTTAGCATTATCAGTAAGATGCAGTTGTCGTTACCAGAGATCTCCCTGTGTAACTCCTAAACCCAGAAAATGCCAGTCCTCCAGCTGTTGTGAATCAGCATAGCTCTGATGAGGTCAGAATTTTAAATATATGCCAGGAAGGACTAGGAACTGGTATTTGGCACTTATTTAGCATCATCTTTCTCAAATGAGAGGGCTTACAACTTCAGTTGATTTTAGTGTAGCTAAATTCGTGTGAGTGACAGGATTGTACTCTGATAGAATACAACTTCAGGAAATTATTATGTTCAAGCACCCAGAATTAATTTGTGAATGGGTTTTGTAAAAAACCTCAGTGTTGGACTGCGTATCAAAGAAATGGGAACTAGAGTGTTAATGTCGGTGGGAGGAGACTTAGGGCTCTACTCAGACCCACTCTAAACATATAATTGCCAGTCAATAAGCTTACAATTTATAAAGCCCAACAACTCCTTGTAGGATGTCTGCATTTTCTTATACTTCATTTATTATTGCGATGTGCATCAACCACTCAGGAGTTTGAAGTTCAAACTGGAATAATAAAAAAATTCTAAGGATACAAACCTCTGATTGCTTCTATGTCAAGAAGTATTGAGGGGTGAAGGTTATAGAAATTATTACAAATTTTGTTTATCACAGGATATGTAGGTTTTCAAAGTGAAGGAACGGAAGGGAAGGGAAGGAAAGATTTATAGGATTTCTGTTCCAAGGATGCATGGTCAGGCAGAACAGAATTCTTCTGTTAGATTTTGTAGTGTGATCCTGCCTTTCTTGCTCATAGGCTTGATTCTCAAAGACTAGCTACATGATTTTCCTCATTAAGTGTTGTCCAAGATTATGAGAAAACAAAGAGTTAATTCCTCACACTCCCTACAGTTAGCATGAGAAGAGAGGGCAAGGTTAGGACAGGAGTTCAGACTCTGTTCTTTTTATTCATTATCTGTAACAGCTTTTCAGCCATAATGGGACTTACACATGAAAAGAGGAGATTAATTTACTTCTACAAAGAGAGGGAGAGGATGGTGATGCAGTGAAATGCCGGAAGAGGACAGTTGAGCACATGTAGTCCTCTACCCCAGATTTCTGTCAGTGGTCAAACTTTTTCAGGACTTGTAAGAGTAAAGGCACTAGGATTTAAGGTCACAGTTCTGCTTGTTAATATTAACCTCCCAAATGAAGCTTTTAGTGGCCTATTTCATCCTACTTGTGAAAGAGATGAGAATTTATTAAGAGCTCGCTCTCTCTAAATTTCCCATTACTAAATTAAGCATGGAAGCGTAGTTTTCTTTTTCCTCAGATACCATTTGTTTCCCAAAAGTAATTACAATATCAGCTTGATAAAGGCTCCTAGTAATTTTGTTAAGAAATTTTCTGAAAAAGAGCAGGGAAACTTAACAACCTAAGAGAATTGCCTGTGGAATGGCGTGGGCTCTGGAGACCCCCCTCCTACCCGTTAGGAATTCTAACCACTGTAATTAGCAGCAAATTTCCCTATCTCTGTATGTTAAACAGGGAATTCATCTTTGGTTTGTTTCTGCCTGAGGCAGGGAGAGACTGAAGGAAGGGAAATGTAGGCATGTGCCTGCCTGGGTTAAGCAGCCTTAGCTGCACTGGAAGGAAGCAAATCCACAAATTACACCAGCCTCTGATTTATAACCTGTGCAACCATGTCAAAGTCAAGGGTCTTACTTCAGTTATAATCCAGAGAAAAATGCAAGTGCACAGGTAGATAGGAAACACCCAGGTAGAGAAATTATGGGGTTATAGATGAGGTTGTTTAAAAACTAATGAATAAAAGATGATCATTTCCATTGTAGAGTTACTGTGCTGAGAAAACTAGTAACTTTTTGTGAGCTCTTTTACTGCATATGAAGTATCAATCCTTAGATGAGTAAATATTTTCTGTACCAGAACAGTGAGAAATAGGGAACATGATTACTATGTAACAAGACTGATAATGTCTTATATTGTCTACCAGCCATCCCATGTGACTCTTGACGAGCTTCTTGTTGCTGAATGGTAATGTTAAAAGGAAAAGAGGGCTGAAAAAATAAAAGAAAAATACATTGCTATAATGAATAACAAAACTAGACACTAATAAAAAATAACAAGGTGCTTTATCTCATGCATTATATTTCATTATTTGTTTATCTATCAACTTTATGAATGTTCATACAGTTGCTGGTTTAGGTACTACCTTTGAGCATCCTCCACAAATGGCACTGAAATAAATGGTCACTAATCTGTGCTCATAATACTCCTAAAGTGTGCACAAAAGCCAGGAGAAAGACTTCCTATCCTAATGTTCTCCTAGGGATCTCAAAGTATGTTATGTAATTATTTCCAGTGGTTTAAGAAGGTAGATGACAAAGTTAATTGTTTTGTTTCATAAACAAATGTTTTGTTATAAATATATACACAAACTGATGGCACAATATGACATATGTTTTAAACTGGACCTGGCTCTGAATATTATAATTTGCTTCTGTTTCTCTGGTTGTCATAAACTAATTGCAAGCTCTGAGTCTTTCTTTAAGCAAAAAGAACTAGTGATAAACTTTGCAGTTTAGATTCTTTTCTACTTTTCTGGTTCAACCACTACTAAAGATAAAAACCAAGCTAAATTGCATTTTGAATGATCCAAAAATATTATTCATTTCAAACTTACACTCTTTCCTCCCTGATACCAGCAGGAATGACAGAATAGAGGATGAAAAGTGACCAGTGAATTAGAGAGCAAACTGTCATATGTACCACTTAGAGTACCTTATTTTTAAAATCTGGGGCAAATAAAAGATGGCTACTTTAGATTTGGCTTTGCATTGCACCTTAAAAAAAAGCATTTAATTACTTTGGTGTCAAAAGCTTTGCTAATACCAAACTAATTTGCATATTTTTTGCTGTTCACTTAAGGTAATTTTGTTCTATGTTAAAACGCTTATCTAAAAAGACCTTGGCTGTCTTTAGAGAAAAAAACAGATTAGAAATACATAATCAGCCCTTTTTCTTGGATTCACAAAAGGAAAACTGAACTATCTGCTCTTCAGTAAAGTGTTCCTTGGATGTAAGTTTCCCAGATGACCTTTTTTTATTATTATTTATGCTGCTTATACATTTTAAAACTAAACATTAGTCCAGCCATCATGCCATAGCTAAAGCCCAGGGATAAGCAACTGCTAATTCTGAGTAACAGAATAACTGTTTTGAAAAAAACAGTTGAAAAATACAGTGCTTTGAAAAATAATGGTATGAGAAAATAAATGATATTATACTCTGAGATTTTTTTTTTTTTTTTCTTATCATCTGGACATTATCACAGCTATTCTTCCAGTGCAAGTATTGTCACAAATACTAAATTTCTGACTGAGGTCTATTTTTTTCATCAGTGGCTGAGTACATGGTGAGGCTGGGTGGAGTTTGCTGCATGGGATTTTTATCTTTGCATTACCTTGTTAGGAAGTAGTGGCAATATGACTGCTTTGGGGGAAGCTAGACCTCATCTGCAGTGCACTTTTTGTGCCATTAAGAGATTGCGTTAATTACATGCCTCAGAGGCTTCTTTTGGTAACCTCTAGAAGCCAGAAAGCAATTTCTTTTGCCTTATTGTTTGACAAATAGTAGAGGGGAGAATGAAATGGGGTAAAGGTGAAGAGTTGAAACATCAGAGATGCACTTGGAGCTGGAGACAGCATGCATTGCTGCTAAAAATTCTCATCTGCTTTGTTGACGTATTTTTGTTAAACAGTTAGGGTTAAACTTAATGATGGCAAATGCTATGTATCTGCTTTTAATTGAGTATAATAGCATTTGTCCTCTACTTATGTTAACAGTTTTCAAACCTCCCTGTACACAAATACCACAGAGTTTTAAAACCACAGCAGTCCATGCCAGATCATCCCACAAGAGACTGGACATCATCCTGCTGGGAGGCAGGCCCTGCCCATTGCCAGAGGATCCCATTGTGGGAGTGTTCAGGGATGTCCTGAGTGAAGATGATAGCAATGATGGGCTAAATACTTGCCCTTGAAAAGTTAAGGAGGCTAAAAACATTAACACTACAGCATAGGTGTTCAGTTTCTTATAAAACATTAGTGCAGCATATTTGTCATGACATAGAGGGAAGGTCAAGAAAAGGGTCTTTGTGCAGGTGTAGAAAAATTTGGAGCGTACTTTCACCTTTATGACTTTTTGGTACTGGCAGCAGAGAAATGTCTCAGGACATTGTTAGTGGGGAAGGGAAATCATGTTCAGGAAAGAAATATCTTCTATTTCTCTGAAAGAAACTGAAATAACTGCTAAGTCATTATGCACTGCTAAATCACTTGGCAAAGGATATCTTTTTCCTATAGAATTTAAAACAAGTACATACAAATATGACATGTTTGCACACACACTTCTAGAATTATTTATTTGATATAAATAAACATGGCTGTCATAAAATCATTAAATACAGAGAGTTTAGACTACGCTTAGAATCATCCCATAATGTTTGCATGTCTATATATGAATAATATTTATCACTATCTGGTCTTGAGTATTTCATCATTATTTTGCATTTTTTATATAATTACATCCATTATTTAGCAAAAAAAATTGCATCAACAGAAGCATGACAACTGAACTCTGGTGGTGCAGTTAATTGCTGCTAGATCTTGTACCTCAGACTGCATCCCAATTAATTTATTGCTTGGATTTCTAGGTAGCCATCATCCAGCTGTAAATACATTCAAGTGCCTTAGATTTGATTGTTGGAAGAAGATCCAAATAAACAATAACTTGATGATTTTGGATACTATGCCACATATGATTAAACTTTTATGTATTTTTTCTAAGGAAAATTTCCATTCTAGGATTTTTCTATCAGGCTTTTGGTTTATAGTCTCCTCTGATATTTTATATTTTCTTACAATATTGAAAAAAAGAGTGACAGTACTGAAATGGATTTCTTTTTTTTTTCTTCTTCTTTTTTTCTGCTTGGTTGTAGTTCTTCATGAACTCTTGTGTTACAGATTTCATTTTTAAATACTGGTGGAGCATGGATGCAGACTGCCAACATCAGTTAGCTCATCACTAGAGTATGTTGTCTGTAGATCAGCTTGAGCATAAATATTATATACCTAAGCTCCCATACTATCTGTTTTTCCACATGAATGGCTTTATTTCACCACAGAAAGAACTGTAATGAGGCCATTAAGTGACACAGAACATACTCCTGTTTAGTCAAAAGGAAGCATACAACTCTTTGTGCTACCTTTGTGTATTTTATTCTGAATGTACACAAATCTGAGAACTTGAGATAAAAATATTCAAGGAGACCATACCTTATTCTTTTTCTCTGCTTTTTTTTATAATATTTTAAAAACACTTCTGTGCCACACATTAAAGTCAAGAAGCTATGATTATTTATCCCAGATGGGTATCTGACTTGTATCTGTTTTGTTCATAGCATAGAATCACAGGACCATAGAATGGTTTGGGTTGGAAGGGACCTTAAAGATCACCTAGTTCCAACCCTCTTTCCATGGGCAGGGACACCTTCCACTAGACCAGGTTGCTCAAAGCCCCATCCAACCTGGCCTTCCAGGCCAACCAACACTTCCAGGGATGGGCCATCCATAACCTCCCTGGGAAATCTGTTCCAGTGCCTCACCACTTTCACAGTGAAGAACTTCTTCCTTACATCTAATCTAAATCTACCCTCTTTCAGTTTAAAGCCATTACCCTTTGTCCTATTACTACATGCCCTGGTAAAAAGTCCCTCTCTGGCTTTCTTGTAGGCCCCCTTTAGGTACTGGAAGGCTGCTATAAGGCGTCCCCTTAGAAGAGCCTTCTCTTCTCCAGGCTGAACAACCTCAACTCTCTCAGCCTGTCTTCATAGGAGAGGTGCTCCAGCCCCCTGATCATCTTTGTGGCCCTGCCCTGGATGCACTCCAACAGATCCATGTCCTTCTTATGTTGAGGGGGCCCAGAGCTGAACGCAGAACTCCAGGTGGGGTCTCACAAGAGCAGAGTAGAGGGGCAGAATCACCTCCCTCAACCTGCTGGTCATGCTTCTTTTGATGCAGCCCAGGATACAGTTGGCTTTCTGGGCAGCAGACTCACATTGCTGGGTCATGTTGAGCTTCTCATCAACCAGCACACCCAAATCCTTAGGGCTGCTCTCAATCCATTCTCTGCCCCACCTGTATCTGTGCTTGGGATTGCCCTGATCCATGTGCAGGACCTTGCACTTGACATTGTTGAACTTCGTGAGGTTTGCACGGGCTCACCTCTCAAGCCTGTCAAGGTCCCTCTTGATGGCATCCCTTCCCTCCAGCGTGTTGACTGCACCACACAGCTTGGTGTTGTCAGCAATCTTGCTGAGCGTGCACTCAGTCCCATTGTCCATGTCACCAACAAAAATGTTAAACAGCACCAGTGCCAATACCAACCCCTGAGGAACTCCACTCATCGCTGGTCTCCACTTGGACATTGAGCTGTTGACTGCAACTCTTTGAGTGCAACCATCCGGCCAATTCCTTAACCACCAAGTGGTCCGTCTGTGAAATCCACATCCCTCCCATTTAGAGACAAGGATGTCATGAGGGACACCATCAGATGCTTTGCATAAGTCCAGGTTGATGACATCCATTGCTCTTTCCTGGTCCATCAATGCTGTAATCCTGTTGTAGAAGGCCACCAAATTTGTCAGGCATGATTTGCCCATAGTGAAGCACTGTTGTCATTGAAAACATTGTTTACTGTGGGTACTTCTGAGTGGTGACTGAGCATCTGATACATGGAGCTGGCTGACTAAGACGTTTTGTCTGGACAACTAAAAAGCTTTTAGACCTGAATTGCTTGCTTTTCTGCTCTAAGCATGTAAATCCCCATTGAAATAGGACTTAGATTTCTACATACTTCTTTGTGTCAGGCTTTTATTGATATAGATGTACGTAACACTTCTATAGGTAAAACCAGCAAAAACCCTTACAAAAATCATAACCAGACATAGACATAGATATTCTGACATGAATTATTCTGATGTGTTTATTTCTGAGAGAATGACTGTATTTCCCAGTTGAAATTTATTTCTAAGCTCTGAACAGCTTAGAATCAAAGCAGTCAAAGCAACCAGGCTACACTGTTTCCTCATATTTTCAAGAAAAAAAATCCTTAGTGTGCCAAATGTGTATCTTCAGGGCAGCAATATGAGGAAAAAAAAAATTGATTCCAGTACTTAAAAAATATTTGACTAAAGTACTCGCTGTCTTCCCCAGCAGGTAGAAAATCATGAAACGTTTAAACCCAACCATCTTAATACCAATTTATTAAAGCAGTTGTATCTTCAGACATACCAAAGAGAAAATTAAATCAACTACCTTTATGAAATGTATTAAACTAATTTATTTTACTGCACCTCAGCAGGAGGAAAAAAATAAAATGAGGACAAGCCTGCCACCAGTAATGAATAAAAAACCACTCCACAGCAGGAAAGAAAAGGAACAGAAGGAGAAAAAAAAAAAAAATCTAAGATTGAAGTCAGTTCATCATAAAGGGTACCATGTGCAACATGACAGCTGTGGTCAAAATAGGTGCACCTTTGTAACTATATGCTGATGTTCATTCAGATATGATGTTCTCATCTCATTATTAGCATTGTCTTACAAAACTTCTCAGTGTGTGCATAAAAAGAAGCTAAAAAGGTGGCCCACTAAAATAGCTTACAGAAGTTAAAAATAATTTAAAATACCCATACCAATCATCACCCTATACTTCTGTTCAGTGTAACACTGTTGATTTCCATGAAGCTGTAAGACATGGAAAATATAGCCATAATGGAAACACTGTCATCCAGGACTCTGAGGGTGATATTGTCTCTCTTTGGGTCATATCCTAGCTGTTTTCAGAAAGATATTTGCCTCGCTGTACTGCCAGTTTGAGCCTCTGAAGTATCTGCTAGAGCATTCCCAAATGGTCTGGCAGGTCAGTGTCCATTCAGCAGGTGTACACATACAGCAGCCCATCAATTTCTTGGTTTTGGAAAATATTTCTCTTGGAGAGATAAGAAAGAAAGGGAATGGCAGATATGCACAACTATTAACAGAATGTTCTTTAAAATGTTGAAAATGTGTGTGAATATGTGTCTGTGAGCACAGATCTTTAACTTCACTGGACAGGATATAGAAAGGTTAAACACATATTTCACCGTTTTTTTTTCTGTAAACATACTAATTTCATCCTTTCCAGTTAATTCAGATATCTCTGTTGTGCCTAGAACTACATATTTACTGATTTACTAATTTCATTAAAACAATTCATGCTAAAATGTCATCAGCTGTCACAGGTTAATGTAATGTTAAAGGTGTAACGTGGGCAATATGTGTGCACATGTACCATGCAGCCATGGAGGTACATATTCCTGTTCCACAGGAAGATCACTGGCAGAGGATGCTAGCAATGTCATGGTAGTATCACTGGTGAAGAGCTAGCATCTGGATAGGAGTGGTAACATTGATGCAGACCCCTGATAGCACATTTAGCCTCATTTGGGAAAGAAGAAAACTAACATGAAAACCCTGGGGAATTGAGAGGAATAAGCCTGGATAGAACCTTTACTGAGAAGGCCTTTTTTAACATTATTTGGTCCATAAGGGCTGACACGATGGAGTCAAGCTACAAGAGCAAAGTATGTTTGAGTGAGCATCCCTTGGTGTCCAGGGAAGAGTTTGGTGGTTTTTGTTGTGGTGATTTTAAATGTAGAATGACCAGTCAGTTTCATGTCATTCAGTGTTGAGATTACCTGTGGACAATTACAAATACTCTATCTTTTCCATCTCTGATAACTTTCCCTATGTCCTAGAACCCAACATGGGACCTGGTCCAGCTTTCTGACCTCCTCTTGTCTTTGAGCATGTTCAAATACTGCTCTGATTGGTATCAGTTCAGTACACTGAAATGGCTAAATTTGAGGGAGTTTTGTAGTCCACCAAGTGTCAATATAAAATTTAAGTGAGAGGTCAATGTCATCTTACTTCTAAAATACTAACCTTAGAAATGTCCATTTGCTGTAAGTGCAGAAAGAGGAAGCTAATGATAAAGCCTCAGGACGACCTAAGGGAGGTGCAATGATAAAACTGTATGAAATCCATTCTGTGCCAAAATAAATTCTGCCAAAATTACGTTATTTTTTAAATATGGCTGAACTTGTTTTTACTAGGTAAGTAATTTTGTATTGGCTGTGGGCTTTGCATCAAGTGGCCATAATATTTTTTTATGCACCTCTGGAAGCTACCTCATGGCTAAACGGTGAAAGAACAACATTAAACTCTCCTATTGGAAGGTCAGCACCCATGTAGAATGGGCAAAGTTGCATACTGCTATTAATTAATTTCCAAAGAATTGTTCTTGCACACAGCTGCTGTTCTTCTAGAAGAAGCCAATATAAGTTGCCTCCATATGACAGAATACTTGTAGCCACATGCAGTCCTACTGACTTCAGAAGATTTCCAAGCAGACATAAAGATTTTGGAATTAAAGGTAAATGCTACCAGGGAAATAAATAAATAAGCCCTTTTTTATTATTGCTACAAATATTCTTAACATTTTTCAAGAAAGGAATTCCCTGCTAAGAGATTGAGGATGCATGTAGCACACAATTAACTGAGATAGTTTCTGGTCTTTTTGAGAAGAGGTGTGTCTAAAAAGGAATCCGTTGACTGTTTTACTTGGGTTCAGTATTGAAAAAAAGAAATTAAAATCTTTTGTGATGGAAAAGATGTAAAAGGGGAGACTATCACTCTTCCCAGCCAAAAAAAGCTGGTTTTAATTTCCATTGTATTGCAGATGACCATATTTGTGTATTCCCAAGGAATCCTCAGTGGTACTTAAGGAATTAGAGATGCTGGGAAGCCATTTTAGGATTGAAGCAAAAGAAAAGGAAACCAAAAAAGGTCCTTTGCAAAAAGGAGGAAGAGTGTTACAATTAATAAAACATTCTCAAATAAGAAAAAACATTGATGGCCGAACTGCAGGGATTAGTTTTAGGGCCACTATCATTGCTTATAAATGACTCATAAGGTGGCATGAAGAGCAGAATATAAATTTGCTTGTGCCATAAAATGAATTTAAGATCAAACAATCCAAGTGACATTGATAGAATTCAGTAGGATTTGTACAGATTAGAGAGTAAGGATATAAGGGGGAGAGAAACAAAAAAATTTGCTACACAATGGAAGTGCAATACAGTACATTGACGTATTTTATCACTTCAGGTCCAAATAGCATAGCTTATAAAGTAGTGTCATAGTCCCACATATAATCTATTTTTCTAATAAAATTTATATATCTTTGTAGCCCCTTAAGCTTGCAGAGCTTGACTACATAACAAACAGTTTGTGTCTCTAATGTAGTTGCTCCATAATTTAATGGTTTTAGATAATCGGAAGGTAGAATTTATGAAACGCATTGTGCTGGGAGAATTCCAGCACCCTACCCCATGTCATTCTTAATGTGTGCAAACGGGAATCTACTCTCCAAAAGCTGTGACCCATTAATGTTCTGTTGCAGAGGGATAAAAAATTAAACAGGTCTCACAGGTCCAGCTTGATGTGAGCCCAGTCAGCCATGGTGAGGGACATGACAAGTAATGCTGGGGAGGACCAGCGATTTTTCGTTCTGTGGAGCTGAAAAACAGGCCTGTTCTTTCTTTCCCATGTAGATATTATTAAAGTCTTCAGAAAGCATCTGCATTTGCTGATCAGGAGATGAGGAAGAACCTACTTCTTTAAACATGGTGAAAATCTTTCCTGTCTCCCTTTTCAAGGAAGCCCTAACAGATGGTTGAAAGCATCTGCATTTGCTGATCAGGAGATGAGGAAGAACCTACTTCTTTAAACATGGTGAAAATCTTTCCTGTCTCCCTTTTCAAGGAAGCCCTAACAGATGGTTAAGCATGACTTCGGCAGAAGGACTGCTGTTTGGTCCTCTTGCTCTGTTTTCATGGCAGAACATTTTGCAGTCATGGTGGAATCCATGAATCCATGAAAAGCCTGTAAATGGGGATTATTGGATGATAGCCACCTAACTATGTTCCTGATGATAAGGAATTAGTGTATGTGTTATTTTTCCTAATGTATGCAGATATATGTTGAAAAGATGGATTAACTCTGAGTCAGTCACTGTGGAAAATATGATTTGGTGGATAAAAGCTCAGTTCTCTTTGGCTCTAAGTGAAGTAGTAAGACTGAAGAAAGAAGTTATGTGAGATATTTCATATGAACACATAGACTGTTCTGAAATCCCGTCCTTCTCTAATACAGAACAATAAGCAAGCAGGCAATGTGGTGCCTGCAATTATCTTAGAGAGCTTCTCTCTGTGTAAAAGGAGCTGTGAGTGTATCTTGAGACTATGTGCCAATTTGTAGAGTTTATAGCACTCCCATTCCTTTTGTGCTTCCTGGGTATTTCTATGTTGCCGAGTTGCCTACATGATCTGATATAAAATCATCTGAGTCCTACTTACTCCTCTGATATCTTGATAGTGAGTTATTATATTCCATTTTTTTTCCTTGCTATTCATGCACTTTCTATTCTGTGGCGTGAGTATGTGATGCTTGTAGCCCCTCCTGCCCCCACTTCTCCACTGATGCTCTTTATGTCAGTCTTTCTTGAACAACAGAGACTCCATAGTATTCCCTTAGAGCTGCTGCAGGAGGAGGGATGAAGCCTCTAGATCTGTTGAAAATATGTTTGCTCAATGCCTGTAGGCTGTGTATGTGGCAGCCAAAAAGCTCACTAGCTGCAAGAGGGTGAGAAAGAAGCATAGGGTCACACGGAATGTTTTGGGCTTTCGCTCAGGGTGATGGTAAATGTCTGCACTCACAGTTTGTTTAGTTCTGTATGAAGGATTTGCTATTTCTAGTCTTTGTTTTTAACTGGAGCAGAGAAGCAGGTAATATTGTATGAAGGAGCTGGAGCCCTGAGGCCAAGATAAGGACCATGGATATGCCAGGCAGCAGAATTGCTACCTGTCATTGCACCTTGAGAATTAATCCAGAACGATCTATCAGAGTTGTATACGAAGTGTAAGGGAGATATACGTTCATTAGTTGCTTCGCACTAATACTGACATCATACAATACTTGCTCTTCTCTTACAAGGCTATACAAAAAATAAAGTGATCATGTTTCACCTTTAATGTACACAAAATAGTATCTGAGTTAAAGAATAATTTATCAGTGCTAGAAATCTGTTAATGCAAGATAAAAGTCAAAAGATTCAAGAATGTGATCACATATACTCTTGAAATGCAATTGAAATATCAGTTTTAATCTTATTTTAGTTGCTGTCTGAAGCATCTCTGCATATTGCTTCAGAAAGCATGCAGTATAAAAATGGGTATGTGCTAGAGTTCTATTAGAATGTATTTTCATATGTAGTCATGAAAGGAGAGGTTAAGATGAATCAGTTTTACTATGGTGCCATGTGATGCTCTGCCATGAGTCTCATAAAACCTTGAAGCATCTTTTATGTTGGTCAGGTTTTTAGGTTGTTCAGGTTTTTTACTGAAGATTAGGAGAGAGGAGGATTTATCATTAACAGCAAAGTGATGAGATGTTTCTCATTTGTGTTTGTTTTCCTTATTGAGATAGATGTTGCACAGGCTTCTCCCCTTACTTAACTCAGTTGTGGTATCAGATCTACAAAATGAATTGGGTCCATTCCATCTAAGGAGAAAAAATACATGGATTAATTTAAATCTCACAACAATATGCTTTACAAATAACCAGAAACAAGAAAAGCAATTAATATTTTTTTTAAGTTAGGGGTAAGCCACAAGATTCATAACAAAGTTCCTAATCTATTGTAAATTTACTGTGAGGTTACACGTGTACTCAGTTATGAAAAGTAGCATTCCAAACATTGTTTTGCCTAGTGAAATTAAGAGGAAAACTCTCTTTGTCTAGTTTGGGGAGAGCAAAGAGTCCTCTCCAGACATATCATCTCAAAATGCAGCAAGTATCACTATACCACATGCTCTTTCTGGAGAGCAGAGTCGGTCAGGCAGCAGCAGCAGAAGGGCCCATGGAGAGGCTGGTGAACATCTACTTGTGATGGCCTCAGCTATGCCTTACCTGAAGCAAACTAAAGGGTATTTTCTAGGGGCTGGAGTCATGCTTACTTCATTGGCTGAAAATTCTTCAGTGTTGTCCTAAAATATTTGAGAACTAGGTTCTCAGTAACATCAGGGTCACTCTAAGCATGTTCAATGTCAGTTTTTGCTTGCAGGGCTTCTAGAATGAAAATTATTGTGCTTCCTAGATCCATCTTTTTTTGTTTGTTTCTGTGTAATAGTAGAACTATGTAAGGGGGTAAATTTGCATTAAAACTTAGCTGACAAGTGAAATGAAAAATTAATTATTTGGAAAACTGCTTTAAATGGAGTAGGCTTAGGTAGCCAGCTTAAGTTGGAGGCTTGATAGCACCCTTTGAAACTTGTTGGAAATGTGAAATCAAGTCCTGATGAGGATGAAGATCTAATCTGAGAAAAGCTACTCTTTAGTTTTGAAACATGTCTGAGCTTGTTCATCATGCTGGGGAAAACTGGAACACTAGTAGCAGTTTTGGGGGAGTATTTTATATTATTTGAGAGTAATATTATATTACTGTACATTTTAGACACTGTAGTCAATAGCCAGAACATTATTTTCCAGGGGTCTGCCCAAACACAGAATCCAGAAGTGCCCTGTATCCTTAGCAAGGTTGAAAGAAAGGGTAAGACAATAAATAAAGTAACCAAAGAGGGAACCAAGAGAAACAATGGAATAATATTATTCAAGATGATAGGCAGTTGTATCAGTGGCCATGCTGTTTTCATGGCAAGAGAGAGTTATAACAGAGAATTTTAATGAAGCAATCAAGGGGTTTATGGGAAGCTCCTCCCACGGACAATGTAAGTGAACAGCAAAAATTATTTCCTTAATGTTTTTTTGTTCCTTTTTTCTTCCTTCTCATTTTACAGTTTCAGTTCATCTGCGAAATATGCAACTTGACCCGCTGGCTACAGCAGGCTATATGTTAACCCAGCCATCCTGTGTCTGCATTTGGCATCATCTGTGGAGTTTTTTTGCATCATGTTAAAAACACAATTCAAAAAGCGAAAACATCTTCCTTGTTTTTCTAGCACCATTACGTAGTACCACAATGTGGTTCAACCCTTATCTGTGTCTGCTTTGGAAAGCAGTTGATAAAGATGACTGAGGGAACAATTTTTCCTGCCGGTGCTAACACTCCTTGGAATTATAAGCTCTGGCTAGTGAGACTAAGCGGGTAACTTTAATGGAATCACCGTCATGTTACCGTAGAGAACAGTCCTGCACTGGAAATCGAGTTAGCTAAATGATCTAATAAGTATTTTCCATCTGTAATTTCTTGCATATTAAGTACTCTTTCCAAGCTTTTCCTTCCTTTTCCAGCCAAGTTGAAAGTCTCGTGCTCCTAAAAGAAACCAGCAGTAAACCATGTTTTCCTGAAGGTGAAAAGTTTGTTCTTGCACAGAGTAAATCTCAGTTGTAGGTTTTCTAGAGAGGGGTTTGTCTGAGGAGAGAAAGCTGCTATATGCTGCTTGCTGTGGCAGCTGGATATACGGGAGGAAGGGAATTGGCAACACTGATTCAAGCCCTGCAGGAAAAAGTTTTCCCTTTTCCAGTATATAAACATTTATAGCAGGTTTTGTGTCATCTGGGATTCAATTTCTTTTCTAAATCAAGTGAACTGTTCTACAACAGTTCAGAGTCAGTTAAAAGTATTCTCTCAGGTCAATTTTGATCCCGATTGCAAAATTTGAACAAGTGGTTCTATTAGTCTTTCCTGTTTCTGAGGATATTTTCTCTTCTCAGGCTATCCTTTTGTGATTTTTTTTTCTTTTTTTTTCCTCTGCTGATCTTGAAGTGCAAACACTATTTGGGTAGTGACTTACAGCTAAAATCATAAGGGGAAAATGGAGCTAC
Source organism: Haliaeetus albicilla (assembly GCF_947461875.1). Taxonomy (NCBI): domain Eukaryota; kingdom Metazoa; phylum Chordata; class Aves; order Accipitriformes; family Accipitridae; genus Haliaeetus; species Haliaeetus albicilla. Next base: position 25,647,640 of record NC_091488.1, read on the forward strand.
TTTGAATTCTGTTTAAAAAGAAAAAGAGGTAAATTTTCTTACCTTCCTTTCACTAGTTCCATGTAAAGGATAACAGAGAAACCAGTAAAAAATAGCTCCAAGGTGTAAATCTGCAGAGGGCGCCTGTGGAATCTGTAGTAGGACCTTTCCATGGCCCTGCCACTTTCTTAAATATACTTTGCAGTTGCAAAGGGAGTTCCTTTTATTGCTTTTCCCAAAGCTGGAAGATAGCTGAGATAATTGGTGCTATTATATTGCTTCTAATGTATTTTCCTTAGCTGCTTTCTCATGAGTGTGTACCAGAAAACATGTTGCACTTGTATAATGTAAATTGATTATACAAATATCCCAGTCAGAGGTCTTTAAAAGTGCTTTTGGGAACAATATTCAGTAAAATAAAGAAAAAAAGGTAAATCTAGTCCAGTCCATTTACTGACAAGTGTAGTTAGTCTTTCACATTTCTGTGCAGAGAGTAGGTAACTGTCAACATAACAGTCTTTTGAGATATGCTGGCTGGCAAATATTATCCTAGTTGTAAAAGTGAAAGAAACCAATGCAAAAACACAAGTAAGGCACAGATCTATTAATAGGATAAAACTGTCTTTCTGCCTCACACTCAAGGCTACCTCCTGCATATGTGTGTATATATATGTGTATGTACCTATATAAACACCAAAAGATGTGGATCATTTTTCCCCCAGAAGAAAAAAATGTGCATTCTCCCTGTTCTTCTTGATAAATCTGGGTGTGAGAGAGGATCCTGACAATTAGATACTCTCAGCAGCTTTGGAGCCTCTGGCTATTGCAGAGAGCTTTAACCCCTGACTTACCTTCAGCCGCATAGGTCTCATCCACTTTGTTTAAGACTGTTGAATTGGCTTCTTGTTTTTCCCACTAACACTCTTTCCTTGGTGCATGAGACAAGACCTCATGTGAAATCCCATTCATCTTTCTTCAAAACTATTCAGTTTGGGTTCACTATGGGGGTGCTGAGAGGTCAGGTTTTATTCCATGAGTTAACTGCCCATGAAGTTGGTTTTGGTGTGTAGTTAGACAGTTTTTCTTTTTTCATATACCACTAGGGTTCCAGCCCTGTTTAACTTTCTCTTCCACTGCAGTTACTGCTTTTATTTCACACTAGTTCAATGACATTTAACTTTCTCTTTCATATCTGGGAACAGAATGGTCAAAACAGGGTCTTAATTGTTAATGTACAGCTAAACAGAAGCCTGCAGCCTGTAGGGGTGTCCTGGTTTCAGCTGGGATAGAGTTAATTGTCTTCCTAGTAGCTGGTACAGTGCTATGTGTTGAGTTCAGTATGCGAAGAATGTTGATAACACTGATGTTTTCAGTTGTTGCTCAGTAGTGTTTAGTCTAAAGTCAAGGATTTTTCAGGTTCTCAAGCCCAGCCAGCGAGAAAGCTGGAGTGGCACAAGAAGTTGGCACAGGACACAGCCAGGGCACCTGACCCAAACTGGCCAACGGGGTATTCCATACCATGTGATGCCACATCTAGTATAGAAACTGGGGGGAGTTGGGGCGGGGGGAATCACCGCTCAGGGACTAGCTGGGTTTCGATCGGCGGATGGTGAGCAATTGCAGTGCACATTATTTGTACATTCCAATCCTTTTATTATTGCTGTTGTCATTTTATTAGTGTTATCATTATCATTATTAGTTTCTTTTTTTCTGTTCTATTAAACCGTTCTTATCTCAACCCACGAGTTTTACTTCTTTTCCCGATTTTCTCCCCCATCCCACTGGGTGGGGGGGAGTGAGTGAGTGGCTGCGTGGTGCTTAGTTGCTGGCTGGGGTTAAACCACAACAAGGGGTTATGAACATGGGACAGTGTAACGGCAAACATTGATGTGTAGTCAGACAAGAACTTACATCAAGCTGGTTATAATCTGTTGTGCCAAAATGGTAACAAAAATGTGGAACAGGAAGAGCACCTTGACATCATGATTGCTGTTGTGGTGATTCACTCACCTGTTTATGGTATGCTCATGCAGTGCTAGGTACTTCCAGATGTTCAGAAAGATACAGGTATCACCTGTTTCTCCAAGGACAAAGGAAGACTAAGTTTAGGACTACAAGAAATTGAGCATTTTTAGAAATGTCTTCTAGATGAATGGGAAATTAACTCAGGCAGATGGTAATATGTTTGAAGGTTGTATCATAAAAGAAGGCACAGCAAGGTTGTGCAAGGAGCTAACAGATTGATAGACCCTGGAGCGGGTAACACCGGTAACGGAAAACAAATGTAATGGAATAGAGCAAACACAAGCAGTGAGGCCACCTCACGTGGAAGGAGTGGCATGGCTGTTAGACAGACTGCCTGCTGCAGAAAAATTGCAAATTAGCTGTGCTCTGTGTTAGCCCGAGGTTCCTGCACTTACTTAGGATTTGGCATGGGCTAGGGGTTGAATAGGTCCGAGAGGTAAATAAAAGAGAAGTGAAGGAGTGCTTGTGTTTTATCAGAGTAGATGAGAGTGTTATAGAGTTGATGTCCTGCAGCAATGACTATGTGTGAGTGTTGGATAACTTTCTGTTTAATAAGTTAGGCATAATTCAGGTCTTTGCTTTTTTAAGCAAAGTTTTTTAAGTTTTTTAACTGGGTCAGCTCGTCTGATCATTCACAGGTCATTTACAACACACTATATATGCTGCTTGTTTGTAGCTGTTTGTGGAATTAGTTTGTGTGGAAGTCGTTTGTGAGAAGCTTTCTCATGTGTTTGCTGCTTCAGTTTTGATTGCTCCTCTGATTTTAGATGAGACATAATTCAAATGGATCCTGAATAAATCTCTTGGATTAGAGTACTTCCTATGCTAGAAGAACTCACAGTTTACATCCAGCCCTCAAAGTCAGAATAACTCTTATCCAGACCCAGTGACAGTGCTTAGTCTGAAAAACTTTCCAATTTATTGAAGTTCAGGTCCAAGTCCAAAAGATGTCTCAGGATTATCTCTGGTATAGACCTAGATCCAGAGTCAACGTCAAAACATTTCGGGGTTCTTTCATCACCCAGATATTTTGAATTAGTTCATGTTTTGCTAGAAAAGCATCTTGGATTTTCAGTAAGAGAAACTCCTTTTATTCCCTTCTGGAGCAACTATCTTTTCATTAGGCAGATTACTTAGGCAATACATTGTACTTGTTTCCCTTAGGCCTAGTTTCTCTCTCTCCTTCCACTGTCCTGTTGATCTCCATAAAGATTGTTGATTAATTGCTACTGAGACAGGAAACAAATTAGAATTTTCTTCGCCTGCCCAACTGCTCATTAGAAGACAAAATTCAAGAAACAGGGCCAAATCTGAACTAAATCAGTTCTAGAGTGGCTCTTGTGCCAGTGGGGCTCAATTGACTTAGTTCAGAGTAGGCTCTGACCCATGATTTGTAAGGAAAAGTGAAAAATTGCCACAGGAAGGAAAATACCACTTTTACTCTACTGGATTTTAATTTAGGACAGACATGAGGAAGTGATTCTCATCAATAATGTAAATTCCAATTTGCTTTCACAAGTGAAGTGGAACTCAAATGCTAAGTTTTCTTTAGGACTTCATGTTCTTGACAGCTACTAGACAAGGGAAACCCCTTCAAGTCAAGGATGCATGTTTTTTAATAAAGGGACCTAATCTCTATTCATTGCTTACCCAGGGTAATTGCTGACTGGCTCTTTTGGATTACAATCTGATTGTGTCTCTTCACTTCCTATGAAAATTACGTGTGTTTAGTACTTGCCTGAAATGACCTTCTGCAATATTTTGGGATGTTTGATAACATCACAATACCAAACATTTTTCTATAGCTTTAAATTTGTTTTTTACTCTCTTCAAAGTTTGCAGATACTTCTTTCCCTATCAATTTTTCCCTTCCTATTTACCAAGTCATTGACTTTTTACAGTTTCACCTATCTTTCTAAATAGGTTTTTTGCTGCTTTTTTCTTTTCTTTTTGTCCACATACCTCTGCAAACGATAACCAGGAATAATAGTCAGGTTTGTGCTCTTTCCATACCAAATTCTACCTGTTATATACAAGAATTATAAAGTAAACAGAAGTTAAAAACTAATTCATTTGAACCTTAATTTTGCCTCTTGGGTAGAGTTTGAGTTTAGCTGCTCTGTCTGTACATATTCATTTTCATTTATCTAAAGAAATTTCATTTATTTAGCCAAAGCTATTTGGCTTCCTTATATACATGTATATATATACATATATGGATATATTAATGTACACATAAACATTTAGTCAAAGTGTTCTGTAAGTGTATGAAGCGCTTGAAAGACACGTGACACACACAGGTTGAAGGCTCTGGTATGAATCTCTGTGCCTGGTGGTGTGGGAGAGGTCTCCATCCCCTACTGCAGCACCAGCCTGGGAACATGATGTGTGGCTTTCTGCTGCCCACCTTTGCATCCCAATAGTACTGCTTGGAGCCCACAGGGTATAGGAGCTGCATATCCCAGCTTCTGGCAATGCTGAAAGCCTATAGATAACCACTGAATTATCAACTGGAGTAGGACTCCAGCTGCCTGAAAAACTAGAAACTCAGAGCCAGCATTATTCCCTGCCCTCCCAAACTGTTTTTTTAGGGTTGTCTCTCTTGTGGCCTTTATCTCAAAGGGCTGTAATAGTCCAGTAGAGTTCAATATTCAATAGAGGTGCATTCCAAAGTGCCCATTGCACAAGAGGAAGCACGAGGAACAATGGGAGTCAGAGGGAGCATGTCAGAGAAACAGTCCAGGAATTTTTCATCTTTGACTGGCTCCCAAATGATCATGGACACTTTGGTGGGTTATTTTTCTGGAACTATTTCTAGAGTAACCTCAAAAAAATCAGCACCCTTAATAATCTGTGCATGTGTGTTTAATTTTTTTCTTCTAACTTAAGCTTTCTGCTCCCAAATAACTTTTCTGAAGAATGATGGTTATAAAAAATATAGAATAATCATCCAAAATTTCAAACTGGTAAAAAACAAACAGGGAAAAAAACCCCTACACTACCCTCTCTGCCTGATGTCTTGCTCACTCCCCAAGTTGATCGTATAGTACAGTAAATATTTTGCAACTTCCCCAATCTATTGGCCCAGACTTGGCTGGCTCTGGTTTGGATATATTGCAAATGGTTATGCTTAGGAGAAGGAATATTTGCAGACGGAGACTTACGTGTGGAATTACTGTACTATCTTTTCAATAGAAAAAAGCATTTAGAAATCCTCCTGCTGTGAAGGGACAGAGTGGGCAGTGACACACAGCCATGCCAATAATCATATATGAGGGAGGTGGGGAGCAGTTACCTGTATGTATTCAGCTTTTACTTCTGACTCTGTTCTTGGGGGTGAGGTTCCTATGAAGTAAATCAGGCATACAGGTAAATAGTATGATTATCATTCCTCGCCAGGAGAGAAGTCTTAAGGAAAGCTATGAAAACTGACTGAAAATATATTCCTGTCATACAATGAGTGAGAATTAAGACTGTTACTGTACTACCAGTGACTACAGGAGTACTCAAGTAAAACTTAATTTTATACAGCTAGAAAACAGCAGGCAAAGAATAACAGCCACTATTCCAGGGCTTTCAATAGGGGTTGGACAAAGCTACAGTCTGACTAGTTACTTGAACCTCTTGTGTGATTTGCAGAAAACCTGGGCAAGATTCATCTCCTTGCGTGTTAAGCAGTGGTTTGTGTTTCTGTGGTTGAGGGGCATGACCACCCAGCCCATCAAGGATCAGGACCCCTTTTAAGTGGTGTTTCTAGCAGGTCTGTTTTGAAGTTTGCCTGTTCCTTTGGCAGTTCTAAATAATAACCTCTGTACAATAAAACTAGAGATGGAAGTATTTCCTGGTTACAGCACTACCTTTTAGAGTTTGTTATTGGTCAAAACAGTGTCTAAAGGTATACTTGGGCAGGGGAGGTAGGGCACAGCTTGGTGAGAACAGCTCTGATGGACTGCTTTTAACCTGGCACTTTGGCACATTGCAAAGAGATCCTTTAGCTGCAGAAACTTTACCTTAAATTACATCTGTCCTTCTAAAGTAGATCTTGCAGATGGCTCTGCAAGTGTAAGGCATCTTGGTCAGAACATGTGATGTGACACACAGGCCAAAACTCAAAAAGCAGGCCCAAATTTGGAACTAGTGTAATTCAGTATAGTTCTTGAGGCTGTAGGGCTTAGCTGATTTAATTCAGCTGTGTATAGTATAGCCATGATGCAAGTGCATGATGGCATTTGGTGTAGTAATTATGAGTGATTGCTATCAGATGACAACAGGTGGTACATTTGCTTTGTTTTAGTTCATTAACATATCCTGTCTGACAGTGTAATCCAGCCAAGGAATTAGTAAACTAAATGACAAAAAAAGAAAGAGAAAACAGTGTGGATGAGATATTATGTTGTCTGCTTAAGCAGCAGTAGAGAGGGATTATGTATAGGTAATTTGAGAAGCTCTGTGGTTTCCAGAGTTTCCCAATGTGCGGGATAACTAAAGGACAGTTTAGGCAACTGTGTGAAGACCCTTCAGTGGGCTGCTGTCAAGAAGGAAAAGAAAGTGAATCTGCTTCATTGACTACTGTGCTTTTCCCTCAAGGTCACAGAAAGTAAGCAATCCTCTCTGTTTTTCTGAAATGGTCATTTATAAACTGAAGGGACCAAAAAGAAAGTTTATTGTGCTTCCCTGGTACTTTCCTACTAGAGCAAGAGTTGCTGAGAGTCTGTAAATTATGCATAACTTCTTTACACTTGGTTGCTGTTTTATAACACAGCATATATGGCTATTATATTTTAAAATATATTTTATTATATTTTATGTTATATTTTAAAATATATTTTAAAATATAATTTACCTTCCTTTTATAGACTATGTTTTATGTTGTTTTCCATACTCTGTATTTTCCTTCTGTTTCCATGCTTAATAATTTATACTTCTTAATTTGAATTATTCTTGTTACCTACAAGTTATCTTAAAATGAATGAAGATGAAACTAAGGCATTGGTAGCAATGGAGGGAAAAAAAAAAGGCCAAAAATGTGAGGGTTTTGTAGTGAATAATGGAAAAATTTGTTTTAATGGAATTCTAAAGGATATTGCAAGGCAAAATCAGAATGTTGTCTGGGTACAAGCCCTTTATGTAAATATGCAATTAGGATATGTAGAACACCGCTCAAGTATTATGACTGCAGAGGATATATAATTTTTAACTCTGAGATTAATAACCACAATATTACTTACATTACATCTGTTTTGTAGTATTATTTCTAGTGGCCAGGCTGATTCACTCAGAGTGAAAAATTAATCACTTAATCTCTCTTGTGTCTGGGTTATTAAGTTTTAAAATTAAAACAATAATTTGGCATACCTGCTGCTGCTTCCACTTTTGTTGCAGCCTACTGCTTTTGAAAGTAGGTGTCCAGTTGTTTAGCAGCAGTATCTGTCAGACATTTGGAAATTCCAGACAAATGTTGAAGTGCATGTGCATAGGCTGACTCTGCTGTGTCTGTGCAATGCATCTAAAGCATCCCAGACACTGAACTAATTGATGAAAATTAACATGTTTGCAGGTGTTTGCCCAATCCTTTGTCTGCCTTGACTGTTTAAACCAGAAGTTTTCCATGGCTGTCGCTTATTACGTGTTTGTACAAAATCTACCATACCAGGGCCTTTAGACGGCACTGAAGTAAAGCTGGTAAACAGTAATACAGTTGCGGTTTTCCTCCCTAGCTGGAAAGCATCCTTTTCCAGGCATATCGCCTAGGAGGAGCTTTGTGAGATAAGAAGTAGCTAAATAAAGTTGCAATACAACAGAAAAAATGGTTCTCCAGTTCTTTGATGATTGTAGTATAAATGCCACTGGTACAGTATTTACTAGAAATAATTATTTTTTTAGTTGCTACCTTCTTTCCTCTAAAAATACAGCATGAATCTGGACAGATCAGCCAACATCAAAGCTTTTCTGAATCTTAAGCATGATGTCTGGTTGCAGAGTAAAGATACTATCTGTGTAGAAGTGGAAGCTGGAACCTCTCCAGCCACAAGCCTCATGCAAAATCCTAAACCTTTTGAATCCCTAGCGGATATTATATACTGACATGCTATCCAGGTACTGAGTTTGACAGAGCTAATAATACTATATATATGTATAATTATTGAAATTACCCATACTCTTGTGGTTTAATGGTGTTCAGTAAATTGGCATGCATAATTTATACATCATTGCTGTCAACCATCAATCCAAATGTGAGACAGCAACATATAAACTGAATGACAGAATAAAGTGTTTACGAGTTTATTCAGGACAAGATCACCATAAACCACGACACTGGAGATTTTCATATCATTTTTTTCAGTATTTGTGTGAAATAGGAATCTGTCTATGGGATTTAATTTGTTGCATTACTATAAAACCTCTTCAATAAACAATTTAGGAGACAACTACAGTACTCTTCAAAAAGACACTGGGGACAGGATTTATTCCAGAAGTCAGTGTCACCGGTTTTGTTTCAATTTTTGCTATGGCTTAATATTTCAGCCTCTTATAGAAATATCAGTCATTTAATAACGATATGGAATCCTAAAAATTTACAAATGGATACACCTTTGAGGCTCAATCAAGAGATACACTAAGCAAACCAAATTCAACTATTATCATGCTGATTTAGAATAATAATTATGATTTTCCAGCTATGCATTTAAGCAAGAAATGCTTAAAATAAACCTTGTCTTCACACACCTGAGTATGCATCTATGTGCATGTATTGTCATAGCTTGAAATTACTTTAATGTTCACGATATTAATCAAAATGGCAGGGTACATTACAGATGATTCAAATGCCCCAATCTCATTACAAGGGACTTGCTACACATTGATATTGGTATTATGTTTTCATTTTTATTTTAAGAATGCAGTAAACAACTAATAATTGGAGATGTTCTAAATTTCTTTTGCAAGGTGCCAAGTGCTGAAAAAAGTGATTAGCATGAAATGAGGAAATCTATGAATAGAAGCAAAAGAGAAACTGCTGAGTTATTTTTGGCACTCTCTAATGAATAAATTGATTGTTTTCAGTGTTCCGTCAATGAGTACAACAAGTTAAAATGCACTGTGAGTTGAAACATGCTGCCTCACTTTCACTTGTTTTGAACCAAGTCTATTAGAACAAATAACCACCACAAATCTTCTAAAGAATTTAAAAAAAATAGATTTAATGCTCATATTCACATAGATGCTAAACTTCATGGTTCTTATAGAAACCAAAGATCTAATTGTACTTACTCAGTCAGATTTTCACTAAAAATAGGTTTTGATCTTATATGTGAATTTCTATGACTGAACACTAGGTCATAGCTAGTGGCTACTTATCAAGTTAAGCATTAGTAGAACTTTTTCATGACTTTAAAATAGCTCTTTGGCCACAAGTTATGCCAGCAAAATAGCTTTCCTTTGATGACTGTTGATTTACATCATTAAGAGATCATCTAGAATGGCTATTAACCTGAGGAAGGACATTCAAAGGATGTCTAAAAAGTAAAGACATCAGTCCAAATGTGAAAGCAATCATGGTACAAATGCATTTAGGATCAAGGTTGTGATGGCACATCTGGTAAGTATGGTGAGGATATGCTTACCTACTAAGTAATCCAGATAAAGCATTGCATCTCATGTTAGTGCCAGCATCCTGCTTTGAACAGGAGTTTGGACTACAAGACTTCCTGAGGTCCCTTTCACCCTGAGTTATGCTATGATCCTAACCTTGAAAAGTATAAATGCAGTTCTTGGGTTCTAAGTGACAATAGGTAATGACTAGTACGTTGTGAATGTTTTTCAGAAGCTTACTACGTCTAGTTTCTTAAGTCTTGCCATTCTTGCTGATAAAATTTAATGCTTAACATTCTAGAGGTGATGATATCATGCTCAGTCAGTACCAAAAAAAAAATACAGATCTAAAATATGAAAGAAATTAAAGAGAAGAGTATAATTTGTATCTTTATACATAGTCCTGAGTAAACTTTGTCATGTCTGCTAATTATAAATTCCTGGTACAGTACCATTTCTGCTTTCTGTTGAGTTTCATCTTGTCTGACTTAAGAACTCAAGAATGTAGTTGTCAACAGCTGAACTAACTGTCCTCTGCTGGTTTTATAGTCAGAAGAGGGGAGCAGTCACTTTCATTGCATGAAGTATCTGGCCACCTGCAGTTCCTCCTCTCCTGGAAAACACCCTCCAGACATGCCTGTTTCTCTCCACTGAATATGAAGTAGGTTTAGATGACCATCTCAGATGTTGACACCCACAATAAGGACCCTGTGGATCCGCCTCAGCCTGGAAGACCAGGCACAGAACATCACACACACGACCATGACACCTCTCGGAAAAGAAACCAATGATGTCAAAAGAACATTTTAGCAGCAGTTTGTGGCCTCTTGTTGTGTCTCTAAGGTATTTTATATAGTTCATGTGAATGACAGGAAAATGGACAGATTTGTGTGCTAATTAGCTACTAGTAAGAGAAAGGCCATAGTTTTCTCTGAACCCCGTTGAAAATCATATTTAAAGTTACTACGGTGTCCAGCTATGTTATTTATAAGTAAAACTGCAACATAGGCCATGTGATGTAGTTGCTGTCAAATCCAAAGATATCAATCAGATTCTACATGCGATGGCCCTTCAGACGAACCCATTACAAAAATAGGATTTAGTGTGTGCCTGGTGTCAGCAGGAAAAAGCATAAGGAAAAAGCATAAACTTTGTGACATTTATCTGTTCTGTCTAAAGACATACTTAAAACACTTTTAAGAGCAGCTTGAACAGAGCATAAAACCTTGTTCAAACATTCTAAAATGAGGAAGACTGTTGGTGAGATAGTACTTCAAGAAAGATGGTGTCAGGGTGCAGCACAGTGCCTTCCCTCTGCAACCAGCCCTGTCCTGTAGCCCCCAGCGAGGTGAGCCAGGATGGGACGTGAATGATGACCAGGGTCGGCTGCAGTCTGGCCACCCCAAACACCGCTGCAGGCCCTGTGTCTGGCTGGGCAGGCAGGCCCCAGACCAAGACAGGGATGGGGTGGGGTTGGGGGGGGATGGTGCCCAGCTCAGCAGAGCCCAGGGCTGGGCAGGGTGCTGGGCATGGACTTTCCCATATTTCAGTTTGTGCCCGTTGCCTCTTGTTGTCCTGTCACTGGGCACGGCTGAGAAGAGCCTGGCTCCCTCTTCTTTACTCCCCCCATCACATATTTGCACACATGGATCAGATCCCCAGAGCCTTCTCTGCTCCAGGCTGGACAGGCTCAGGTCTCTCTGCCTTTCCTTCTAAAAGAGATGTTCCAGTCCCTTAATCACCTCTGCGGCCCTTTCGTGGACTTGCTACAGTATGTCTTGGTCTCTCTTGAACTGGGGAACCCAGTACTAGACCTAGCACTTAGGTATAGTCTCAGCATTATAGTATAAGCCACATGTAGTGAAGTCTCCATTTGATGATTTCACCCAAGAAAGGAAGCTACATGGAGGGATAAATGGAAATTTTCTCCAGATAGGCCTGTTTTGGAGAGAGTAGCTCTACTATTGGAAATTCTCTGGCATATGTGAGACTACCCAACTATGTCAGCTCTTTAAAGCAAGGAAATATACAACAGGAAACATACAGAATGTGCAGGTGCAGTTCTTCACCAGCCAGGAGGAGGAGAGATCAGATTTTTAGGTTTTATTTCTAGTATTTTTCAGAGCTTTTTTGCTTCTTGGCACCTGAGTATCTAAATGGGTCAGCACAGTTTTCTGCTCAGCTTTTTGGCACTTGTTTATGTTTGTTTTGTTTTAAATAATAAATCTGATCATGGCTGAAAAGTTATTCATAATGTTTACTGTTAGTATTGCAGGGTAAAATACATAAAAAGGAGAACACAGGTCTTCTACTAGATGAATTCTTGGCCTTTCTTCCACTTCTCATCCTACACTGTTGTCCTCCATAGCACTGTGAGGCAGGCTTTGGGAAATCTGTAAATCCTTGTGAAAAAACAGCTGTAACTCTGTAGACAGTATTGATTCTCCAAGGTATGATGATACCTCCAATAGAAGCTATGCTGGCCTTGATAGGGTTTTAATGTCTGCATGAAATGAGACTGAACTGGAGTAGGAGTATATAATACATTTCGTTTTGGACTACTTTCCTCTGCCCTTTCAGTTGTAGGCATCCTTCTCTCAGCAGCCACTAGTGTCAATGTCAAAGCCATGCTGACAGGACCACTAGTCCCTGTTGTCCTTCAAAGTGTAAAGGGTTTACCCAGGGTGTGTCACATGATGCATGGGTTCCCTTCCCCATATCAGCAAAGCAAGAAATTTTCTTGTCCTTTGAAATTTCTTATGTTACTTCTTTTACCTCTCACAGGTAATGGAAGCATCATGCCCTCTAGACTATCTCTAAGTAACCAAAGGGAGCACTGCCCTCTAAAGGTTGAAGGTGAGATAGAAGGCAGCTTTCTATATACTTTAGTAGGTCTTTTCTGTTATCTTTGTAAAGATGTTTTAGGTCATAGCCACCACTTAAGCATGAAGTCTGAATACTTTGTATCAGCATGGGAAAGAGTACTGGTGTAGTCTTGCCAGGTTTATGATCAGAATGAGTAATAGTAATACAAAAATAATATACAAATTTAGTAGTGTTAGAAAAATGACATAGTTTTAAGCTGATGAACTTTAGGCACATTAAGGTGTTTTGGAAAAAAAAAAAAAAAATGAGACCTGAGTGATATTTTCCATAGCTGCTACCCCAGTGTTTTTTTTAAATAATGCGTATTTGCAATTTTAGATCTTCAAAAATCCAACACTATGTTACAGTGAGCAAATGCGTGGGGTAAAAGTAAAAATGGATTAGTAAAACACTTAAAGGTTAGCATGGGACATTGAAGTAAAAAAAATTCTGTGAGATCCTGAAATTTTAACTGCTACATTTTTAATGTATCAATAATAATTCATAGTAAGACAGGTAGGCCGGCAATATTTACCTACATTTCTGTAATGTGGTGTGCACTAGAAAGTCTTATTCTAAATAATCCAGTAAAAGATGGATTTTTGGTATTTCAGCTTTAAAGTCAGAAAAAAGTTGCTCTGAATTTAAATCACCTGCCCAAAAGATAAACCCACATTTTCTAGAAAAACGTTTTTATTCTTAAAGTATGGATATAGTCTTGAATGTGAACCAAGTCATCTGAACAAAAGAAATTGGATAGAATCTCGAATTGCTTTGGAATAATGGACTCAGTAAAATATAAATATAGTAAAGAAAAAAATGAGTATAGCAAGACTGGAACACAAACAGCAATACTTCCAAGTCCTGCTTACCTACCTAGAATAAAATAGAAAGCAGACTTGTCATGATAAAAATAAGAGCTATTTGGCTTGTTTGCTGGGTGAAATTCAAATTCTGTAAGACATACCTAGAGAATTTAAAAAGCAAAAAAGATCTTGCTTGCACCATTCTGGGGCCATAGAAATGACCTCTAGCATTAAAGCTGCACTAATTTTCACATTTCTTCAACACCCCTTTCTCTCAACCTATTCCTCTGCTAGTCCTAATACAGACTAGAAAAATCTTGCAGGAGCTAACAGCTCTCAGAAGATTCATATATATGCAAGCCTCTGCTCCTGACACAATGCTGGGAGCAAGAAGGGGCAAGGAAAGGAGCAGAGCATATCTTCTGCTGTGGAGGTAATACTGCCCAAAATGTGGGGAGGGCATATTTGTCAGGGAGAAAGAAGCAGTAGAGGAAGATGGTTTGGTCTGTAGCTACGCCAGGCAGAGCAGTGAATGAGACCAGTGTCACCAATGTGGGGCACAATGATATTAGCATCCAGTAGTATTTTATCAGTTGGTATGATTTAGAAATTTAGAAATTGTTATGATTTAGAAATCATAGCATGACCATGGTGTTGGTGTGCTGGATGTGACTAGGTAAGTAGCTCAAAGTCATTTGAGGATTTCTCTGAAGAGGAAGTTCCCATGGCAAGTCAAAATGCATTTAGAGCAAACGTGTGCTGCCAGAATATCATAAAACCATCTCAAAGCCGAGAAGGATCAGGTCCGAACGGTCAGGTTCTCCTCAGGTACTGCCTTGTGGAAGACTGAACAAATGCCATTTAAGTCAATGGATTGATAAATGAGGGAGGAATTAGTTTTTTCTACAAGGAAAGTAAGCTCATAGCAGCCAATGTCTTATCAGAGTTAGACTCATCTGCACTGAACTTCTCATACAGCCCTCAAGCTGACCACCAGAGTAGTAGAGCTAAGATTTTTCTCCGACACTGAACACAGTTTTTGAGAATGCCAGAGGTTTTTACACCTATCCACATTACTTCAGTATATGAAATTGTCAGGCCCCAATTTTCTTTCTGTAAAGGAAGTATTTAAAATCATCTTTGAAATGTGCAGTTTATTAATGTTCGCCCAGACAGTCCTGTGCTGTGTTCACTCTAAATGGCCAAGTGTCATTTTGGGCCGGTGGTTCAAAGAGCAATCTTTAGTTGCAGCTGCTATGTGCAGGGAGAGTGAAAAAATTATATTTGTATTTTAATTTGTTTTGAAAAAGTCTGTCTATACTGTCTGAAAAGAACTCTGGAATGAGAAAAGGGGTAATTTGCAGGAAAATTACAGCAGATGAGAGATAGGTTATGTATGGCTACTACCAGGATGTAAGGATATTTTTTGGTTTTCACCAATTTGCTATTAGTAAATATTTGCCATTACTAATTATTTGCTATTATTTGCAAATTATATGCTATTAGTAAATATTGCTAACCCTTGTTTAGCCCTCCCCCCCTTTTTTTGAGCTATAGGCTATTTATTTCTGTTACTTTTTATAACTGTAAGAAACTAATACATATTCTGTGGTATTGTGCATAGAAAATCTGTCTTCGGGTAAAATTAACTTGTGTTGAGACAACCATCAGTAAAACATTCAAACAAAACTTCTGAATTATTAACTGCATTCCTGGTATATTGTGATACTAGAACCTCCCGTATGTTTTTCAACCTCTGCGAAACATAACTGTCTTCCTTTTTAATCTTCCCGAAAACTTTTACAGAAAAAGAAAAAAAAAAAAGCCCATAGAATGTGGTATGATTGATGGAAATTTTGGAATATTTTCTCCACAGAACATTTTTTTAAAGTATTAAACCTGTGAGGTAGGATGGAAGTAATTTCTACCCTTTTCTGTCTGCTCTCTGTGGTATTTGCATTCTCATAGTGTACATTGTCTGCTGAACTGCCCATAGCTTTCTAAAATATGAAGTCTGGCTCTATAGTAGTACTCTGCATTGCTTTAGATTTAATAAATAAGGGTAGAATGGTGGAGCACAGATTTCCTGGCAGCTATAAGCAAGAAAACAGGGATTTGAGATAATCCCTGAGAAACAGTTAACACTCAAATCCGGTTCTCACTTGAGGAATAGTGATAGTAAGACAGGGCTTTCTGTCATTTTGGTTTGTGTAAAGAATATTCCTGTCAGTAACCTTCACGAAATTTCATTTGACTTGCATATTAATAATATTCATAACCTCACACACTTGCTCACATGTCTTCCTGGAAAGGAAGCTCATCATTGTGGCAAAGATATTCAAATGGTATAAGTTCACATAGCTTCACTAAAATCAGTAGTTACACTGTCAATGGAGCTACCCTTTTTCAAATATTCAAAATAGTATTTAGTTTTCTTTAGTGATCTTGTGAATACCTATTTGACTGTAGGACCTTGCTCTGCCTGAATGATTTACAGTGGTTTTCCTATACTATGCAATAATTTTTAGGAGCCTGCCTGCAGCTAATTTTAATGAGAACTGTGGCTAAATCAATGTGCTCTGTTTCAAATATGCATATCCATTGAGTCTTTCGGTGTGTTCTGGATTTTTTTGATACGGCTTTCTATCAATGTGAAATATGTATCTTCATTAACTACTCCCCAATTATGTTTAAAGCAGGATAAATGCTGGGAAATCAAAGGTTATTTCTATTTTCAGTCTAAGAACCAATTACTTAATCTAAAGACCAGCACAATAAACAGTCTACCAGGTAATCTTATGTAGACCAGATGTCGTTCTGGAATTTGAGATACTGGACCAGAAATACTTATTATACCTCTTCCTTAGCTTGTATCCAGGCACGTTTACTGTACACTACTATATCCTTTAAGTCATTTTAAATGCTTACAGAAATCTGCATGCAAAGAAGGATTAGTTTATTTGCTGTCAGTTAATGTGGTTGCACGTAAAACAACTAAAAACAGAAATTTAAAATACAGTTGTGCAAATACTTCTAAAACTTTAAGCCAACACATTTTCAGTCCTGATGCAATATTGGATCATATTCTGCTAGTCAGCAGTTTGACAGCTGTTTTAGAAACAGTCATAAAATTACAATTCTTACTGTTGAAGATTTGTATGTTTAGCTGGCTGTACTGGTGCACTACCCCAGATTGTGCTTAGTCAATTACTTTGTTGCTTTAAAGGAGCATATTTGTAACCATTCTGGCAATGGAATATTCCATTTTCTTCTGTTGTAAAACTCATTGCTTGGTCATTCATACTATTATTATTTATTTCAAATAAAAAAATTAACTCAGTGAACAAAAATCTCCCCACTGCCATATAATTTGGTATTTTTCTATTAAGTAAAGTAACTGTGTACTATTTCTGTAACTGGTATGTCTTCAAAGAAAACCAATTTTTTCCTATCTTACAGTCTGTACAATTTCTCAGCTCAAGTACTTTTGTTTGTTTTTAATAGGGCTAAATATATTTAATAATCACAGTAGCAAATGGTTTGTATGCAATAAACTCACTGTGTACACTCCTCAGCTTATGCCTGCAGTTACCTATTTCATTTTTGTTCGTTATACTTCAATTTAATAGCCTCTGTAAGCTTAATGTGATGTGAGAAATTCCTGCTCCTTGTCCCAGTGTGAAAAGAAAATATACTCCAAATTTTGAGAACAGGATATTAATTTGGGGGGCCTCTTTTTAGTGCCCATAATACCACCAAATCAGGCTTGACCTCCCTATCTGGCCCCAGCTGATCCAGAAGTTTTGTATCTTTTTTTCCTGCACAGTTGTGTAGCTTCAACATGAAACATGACAGGTATCCAGACCTAGACCATCAGGTAGGCTTGTGGATTAGGGTCAAAGGCAGTAGGTGTGGAATTTAATCCCTTCAGGATGATAAAAGCAAACCGACTGAAAACTAACATTCCCTGAGCAGCTGTGGCAAGCCCAGGGCTGTCAGATGCTACACGGTAGCACCACGATGTCAAAGAAGCAGGAGGGCTTCCATTACATTCAGTGCTCCATGTTTCAGCCTCTTTCCCATGCCCCACCCCCCAAATGTGGGCAGTGTTTGATCACCCTGTCCAAGGCGACTAAGTCAACTTTTAGTGTTTAAAGAATTTGCATACCTAACTTTGCATTTGTAGAGTCTTCTCTGGCCGCAAAAGCCAAAATAACACACATACCACAGTGCCTAGCTTGTAGGAAGATAAATTTGCTGCTATGAATACACAGTAATTTGCCTCTCCTGTAACACCTGTTTCAAATGCTTGATCCTGATCTCTCCCTGAAAAGTCATGAGGTTGCTGACTGTCTTCATTTCTGGCTGAATCCTGTGGGAATGAATCATTCTCAGCATTTTGCAGGTGTCGGTTCTTAATGAGTGGGCATTTACAGAGACTAAGCCTGCTCTGACTGAAAACAGAGGCAAAATTCAAGTCAAATAATGGTGTGGAATGAAACCAAAGAGATACTCCATTCTCCATTCATGACTTTCTGCACTCTAGTTGCTGCAGAGGTCATTTTGCTTGTTACTACGTTCTTTCTCCCATTGTAAGACAGATTCTGTAATAGCTACTGTGGTCTTTGGTTTATTTGCTCCCATGAGACTTTTTTCTTTATACTTTAATTCTCTATCTCATTGTTTACTTGAAAAAAGGACTAGCAAGGAGGCAAGACCCCAATATTTTTTCTTATGTGCTTTCCCACTTTCTCTACGCAAAAGGTTTGTTAAAGATGTTTATTAGTTACCCTAAATAACATTCTAATCAAACATTTGGATCATTTCAGTAACTAATGTTTATTTTTTTAAGCAATATTTTAATTTGACACTTTGCATAATGCATGTGCCATATTTGATGGATAAATGCCTAGAAAAAATCATATTGCCTAATAAATAATGTTGGATTTAGATATCCCACTCATTTAAAGCAAACTTGTCATGGTTTATTAACTGTACTAACTAGTGGCTTGTTTATATCTGTGCATAAATAATATGAAGCATTTTTTAAATATGCCCCTTTGAAACTGCACAATATTACCCCTTTATTGTCATAGATTATTAATATCTCCTCTGTGGTGGGCAAGTTGCCAGTGCAGCTTAAACATGTATTAGAACATATCTTCATACACTGAACCTTTGCCTTGTCTCTTGGGACGAAAATTATTGAGGCTGAGGTGGTTCTGTGTCATAAAGGAATTAGTAGAGCAGCACATTTGTAAAGATGCAAATCTGAATTTATGTAGATGGTACTCTTGCTCTCAGGGTTATCCAGGTAGCAATGACTTTAAATTTGCTTGTGTCTCTGGGCTGCCTCCCTCATGCTGCAGAGCACCCAGCATGGGATCACATGATCTGTTCTTCCACACAGTTTCTGGGGCTGGGTGCTAATCAGGATTGCATCAGCAGGCTTAATTTATAGTTAACACTTGCCTTACTCTTCCCTCTGTGACCAGCAGTTAATGCTTTTCTTTACCAAAGGTTACTTGAGCACTACACTATTTATATAGACAAAGTATGCCTTTAATAATATGTGTTTAAAACTGTATACTTGGGTTACTGGTAGTGGCAAGCTACATGTAGACTCATTTTTTTCCGATGTCTCAAAAGCTGTTAATATTTGGGTGACACAGTCTGTTCATAAAACTGTCCACCTATCCCTATTTCAGGTAGCATATCTTTTAAAGTTTTTTCACTCCCCACTCCTCCCAACCTCTTTTATTTCTTAGCTGGCTTCAGGCTGAGCTTAGCTTACCTAGGTTCAATGTGACGCTTCACTGTTTCTTTCTCCAGTGTTGTCTTTCAAATATAGGCTTATTAGACCATCCTTAGGACAACAGATCAGTATAACCGGGCTGTGAGTTATCCTCATTACTGAAAACATGTGCTTCTTAACAAAGTTGTGTTCTTAATTGTGTCTTTGTTACCCTATATCTAATGGTCTCAATTTGCGTATATACAGAATCCAGCAAAAGGTTTTTAAAGTCTTTATTGTTTGGGTTTACTACCTTTAAATTCAGTATTTCCCTCTTTCAGATTCTTTCATTTGCTCTCTCTTTTTCTTTCATTTCCCCTACATACCATTCCTCATCCACTTCAGACAGTTTGTCTCATATTTCTGTCCTCCTTTCTCCTCATCTTCCTTTTAACTTCAAGCTGACTCTCTTTTGTGTTCACTCTGCAGTCTATTAACATTGCTACCTGGTTCAGGTATTCTATCCAAATGAGACTATCCTACTACCTCCTACACCACTTCCTTCCCTCTACCTGCTTCCAACATCCACTCCTATGCAAAGGACACAGGCCTTAGCCTAATCATGATTATAGCAGCATGACTACAATGGCATTTTATATAGCTCTGCTCAATGATCCACTTTAATTCAATAGCTTTTTGTTACAATAATTTAGTTGGGATCTGTGGAGGATGGGAAAGGAAGGGGAATGTGTATTTTAAAGAGCTCTGATTAATAGAACAAGAGCATGTCTACCCTATCTCTGATATCTTCTCAGTGGGCAAAACGTTAGTCCCTTGAGTCAAAAAGGAATTGCTGATTTTTATGACTCTGCTAGAGTGGAAGACATCATGGTCTACAGCACACAAGACAGCTGGGAAAAAGTTTGTTTCTCAGCCTCAGTTCCACAATTTGAACTATGGGTGCAAAAGTTTAGTCATTATCATTCACTCACTGCCTGTAGTGGCTAGATTGCCCACTTCCCTGCAAGCTACCCCCAAAATACGCATCTTCCTGCATTCACAGGGACAGTATATACAAAAAAGGTGAACATATGTTCCCTGTTCCTCTGGTCTACAACCCATGGTAGGCCTCATTTGTTTTGTATTGCTGCTGTTACTGTAGGTTAATTATTTCCCACTGTGGGTAACTCCTTCAGATTACATCTTTATGCAGCATTGTGTATTTACACCCTCGTTATGTTTTTAATAATGCATTTCATTACAGTTGGCAATTGATGGTTTTCATTACTGAACAAACTGTTAACTTACTGCTAACGCTGTTTTAATTGTTGGCTTAGTTTGATTTCCTTGGTTTAATTCTTTCCATCTGTGAGGGAAAAAGTCTTCATCTGTATTTGTGGAACTGCAAATTTTAAATTAAAATTTTAAATTTTTCTCAGGGGGCTTTTAAGAAAATTATTGCTAATTTTCTTGGTAATACGTTTCTGTCCTGTTCTTTTTTAACATGTATCTGTCTGTCCAAAATAGCTCAGGGCTCACTGAAGACCTCAAGATACGGCAGCAGTGCTGGTAACGCTATGTGACCATAAACAGGGTTTCAAACGTTACTCCTACCCTGTGCACAAGTCTAACTTGAAGTTATGGAATATGATGCCTATATAGTATCTACTGTAGTGTTCATCTTTCTGAAAAGGTAAAAGTTCGTAGAGACTACATTGTATTTGCCATAAAATATAGTGTCTCCTGTAATTTTTTTTTTTTTAAATTATGGGGAACATGCACAAATGCAGTACCTTCTTTGTAGTTCTGTCTTCGATGGTTTTTACTGAGGGGAAACTGGAAGACGGAAAGTTAATTTAGATCAACTTTCAGAACTGTTCTGGTGGCCAGAGTTTTAAGATGCGTGTTAGTCTTTTGCAGAGGGTGCAATCAGTTGTTCTACATGTAATGTAAAGGGGCTGTAGCAAGATGAATTCTAACTTTGCCCTTCCTTAACCCTGAAAGGCTGCAATATTTGGACATACTTGAAGCTGTTGATTTAGTTTGGAACCAGTTTCTAGTCTATCGTATGGCAACTCATGCCTGTTCATGGGATTTGATTTTCCAGTGCTCTACGCCAATTTTATGTTCATGTATTTGTGTTGATTTCTGACAAGTTGCATATGTTTTATTCCTCTCTGTCAGTCACATGGTGTGAAACAAAAATCTCAAGAATAAAATTATAGCACATATAGCAGAAGAAAGAGGAAAACCAGTTTTTAGTCACTGTGAGGCAAGGGTCAGTTCTTGTATTTGGGAGTAAGTAGCCTCTCTCCATGTTTATGTAGTGACACTTAATCCCAGTGGAGAGTCATGTGGGAGAGTTTATTTTTCCTCTCAACTTTTAATGGAATGTAATCAAACTTGAGGGTAAACCAACAAAGCACAAGCCTGTCTAGAAATAAATAATAATGATTAGGCACTCTAAGGAGGGTAAGCACTCTAAGGTAGGGGCTAATAGTGGAAGGGAGGCTTAAAGAACCACTTTTGCAATACCTAACCCAGGAAGGGATATGTGGAGGTAAAAAAAGGGGGTGCTGTCTGAGACCTGAGAAGAAATTATCTAGGTTGGGAACATCTGTGGACCAAAGCCTTGATCTGTATTACGCAGATGCTTATTGGCTTCAGGGTCTAGACAGTGATGTTGTAATGACTCTACTGTGCGGAGGTATTTTGTCATGAGCTGTACTTATTACACCAAAATATAAACCAATACATAAAAATAAGGAGAAAAAAAAAAAGAGTAATGATATTCCTTACTAAAAAAATGACAAAGCATTATACCTGGTTGAATGGATAGACATGAATATACATGACAAAAATGTATTCAAAATTTAGTTTAGTTTTAACATGAATAGGGTATGTGTAACCATTGCAAGTGTGCTAACACAATCAGACATGTATTTCCATCAACCTTGGTGGCCTGCAAAAATAAAAGTGTATCAGAACCATCATCTAGGCTTCTGTGCTGCCAAACAACTAGTTTTGCCCTACCTTTCCAGTCCCATATGTCTGATCTGCCTTAGCTTTCCCAGCTCATTGCTGTTCCTCTGTCTTGCTTGTCTTGCTGCTGAAGCTCATTTGTCCCAAAGTATCACGAGGATTGTCGTGGTTTAACCCCAGCCAGCAACTAAGCACCACGCAGCCACTCACTCACTCCCCCCCATCCAGTGGGATGGGGGAGAAAAATCCAGAAAAGAAGTAAAATTTGTGGGTTGAGATAAGAACGGTTTAATAGAACAGAAAAGAAGAAACTAATAATGATAATGATAACACTAATAAAATGACAACAGTAGTAATAAAACGATTGGAATGTACAAATGATGCGCAGGGCAATTGCTCACCACCCGCCAACCGACACCCAGCGAGTCCCCAAGCGGCGAATCCCTGCCCCCCTCTTCCCAGTTCCTAAACTAGATGGGACATCACATGGTATGGAATACCCCATTGGCCAGTTTGGGTCAGGTGCCCTGGCTGTGTCCTGTGCCAACTTCTTGTGCCCCTCCAGCTTTCTCGCTGGCTGGGCTTGAGAAGCTGAAAAATCCTTGACTTTAGACTAAACACTACTGAGCAACAACTGAAAACATCAGTGTTATCAACATTCTTCGCATACTGAACTCAAAACATAGCACTATACCAGCTACTAAGAAAACAATTAACTCTATCCCAGCTGAAACCAGGACAAGGATGAAGCAGCGCTTTACTGGAAAATCCTCTTGGAGTCCTTCTGACTAGCAGGACGAAATGTGAGAGCTAAGTTATTCACAGGGTAGGAAGAGGAAGTAGATCCTTCCTGAAACAAAAAGGCTCTTTCTGCCCTACCTTCCCTTACTGCGACTATGTTACCTCCAGGGAAGTTAGGAAAGTGTTGTCTGCTACCTTACCTGGTTGACTGCCCTTCTCCAGGGGTGGGGAGCATCAGGTAGTGGCCTTCATGTGCCTGCAGAGTCCTATAGGAGATGCAGTCCTGTGAAAGCAGGAGGGAAAAGAGCTTCTTGGACTGGCCAGCTGTTCTTTCTGTAGAAGTGGGCAAGCAAGGAGAGTGGGTGGCCACAGGCTCCCCTCACCCTCCCATGAGCATTAAAAATAGGCACCTCTCAGTAATTCAGCTTGCATGCTGGAAGAGCTAATTGCCACCACCCTGGAAAAGTGGTATTTTTTTCACTGGTGTTAATAACTATTATCACTGCTGTAGGCATGTCTATCTAAAAACTGTGTGAAAAGTCATTGTACCCTTCATATCCTTGAGCACATATTGACTCTGACCTGATGCAGAATAAGACTGAACCTCTGTTCTGCTCAAGAAACACTGAAAGTATCTTGAGACACTGATTATGTTTCAGAGATCATCAAAGCAACACTGGAATTTTGCAAAATGTAGCTCCCTCTGGTGATGTGCATTAAAATAGATACCAGGAGGCAACAGGAGACATAAAATTCTTACTCTACCAATCTCTATTTTAGAAGCTGTTTGCTTACTGCAACAAGGGCTCATTTTGAAGTGCAAGAAGTTTGATATACTTTATGCAGAACTGCTTATAGTGTCTCTTAAAATCTCCAAAATCTGTCAACATTAGTTGGCATTCAATCACAGCAGTGATAGTTCTTCAAAATTAGCATGCAGTTTGGAAATGAGATAACTCATCCACTGATTATGGTGCTTTGTTAAAATTTTAGAAAATAAGCTATCTAGATAATGAAATCCTCTCTAGAGGATTTCCTGAATAGTTTACAGTGAATATTGGAGAATATCTCTGATAGAGTAATGTGATTATACAAAAGATAGACCAAAATCAGGAGAAAAACAATAGTTAAGACAGAATTTTTTTGATTCTGTGGGTAAGTTAAGGTTTCTACATTACAGCAATACTGAAGTTTTGGAGTAAATAATTCTGGATTTGTTTCATTGGCATCAGCTGTGCAAAATGGTGTAGTTTCATTCTTGGCATTGTAATTGAAATCATGTGTTGTGGTTTAACCCCAGCTGGCAACTAAGCACCAGGCAGCCACTCACTCACTCTCCCCTGGTGGGGTAAGGGAGAGAATCAGAAGGGTAAAAGTGAGAAAACTCATGGGCTGAGATAAAGACAGATTAATAGGTAAAGCAAAAGCTGTGTGTGCAAGCAAAGCAAACCAAGGAATTCATTCACTACTTCCCATGGGCAGGCAGGTGTTCAGCCATCTCCAGGAAAGCAGGGCTCCATCAAGCGTAATGGTTACTTGGGAAGACAAAATGCCATCACTCCAAACTACCCCCTTCCTCCTCCTTCCCCCAGCTTTCTATGCTGAGCATGATGTCGTATGGTCTGGAATATCCCTTGGGTCAGTTGGGGTCAGCTGTCCCAGCTGTGTCCCCTCCCTACTCCTTGTGCCCCCCCAGCCTCCTCGCTGGTGGGGTGGGGTGAGAAGCAGAAAAGGCCTTGGCTCTGTGTAAGCACCTCTCAGCAGTAACAAAAACATCCCTGTGTTATCAACACTGTTTCCAGCACAAATCCAAAACATAGCCCCATACTAACTACTATGAAGAAAATTAACTCTATCCCAGCCAAAACCAACACATCATGTTATTAAATTCTGAAAAGTGAATATGTAAAAACTAAATGATATGTAGCTATTATTTATCAGTAATTCCTGATTGAATTTGCTCAGTTTACAAGTAATACTACTGTTTTTCTGTCAAATCTACAATCTTGAAGCAGTCTTAAGGTTGTGTCTAGCTGGGGCTTCATTCTCAAGTCTATTTGAACTTTTAGAGGAAGTTGCATGAAGGGGACTGCAGTACACACAACTTCTCAGCCTCTTACTAGATTTTATGTATTAACAGGAAAGAAAGTGAAGTTTCAAGTGAATTTCTTGTGGGAAAAAAAAAAAAACCCAAACCCACAACAGATTAACTTTTAAAAGAGTGAAAATCTCAATTAGTTGGGGTTTGTTGTGTTTTCTGTTTTTCTGACATGTTTGCTATTTTTAAGTAGTTTGTATATGGTATGGACTGTCTTTTAAATACAGAGAAATTAAACAGATAAAAAAAGAAGGATAAATAAATGTAAGGATGGAATTGGCATTGAAGAAGCATGAAGGACTTTAAGAACATATCTAAAGAAAGGCAAGTTTCAAGTGAAAAAAATGAGACACCGTAGGATGAAGCTAAGTGTAGGACAATTCAGGAAAATAAAGCTGGAGGATCTGGATGATATTTGAGGGGAAAAAAAACCATCAGTCTGGAATCCCTTCTTCATAGTTTTTAACACTAACTTTAATCTTGTTATGGTCATGATGCCAAGCTCTAGGGGAAAATAGGTGAGGCTTTATGATCTCTCCAGAAACCTGGTTTTGCACAAACGCTTTGTTCCAAGGGAAACTCCTGTGTTTTGTCTCCAGTTGTGTTAAACAGGTATCTGTAAAACACTTAGAAAACAAAAATTACTAAATACTTGTGATACGATTCCCCTTTCTTTCTGCTTGGCTATGTGATCAAGCATGCCATCACATTATGTTACCATTTGAGGACTTGTGTAGTTCCAACATAGACATCCCAGATATATCAAACTGTGCCTATTTCTCTCCATCAGGGAACTGAGGATGACTAGTTCAGGTGGAGATGTCTATGATGCATATGTCTACATTTAAGAGAAATTTATTCTATCCAAGTAAGCTATGTCTAAACTTAGAGAAGGACTTACATAGAATATGGAACAGATGTTCATTGATGCCCTGAAAAATTCTTAAAGTAGCTAGGTTAGTGATTGTGTCCTTGCCCATTTCAATGGTTTCTAGTGCCTGTCTTTTTAGTTTCTAATTAAAGCATGGTACAGTATCTATTTTAAGGGAGACAGGTATTTTCTTTTCTCATATGGAAAAAATTTGTGGTCCATTTTCTATACAGTAAAAAGCAAAAGTATACATTTTCCAATAAGGAGATGTGCTGTTTACTCTGTAAAAGCAGAGAAGTTATTTAAAATATGAAAAACACGTCCACATTATACTACTGTCTTGATTGAACTGTGGGATCTATTAGATTACCTGTATAATTTCCATTGACATTTATGCATATTGAAGAAGTCATCAGTATATCCTTGTAAGAGAAATACTATCGTGGAACTGAAATAATACCTGATTAGATGACTACACTATTTCTGAATTGTGGCAAAACCAAGAATTAGGGTCACTTCTTATTTTCTTCAGGTTATTTATTATATTGTCCATTTTTTTCCTGTATGTGGTTGGGACAGAAATGCCATGAAACAATCTTTCAGGCATTATAATAATTGTTCAGTTTGTTGTCAGAGGGAATACACCTACAAACACTAGAAGATAGAAATTTAGGTATAGGGGTAACTTGGGTAGATTTCAGTCTCAAAGTTGAAGTTGGATTTTAAGAAAAGTTCAATTGCAAGACTTTTTCTTTTGTCTAGTTAATTGTTCTGACTTGAATGGTGGTTTTTTTGTTTGTAGGTTGTTTGGGGTTTTTTGTGTTCTTGAGCTGGATTTTCTTTTTTTATGTTTATTTGTAAGATAATGATAGGACATGCATCATGTCAAATTAAACATACTTGGGTGTCTTTGTGGACTACGCAATCTATCTTATTATCATATTGACTAAGAGTTCTGCTAATTACAATTATTTTGTGCATTTTGAGGCTAGGAATCTACACAAAGTACCAGGAACTACTGAGCCTTGCTATGGCCAAAGTGTTCACCGAGTGAGGGAGGAGAGAAATCAGCACAAAAGAGCTCTTGTGTCTCTTTATGATTTTCCAACAAACAAAAGGTCAAGTTTCCTGTGAGGCTTATATCAATTTGCTCGCATCTCCCAGCTGCAAATTCTTATGTACTGCTGTTGCAAAAAAAAAAAAAAAAAAAGTTAAAATTCCTTAAATACTTTTTGAGGAAGAACAAGCAAGCATAGTGGAGGAAAAACAGGTTATGCTACATATATACATACGTACCTATCTTTCTTCTATAGAATATTTTCCCCATCTTGGAAGGCTTATGCCCTCTCACTTCAATTTTATTTTTCTGTTTGATGGCTCATTCTGCCTTCTGATGACTACCCGCTGACTAACGGGCTGCTAACAGAGGTCATGGACAACAGTTGTAATGTTTTGAGTATAGCCTCCTCAGTGGGGTTGTGATATTAAAGTTATAGTCTATCTCCAAGAAGACCATTATCATTATAAAGTAACACACATCATTAAGGAGAAGCTTCATGAAGACCATTATCATTATGTGGTAACACATCATTAGACAGTATCTTTAGCTGTACAGCCCATTGAGGAGGGTACAGTCATAACATGACAGCTCTCTAGAGTGACATAAGTCAGTCTGGCCATTTATTTCAGCAGGGTTTATTTATGTCTCAGTGTCTTGGCATCCTTTCTTAGCTACCAGTTGTTAAATAGAAGGAGTTGCTCTAGGATAAGCCTCAGGGCTCTTTGAAAAAGAAAATTCCCACTGAAGTTGGAGTACTCCTTCCAGGAGAATCACTGCTTGGTTGCAATGGGTTCAGACCCATAGCGTCTGTGCAAAAGTGACCAGCCAGAAAGGGAAATACCTCAGGTGCCTACACATTGCTTATGGATTTCACAAGGGGCATGTACTATGATCGAAACCAGCTAGGCACTGAATTTGTGAACCTACAGCTACAAAGCAAATCTGTTACTCAGTGCAATAGGTACACTTGGGTGTCTTATTTATGCCATCAGGTAATGAAAGTAGCTCAGTTATCCAAACTTGCAATAGGCTGGGGAGAAAACTAGACCCATACTACCTGTACAAATTGTATAGTCATGCTGAAAAAGGAAAGTGTAGAGAGGTCACACCTATACTTTAGGAATCAAATTTAGATGCTCCAAACACACTTAGTTTTCTCTTTTGACTATATAATCCTTTCCTCCTCTCTTTAGTTCTACTGAATCAAAGCTATGTTTGTTGCCTATCATAGATACAGGAAGCATTTCTCTTATCAATCTGTATTCATGATCATTGCCATTATGCTCTATTCATAATAAGATATGTGTTAGGTATTATTTTGCACCAATATGCCATTCTTCATTAAAACAATGTACTTTATAGTCTTAAAATAAATTTTTTTGGTTTGTGTCCTTTCAGAAATTCTAATATGTAAAATATCTTTAACTGCTCTTCTACAAGAAAAAGTATTTTTATAAGTGAAGTCATTAATTTTCTGCCTCCTTTCGGGATGAGGAATTAAAACACTTTAAGAATGAAATGTGCATATTTTCAGAGAAGAAAGTTTACAAAGGTTCCAAATTTCTGTTCCATAACGTTTTCGAGAGCCAGTAGAGGGTGCATTTTCCACAGTGTTTTCCACAGCACTGTTTAATTGGAGTTCTAATTAAGTATGTGAATAGATCTAATCTACAATAAATATATTGGTTTAGAATTAACTTACAGGGAAGCAGAGCAAAATCTGTCCGTAAGATGATCAGGCCATCCTTTTTTATTCATTCCATCTTAATTTTATAATAATAAAACACCAGTTGAGATCTTTTCTGTTTTTCTTTTACTCTTTTTGCACCCAATGGCTTAAAATGGCTTCCACTTAGAACATGGCCTGAATACTTGAGCATAACGTTCATAAGTCCATTACTTTAGCAACTTTGCAGTATATATGAATAGTGAATGGGACCGAATAAATACCTTCCTTATTTAACAAGAATCACTTCATAACAATTGGTGTGCAGATTAAAACACAAATGTCTCAGTCAGCATATAATGTGACATTGTCCCTGCCCTTTAGAGTGTCAAAATTGAGAAAAAATTCACAGTCAGGATGTGGTAGGTATGCTGCAACATATATTGGGATATGGAAGAGTCTCTGAAAACATACAAGCTACATGATCTTCAACCCCATATACCACAGTGAACATGTGACAGCAAGCCTACTGAGGGACAAATCTTTTCATATATACAATTATTTATTCCTGACTAAGGTTTTACCTCTTGGGAACACTGTGGTCTATGGAGCCACTGTTCATTTTCAAAATATATCAGACAAACAGGTTTCAGCAACAAAATCCAGATTTCCTTTCCATTTTTTCCAGCCTGCTTTTCACATTTTGTAGAATTATAAGGAATATTTAGTACTCATATGTCTCTGTGTCTTCCAAGACAGTAGCATACTTCAAGAGTTGGTATATATTATATGTCTCTGTGTCTTCCAAGACAGTAGCATACTTCAAGAGTTGGTATATATTCCTTTTCCACAGCAGATTAAAATAAGGTCATATTAGCTGCACAGCACAGTGTGTCGCTCTGCACCCCTTCCACAAATCCTGGGGCCTGGAAACGTAAGCATCTTTAAATGAGACAGTCCTTAAACAGCTCATTTTTCCTTCACCAGAAGATACCTAGCAGAATACCTTTCTGCCACCCAGATGAGTGCTGCCAAGGAACCCCTGAGAAGGTCAGTGAAAAGACGGTGGAAACAACGAGGCTGTCTTTATGGAAGCCATTCCCGTATCCATATGGCAAATGAGAGGTCCTTGCTGCACTCAGCAAAGATGAGGCACATTTACTCTGCATGGGAGATCTTCTCACCTCTGAAGTTATAAATAGGGGTGTAGTATTAGCAACTAATATGCATCTGTCTCACTGTATGTATAATGTCTCTCTGTAATGGTTCCATTTTCTAGATGACATGTACTTAACTCTATTTTGAGTAGCAAACATGCTCCAGAGGCCATTCAGAAAATAACTTTCAGAGACGGTCACTCTTAATATGTTTTCCGCTGAAGATATACTTCTAACATATTTCTGAGCTTGCTATTTCTTCTTATTCACTTGAGAGTTTTTCAGAACATAATCTTGTGGTGTTACTATTTTTTTCAACATAGAAATATAAACTTTAGGACTCCCAATGTCATTTAACAGAATTTGTAATATAATTAATTCTCGCTGGTAAATCCCAATGGCACTATATTCTCTTGCAAGATAGTTCTCTTAATCTCTGATTAAACTGATAATTTCTGATGGATGTCTAAAGATTTAGCATTACTGCCAAATTCTGTGATGTTGATAAGAACAGCTTTAATTTAAGGAATGAGAGGAGAAATTCAGCAGTGACTGCATAATCTCTGCATCTACTTTAGGATGCAAGAAGAGAAGAATGGGTGTAAGAGATAAAATAAAAGAAAGTGCTAAATTTACTAGATCAGCAGCTAGGTAAATAAAACAGCGAGTTGAAGTGCTCTGCCTATTTCCTGTAGAAAACTGAGTCAGAAAAACTTACCAAAAAATATTCTGATCAAAGCCTGAAAAACAAAAGGCCAACACTTGAACTTAGAATGCAGGATTTCAGATGGGATCAGAAGGGTGAGGTCGACTTTGTGTTGAAGGACTGTTATGTCCACACTCCAAGTGAACTAGTGAATAGGATGTGCTGGGTATGGGAGGTTGTCTTGCTCATTTATCTGTGCCCTTCTGGGTCCAGTACTTTTTTAGTTGGTGTCTGGTCCTCAGAAGGTAGGCAGTAAGGGAAGGGAGGCAAATTAAAAGACAAAAATCCTTAACTAGTGGGGCTTCCTTAATTCTGCTGCTCAGGGGGCAAGTTTGGGGTTTTTTGGTAAAAAAAAGCCAAGGGCTGTTGTCTAGCTGAGTTGTGTAAGTGACCTAAGAAGAGATTTCAGCTCTGAAGGCCAGAAAAAGTCAGATTTGCCCCAGTCGAGCTGTGTGGTAGCGATTTCTTTAGGGAAAATAAAGATATAGTATATGATGCGCTGTTAAGGAAGACAGAAGTAAAGAAATGTGTTGGAGCAAAAAATTATATTATTACTGATTGTGGACTAGTGGGAAGGATGAATAAAACAGAATCTCTTTAACATCAAGATTGCTTTGGGGAAGCATAGTGGGAGGAGAGTTTTTGGTGTTTCTCACAGGACAGATCTGAATGCAGACATGAATCATCTGTAGTGTTATTAGTAAGATAAATATTGGGAACTGTTTCATTCCAATAAATCAGTGAAATATCTTGACTTTCCTGAAATATATTGTATCCTGCTGCTATTAAAAGTAATGGTAACACAGTTATGCTTGCAACTGGCAGCCAACAGATTTCTTCACTAATCAGTTCTATAGGTTTTATTTTTTAAATATTTTATTTTCTATGACTGTTGTTACGGTAGTGTCTAATTGAGCAGTCATTAATTCATTCAGCCAAAATTAAATGGAAGGATAAATATTTTCAGAGAGACAAAACTTGAAAAATGAAGGAAATTAACTTCTGCAAGTAGATGAACTGTGAAGAACCAAGACCTTAATACGAGAGGCATGAAAGTAAACAGCCCTGCTGGTTGCATCTCAATATAGTTAAGGCTCTGGAACAAATACAGATTAAAAAAATATGAAATACAAAACATTAAGGGGAAAAGATGATAAAAGTTACGTGGATGTATTGTACATAATGATTTTATAAATGGAGTTCTATTGCATGCTTGCATCCTTTATTTGGATTCACTAAAGCATTTGATATAACGTAATTAGTGAAGCATGAGAAGACAAGGATTTAGTAGAGCAATCATAAAGCAATTAGAAACTGAATGAAAGGCAAATATTAATGGGTAAATTAGAAGCATCATAGATTCATTAGTGGGGTTCTTCAGTAATTAGGATCAGCATTATTTAATATCTTAATATTTTCAGTATTAAAAATAAGAATGTACTGGCAAAATTTGCTGTTGACAGTTATTACATGGAAAGACCTGCAAGATCTGTGAGAAGGAAATACCTGAGAAAGAGAAGTCTCTGGTTCCCCTGAGCAACACCAGGATATCTGAGCTACCAATGTGATGTAGCCCTGAGAATGGGAAATGCAAACCTAGGATGTGATTAGGGATCATACTAGTAGAAAGAGGTATTTCTGCCATTGTACAGGGTACAGGTAGGCTCTCACTGGAACACAATATGCAGTCCTCTTCACCCAGTTTCAAAAAAAGGAAACTAAGACTTGGGAAGATGCAGAATAAAGCTACTAGAGTGACTAGGGATAGCAAATATTGTAAGAGAGGAAAATGAAGGATATTGTCTTAGAGAAAATGGAAAAAAAATGAGGCTTTAGTATTGCTGTCTGTAACTGCTGCAACAGGAAAAACAAAATGGGAAAAGAGCTAAGGGAAAATATCACTACAGAAGTAGGTATAAAATGGCTGCAGATAAATGTATGTTGAAAATAAGTGTTTAAGTGGCAGAGTCATGAGATGCTGGAAGATAGAGTCTCCCACTGGGAGTCACAGGGACAAAAAGTTAATTAGTTTTCAGATGGAGATTAATTCTATTTTTGAACAGATTCTATGATATGGCCACCTGAAATAACAGGGGATTGGACTTCGTTGTGCAAGTTTCCTTCACAAGCCGGGTTCCAGCAGTTCTGTCATGAGTCTTGCAGAACCTGGTATTTTCCTGAAATCTCTAAGGGCTTGTAGCAGTGTGAAAATCTATTCTTTCAGAAACCACCTACTTCTAATGATTACAGTGAACTTGAAAATGTGAACTTCAAGGGTGCAATACTTATGAAGAAAATAAGGCCACATTTACATATATTTTAATACTTGAAAGATTTATTGCACTAATATCTAGGAGCTGGAGACAGTGAATTGCAGAATCTGAATGCTAATCCCTTATTGACTATCAAATACTGTCTATTACATCATCTTATTTAAATTCCTATATATACTTCAAGCTGGGTATTTTAGAGCTTGACCTTCATTAGCCATCTCCTATTTTTTATGTGCACTCAGCTTATTCTTAATCTTAAAATCCCTGTCAAAAAGGAAGTGTATCCCTCTGCAAACTGTTTACACCTTGATCTTGTTCCTGCAAAAACTTACAAGGGTCATGTCTAGTGTATGCCAGTGAAAAATCTGTCTATGAATAATCCATTTCTATAGGGTTGCTGACAGGAAAATTAGCACTTATGCATGTGTATGCAGAATTATGACCCTGATTTGGGAACTCGTGTGAGCTCTAGGTGATGTGCAGGCTTGGGGAAGAACCTTTCACAAAGGATAGAACCATTCCAAGGAGACGGCTGTGAATCAGATCAATGATCCTCTTTCTCCCAGCTGAAAACTGTAGTTGCATATGGGGTGAAATACTTTTCTACGGTCTGTAAGATACATTCTTGGCATACTAAATGGAAAGGCTGTGCTCTGGTGCGTTTCAAGCCTTGTAAGTGATGTGCAATGGTACCATCTTGAAATACCTTTTAAAAATCCAATCAAAATAATTGATTTTTCATAGACAGAACTCAGTTAGTCATTAAGTTGCATTCCTCACAACCCCTCAGAAATGTACCATGCCAATAAAATACTCAGAATGATTACAAAACCACTATCAGTTTTGGTTGTGATGTTTGTTTTGGCATCCTTACGTTGAAATGGTTATTCTCTTCCAAGACTGAAGTGCCAAGAAAGAATATTATTTTATTCTGTTGCCGCCCACTAAACCCCTCAAAATGCATGGGTAAAATTCCAGACTTCAGCGAGTACTCTTTTCTGACAATGACTCATCTACAAATAATAAAAAAAGATTAAAACATTGTTCTAGGCAGATGTGTGGTTATACAAATTCAACCTTATTGTAAAATTTAATAATAGCATTTATATTTTTAAAGATAAACAGATTCAAGGTAAAGCAGTGATTGCACTTGCAGTGGCTGCAGCAGGACATCTTTGGTTTGGATTTTTTTGTGGTTTTTTTTTAAACTGCTTCAGCTTTAAAAGACAGAAATTCAGATGAGTAACAGAAATTTTTTATATACTAAGGAATGGATATGTAGCAGATGAAAATCAGTGTAGCTCCACTGAAACCAAGGGGGCTGTTCAAGCTCAAAAAATCACACAGAACCAAAATTTGGCCTATTATTTTTACGGCTTTTTGAAATGGGCTTTCACAGACAGCTCAGTTTTCCCTCTCTTTTTTCAATAGCCCCCATCAATTCACAGATGGTTAGCAGACATGCAAGATAATAAACCCATATTTTTTATTAAATAAGTATGGCTATAATAATGGTATTCACTGTGATTTTACCACTGAATGCTTAAGTCTTACAGCCTGAACCAGCCAGCAATGAACACCCTTGCACATCACTTTGCTCAGAGCCTTCCTGATTTTGGTGGTTCTCAAAACAGACACATGAGATTCTGTTGTGTGGACCCAGTTGCAAGATTAATGCCAAATATTAAAGCAGCTTATTAAAACAATTAACTACTGTTTTCTGGATCACGACCATCCACACTTGGTTTGTTTCTTGATTTCATTCATTCATGAAATACCCTTATCTATAGAGAGTACTAGAAGTGTGATTGAGGTGTCTGTATCCTTTGTCGTGTGAATGGACTGGCACCAATTCAATATGATAAGCATTTATATTACAAGTGGATTTTTATAAATTTAAATTAGAAAAATGACAGTTCAGTCCCATTACAGTACATTATTTTTAGATTTATCAGTTACTTGCGTGCTTTTTGGTACAGGAGAAGTATTTCAGGAGTTTTTTTATAATTGCTAAGTTTGAATATTTTGTTCTTTGTTCTCTTAAAAAAAAAAAGAGAATTATGTAAGACAATGAAATGGATTTAATATTAGCTTCAAATTAGATTGAAATATATGATGACATATATAAACTCAAGCCAGAGTGTCCTGGTTTCAGCTGGGATAGAGTTAACTGTCTTCCTAGTAGCTGGTACAGTGCTATGTTTTGAGTTCAGTATGTGAAGAATGTTGATAACACTGATGTTTTCAGTTGTTGCTCAGTAGTGTTTAGACTACAGTCAAGGATTTTTCAGCTTCTCATGCCCAGCCAGGGCACCTGACCCAAACTGGCCAACAGTGTATTCCATACCATGTGACGTCCCATCTAGTTTAGGAACTGGGAAGTGGGGGCAGGGAATCGCCGCTCGGGGACTGGCTGGGTGTTGGTTGGTGGGTGGT
This sequence comes from Haliaeetus albicilla, assembly GCF_947461875.1. Taxonomy (NCBI): domain Eukaryota; kingdom Metazoa; phylum Chordata; class Aves; order Accipitriformes; family Accipitridae; genus Haliaeetus; species Haliaeetus albicilla. The sequence goes on from NC_091488.1 coordinate 25,682,629, forward strand.
GAGCAATTGCCCTGCGCATCATTTGTACATTCCAATCGTTTTATTACTACTGCTGTCATTTTATTAGTGTTATCATTATCATTATTAGTTTCTTCTTTTCTGTTCTATTAAACTGTTCTTATCTCAACCCACGAGTTTTACTTCTTTTTCCCGATTTTCTCCCCCATCCCACTGGATGGGGGGGAGTGAGTGAGTGGCTGCGTGGTGCTTAGTTGCTGGCTGGGGTTAAACCACGACACAGAGATAATATTCTGTCTGTTTTAAAATCAGCTGAAGTTAAATAGATTACAGGCTCAGCTTTAACTCTGCATGCAGTGGGACCAGCGAGGTTGCATGCATGAGAATATGGCTGTAAACAGAAAAATCTCTGAGCAGAGACAGAAAAATATATGTAAGGGATAGAGGTTTGAATTATTTTTCATCTTAAATGCTGGATCTGATTTTTTTAGTCAGAAATTGGTTTGGCACAGAGCAGAGGTTACCATTAGATTTCTAAAAAGTGATTTAAAACTTGTGATGCTAGAGCCAAATCCTGAGTTCAGTGACATGGTTACTCCTCGAGAGTTTAGGTGTGTCCTACCTTGAGCTGTGACCCATGTGGTTACCCTGCATCCTCTCTTTCACCTGTTTAAGAGAGGGTGGCACTCAGCACGTTGTTTAGCTTTCATTTCTTTCTGCCACAACTATCTTGGTTTTTGTTCTGAAATGCTCACTGTGAAAGCTGAAGAACAAAAGCAGAGTTTGAATATAGGGAGAGCAATAGGGTTTGTAAGATTTTAATCATCCATCTCACTAGTATGTGTTCCAGTGAAAGAACATACAAATGGAGCTTGCCGAATAATGTCTAGGATCAGCTGCCCTTTTACAGCAGGAATTAACTTAACGTGCAGAAGGATGAATTTTCAACATAAAGTTTGCAGTCACGCTGACAATGTCATTGTCATTCTACTTCATTCTTTTGTCTCTTACCTTTTTTTAGTTGACAAAAACACAAGGAAGAAAAGGTGGAGCATTTGCTGAAGAATTATAGCTAGCAAAAAAATAATTGAATCAAGTTACAAAAGGATTGTGTATCACACGAGACAGTCCTCCTCCTGCCTGGTTGTATTAATTACTTCCTCCATAAGGAATGCCAAACAATGACTATAAAAACAAAATCAGTCCCTCTATTTTGATTGGGCTATAGCAGTCCTGGCAGCATGTTGTCATACCTATCTTTTCTTTGTAAAAGCTGGCAATCCTTCCAGACATTGCCATTATAGTACACAAACACATGCAGGAATTACTGTTAGATATTAACTGTGTGTATTGAATGCTTCATTGCATATGTTTAAGAGTCTCATGAGAAAAATCTCAGCGTATGCACAGAAATGACATGTGTTGCCACCACAGCTGCTACAGTATTTTCACACTTTAGGATGCTGTCTCATGGCAATCAGGAAACTATTATTTTGTATAAGAAATAAAGAAAACTTGAAATGGCGGGTTTTGTTAGTCCTCTGCACCTTGTAAGAAAACAAACCCCACACCCTAATCCCTGCAATCTACCTCCAAAAAAATCAGCCAGCTATGCATTCTCTGCCATCTGTCCCCCAGCATATCATTCATTCTCACTTGACAAAAACAGTGCCTTTGGCTTTTCGTAGGAGCAGAGCATAAGATGATGCGAAATCTGGGATCCAAATGACATGGAAACAGATTTGTCAATGCAATGCCAAGTTATCACATTTAACGTACATGCTTAGAATATGTTTTCACAAATAAACTTAAAAAAATACCCAAGCAAAAGGTGCTTTACCTGTTTCTCAATTGCAACTAGATGGCCTGATACCACAAAGAAGGACCGACATGATGACGTTGCAAAGATTCTTTTCCCTCCCTCTAAATGCATTATAGTGTATACGCATATTTAGGTTTTGGAAGAATGAGCATCATAAATGCATGTACCCAACAGTATTTTTATAGTACACTTGCAAAAAAACCCCCAAACAACCAAAAATAAAATCTGTGTTGTTTTAGAATCTGATAATAGGCTCTTTTCAAAGCCCAAAACTCGGATCCAGTAGCGAGAATAGAAACTGAGGAACAAGATCGTCTCCATAAAGCAGCCACAAAATTTCACCGCATTACTTCTTTTCAGTGCGGTGGGATCATAGCTTTTAATCTGTACATGGCAGCTTCCAAGGTAGGAAGCTAAATGCATCTGTGCTCCCACCCCTGTTCCCAAAGCATTGCTAAGGACTTGGTGCAGAGATCCTGGTATGTGCGTGCAGCAGCCTTTCTGTCGCTTCTCTCCCTGGTTAGAGCCACCCTTGGTTGGAAGCTGATTTTCCTTCAGCCTCCAAGAGCAACCGCAAAGCATTTGGGATTTCCCTTGTTTTAACAAGCTATGCATTTTCTGTGTGAATCTTGAAAAAGTTTGCCTAGTATTCTGCTGTGCAAAACATCAATAAACCACACTTAGATCAATAGAGATCTGCAATTGCTCACACGATTAGTGAGCGCACTATGGTGCAGCTATTGGCGTGGACTAGAAAAGGCCATGAAACTTGCCATGTAAGAGTTAAAAAGGAATGGAAAACCATCACTGCCTCTGGGTAGACAGAAGACAAGTTGCAAACAACATATTTTTACCCAGAAGAAAGTAGCAGATGTTCCTGGGACAGCACAGAGCGTCTGGAGTGCCTGTAGTGATAGTAGTATAGGTTCTGCAGTTCTGACTTCATCTTAGGTGGTTTAGTGTAAGGAGTTAAAATCTCGGCACAACTTCCATCAATGAGAAAGACATAAAGCTGCATTTTTAGCAAGCTATCTTTAAACAAAAGGTTACAAATTTTTAGGTTTTTTGTCTTATGAAATGTTTGGAATATGCTGCTCTTCCTCTCCAAACCCTCCTATCTATAACAAGAAATGCCTCCATTACCAAAATGGAAATACTAATGCCCAGAGGGTTTATGGTTTTCAGCTTTTGCATGAAAATATGTGCCCACAGTCACCTAATAGTGTATTGGGACCATTTCTTATTTCTTTTCCTTTATTGCTTAAAGACACAGAACTTGATCCACTACTGCATTGTTTCAATCCTGTGTATTGTCACTCCACTGAAATCCAAAGGGTGATGTGTGGGTTTTGGCAAGAGTGAGTCAGCCCCGTGCACCTGAAGTGGACATTACTTTGCCCTCCAGTGTCAGACCTGCTCTGAGCTACGGCTGTATTTCAGTTCCCCATGATGAATGAACATCAAGAGGCACAGTGTGACTCGGAACAAGTGAAACCAGCAAGGGAAGGACGCAGCCACCGTCTGCTTCCCACCATACCACCCTCTTAAGAAAAAGTGCCGCTGCTGGGCTCCGCTATGCCAGCGGGCAGGAGCAGAAAGGTGTGCTGAGCCTGGCAGGCTGCTGCTGACCCCAGAGCGCAGCTCTTCAGGGAGACGTTTCCTTCCAGTAACGCCATGTGGTCACTTCATCTTGTGAAGGGGCTCGGGCTGCCTCCTGCTCCTGCAGGTATGAGATGCCCCATCAGCCTCAGCCAAGCGGTCTGGAGTCACAGAAGGGCAGGCAGCTGCGCTGGTACATTGGTTGTGTGTGATCAAAGAGCAGTTTAGCAACAAATGGGGAAGAAGAACAGTATAGCATATTCCACACATCCTACCAATATTGCCCAGTCCTACTTAGAATTTACAGGTTGGAATGATGTAGTAAAATGTTTCGAGGTCTATTGTTTCAATATTTTGACAAAACAAGGTACCAGCCTAACTTTTTCAGAGAGATGGTTCCTACTGTAATGTAAAGGGTTGAGATTAGCCAGCTATATATGCTGCGTAGACTATTAGAAAAACAGAACAAATGATATCATGATATTACTCTATGAATATAAGTGAGAAAAACCACTACAGAAGGCAAAGTCTAAATGATAGGGTGTTGTACATCTTTGTTTTGAGAGAAGTTTGGATCTTCAACAGATGTTTATTCCAGGAACTCTGAGGAAATGTAGGTACTAGACTTTTGCCAAGTAAATGTACACAGCTTTTGCTAACACACACAAACCAATCAAATCCTATTGAGGATTTCTTAGCTATGTTTCCAGCAGGTTTCTGTCTTCCATTTATTTGCTCTATACCTGTGAAGGCCTCTGGTTTTTGTAATCACTTTTAAAATTAATGTATTTAATATTACAGAGAAAGCACCTTCCCTCATTCGACTGGCAGTTCTTACACTAAGACAGGAAAGAAAACATAAGACTTTTCCATCACCAGTGTTAATGCATCTGGAAAGAGATCCAACAATATATTGTTTTTCAGCCACTTCTGCTCATTCCAGGTGCTGATAAGAAGATGGAGTTTTTACATGAAGTCTCAGCCCCCCGTGTCTGTCAAGACTCCTCCTACAGGTGCAAACTCCTTTTCATGGCATATTCTGCAGAAATTTGAAGGAACTTAAAGACATTGCCATCAGAAGTAGAGATGGGGGACGCGGGAGGCTCAGATAGAGCACTAGAGATGAGGTCTGATGGGGCTGTGTTGCAGCATCTGACTTCCCGTAGCATTATGCTAATGTTCTTTGTCTTCATCTATCCAGTATAACTTTATTACTGTGATGCTGTGTGATTAAACCAACAGAAACTTTAATTAAAGAATAAGAAACCAACAGATCATTTTACCCATTACTAGATTTAGTATGTATAAGCATCTTATTACTGCTGCTGCTGCTTCTTCCCAGTATTTTTCCTAAAAATATCAGGAAAAAAATTACGTTGAACTGTGACAGTTTTTGTTTGGTAAATTCGCATTCATAGCAGCTATCTACTGACTTAGTAGCCAATTCTGTGAAATCATGTAAAATCATTTAACTATCAGCAAAACTCAAACAATTGCTTTTAAGTTTTGGTATTTCTATTCCACTAACTTGTAAACATACAGTAGAATTGCTTTTGTGATTATAGCAGAGGAATCACTGACGATTTATCAAGGAGAAGCTTATTATTATTCTTGTCAAGGTGACAACTTCATTAATTATCCAGTGGTTTTGTTGATCATTTCATTTCTTCATATTAATAATTTAAACCTTTGATACATACAGCAATTTTCATGAAAGGCCTTCATATTGGTCAGCTTGTCAGTTGCACATAGAAGACTTAAATCCCAAATTAAATATCTAGTGTCCTTTGGAATCTCAGTGAAGTTAATTGAAACACTGTTTCTTTTACCATTTCTAATCCTGCTATAACAGTCTAAAAGAAATTATCAAAATAAAATGTCTTATCATCATAACCAAAATTTTAATGAATTTTATATTTTATTTCATTATTACTAAATTTTTGTGACACAAATATTGTTTCCATATGCTATTTCTCATCTATTCCTTATGGCAAAGCAAGCTGAAGAATTAAGAGCCAGGCACTGAGACAAGTAATAGATGAGATAATAAAACTTTAACTGTTGGAAAGTAGATCTATATTCCCTGTCCTTAAAAAAGAAACAGAAACAAATCCAATATCATTTTATTACTGTGTCTATGATATAGGATTGCTGAGGACTAATCCTAAATGGAGTATGAAACATGAGCTACAGTTTTGAGTTACTGCCTTTGAACAGCATTAATACATATCTGTTGCTATTATTTTGCTGTTGGGTACTGATACATTCCTCACTACCACAGCATCTGAAGATGGAGACACCAGTGCATTTAAATACATCTCTGTCTTTCCAGTACTAGTCTTTGAAGCATAGTCTCTCTTTTTTGTGTGTGTGTGAGTGATAATGCACCTTAGTCCCATCTCACAGACATGGAACTGAGTAAAACCAACAATTTTTGTCTTGCTGACCACAGATTGTTTTCAAAAGCTGATAAATAGAGAAAGAATTTTCCAAATATGCCTCTTAGCCAAATTAAGCACAATAAATATTTAGCCTAGGAAGTCATGAAATGCACCCAGACTATCCCTTCAGAATACAAATGGATATTCACATGTTAAGCGTACAAACTGAATGTTTTCCACAAGCCTGTTTCCTTAACCAGTTATAGATCTGTTACAGTACCTGGAATAGTTTGTATCTGATTGATCAGCTGCTTCATGTTGAAGTCCTGCATTATCTCTCTGTGTAGGAGCAGGCAGCTGAGATTTGTGGTGAGTATCTTTTAACTAGCAAGGGAAAGATTTTCAAACATTATAAATAAGAAGCAAAAAATTACAATGCAAAAATCAGACAGTTTTCTTTTAAGAATGAAAATTTACATTTCTATGGAAATGAGTCAAAAATGTGATAATGGGATTAAGTTATCTAGAAATGCAACATCCAGAAACAGTGGTTAAAAAAATTTGTCATATGTTACAATCACCTGTGGTATCACAGGTGGAGAAAGGCGTGCTCAACACTTTATTGGAATAAGCTTTGAGACTCTGGACTTGGTTGCCTTCCAGTGCACGGACACATTGATTTCTCTCATGCTGTATAACCAGATTCTCTCTCAGAGAATTAAGTCTCTTTTGAAAGAGATCAGTACCTTAAGGGATACCCCACAGACACACACATACTTAGGATGTTTGAAGTCAGTAGATAATTTCTAAGGTTATTCTGGATGATTAGAGGAGCACCATTCAAATACACCAGAGGGGCTTTGATATTTTACTTCTAGTTGCCTTTTTGGCCAATGTGCTTTTAATACCAATCTTCGCCAGACACAAATGACCTTTAGATCTGTCTGTATTTAGTGTAATGCAGAATTACCTCAGATTATTCAAATCTAAGGTAAGGGTAGGGCCCCAATCATATCCCCTATAGAGAGAGGGAAGGCAAACCTTCCTCACCTGCACCCAGCTAGACTGATTGATGTGTACTCAGAGAAGATCAGCAAGTCCAATAGCTAAACCCAGCAAAGTATACATTCCTGATTAGGAGCACCAGATAATCTTCATGTAACATTTCTTAAACTAGCACTTTTCTTCACAGATCATCCATACAATTAGGATGTGTTGTATACTACTGAGGGGAGAGTTAGTCTTCACTTAATGGAGCTACGGGCATACCCTGTTGGTTAACATCACCTTTGATTTTTGTAGGAATCATTGTTAGGCCTTTGTGCCCTGGGTCTTTATGTATGTCAGTGGGACCGGAACTTGTGACAGGCTCAACTCACCTTCAGAAGTGAGTAAGTAAGTACAAAGCTCTACTAGCTCAGTGTGCTCAATTCAGTAAATATTTTTGGTATTGAGAATATTGATTGACTGGTGAAGCTTATGTGGTCAGATCAATTTCTTCTCTGGGAAAGAGACTTCAGAATTTGAATTTGCCTTTTCAGTTCCTGAAAGATCTGACTGTGTGTTTAATGTTTTGCCTTTTTTCTTTTTGTTCTTTTTCTTACAAAATCTACGCTGCCAGGGTCACTTACCAATTTATTCTCTCTGAAATGTAACTTATGTGACTAGTACCGGAGGTGCATGGAAGAACATGCTTGTTGGCCTTGTCTTTTCCTTTTGGGTGATAAATAGTTCAAAGTGCTTTCACTCCTAGCCTAACAAAAAAGTCTGGTGTCTTTAGTAATGCCATTCACTATTCAGCCTCATGATAATCATTATCCTTCCTCTTGCTTCATCAACTGCTAACACTTGGATTGCAGGAAAGCCACTGCTGTCCCTCTTAAAGAATGCAGTGCAGCTGTGCCATTGTTCTAGGGTGGGAATTCATCATTAGTTATCTAGGTGCTAATTAATTTAATTTTTAATGTCATAGTACATATGCAGAAGAGTGTTAGGGTGTTTGTTGGTAATTACTTTGAGCAAGATAAGGTGCAAAAAGAAATGGCTTCTACCACTGTGAAATACGTTATTGAAGAATATTAAGTTACATACATGATATAATACACCTGTAGGGATGTTACGAATGTGATGTGTTACTTTATACAATATGCTCCCAATTATGAGATTCAAAATAATAATTTCCAAAGCTACAGAAATACAGCAAACCCATACTTCAGTTTTTTAGACTTCAATGAACTTTAACTTTTTGCTAATGTGCACAACAGCTTATATCATTCATGAGACTGGAGAAGAAGCAGAACTATACTCATCTTGACATACCATGCACACAGGACGATTTGTTTACAAGTAAAAGTAGCTTTCCTACATCTTTTATTTTAGTGGAAAAGAGATTAAAACTTTTCAGTTATGGACACCAGATACAGTTTCAATGGGAAAGTCTCATACCGCCTTTGTCTCCAGATAATTTTTGTTTTTCTAATTGAACTATAGAGATGCAGCCAGATACTAGTAACCATGCAGTTTAGTTGATCAAGATTAGGTAATGAATAAACAAAGAAATAATCAAAGCAAACTGTTTACAAACAGAAGAAAAACAGTGATTATGAAAAGTCAAAAGTATACTTAGTGAAGTAAATGTTTCACTGCAATAAACTTCCAATGATTTCTTTATTCTGTTATTTAAAACATTCTAAGCTGTAGAAGAGAATTCAAGAGAAAACTGAAACAATGTACTACCCAATTAAAAATAGGTATAAAGGCCAAAACAAAAACCTTGGGCCTAAAAATTCTGAAAATATATTTTTTAAATATTCATGAAATAAAATCATATAAATCTGTAGTGTTTTGGTATTTCCATATATAAATGTTTTAATTAAAACCACAAAATCCCGGCAACCTAAGTATATGTGGGAAAGTGTTTTCCTCTTCTATTTGTAATCAACTAAAAAAGGAAAAAAATATTTTTCAAATTCTTTCATTTGACCTTTTATACACTGTAACACAAGCTAGAGGAGTTATTCCAGCTCATGGAATTGCACACCTCCTTTGTGTTCCCAGCACAGGAGGTATGGATACAATGGGATAAAGCAGTGATCCTGACTGGAAGCAGCCATCATGGTAGCATCTCTGTGTGCAGTTTGACCAAATAGGCCTGCAGTGAACTGCAGCCACTCAGCCAAGTTAGCATCCTTATCAAGGCAGCAGTAACCCCCACTGCAATAGTTCAAAATCCTCACAGTAGTAGGCTAATGTGATATGCTACCCTACAAAAGGAACTTAATAATTCAAAATGCAAATGTCTTTATGGATAATTCAGGATGGGGAGAAAAGTCTTAATCAGGCTATGCATTGGTGAGTGAGAAGAGTTTTGCTTTCAACAACAAAATTCTCTTTCCAGAGTTTCCAGTTTTCACAAGAGTATTGCTAGTAAATATCAAATTCGGAATTTGTGCACTGGAATAATGAATGCTATATTTTTCTCTTCTGGTATTTAGAACTTGGCTTGTTTAGATATATATATGCACATTATATATATATATTTATATTTGTAGCATGAATAGCTTCTTCAGAAAACCCCGTGAGAGGAGAGATTTTGTTCATCAATTCGTTTTTACATGGACCGACAAAAATTCCTCCAACTCCCATAAAAAACCCCTTAACACCAAATAGCATTCTATAATCCCTGGCAACCTAATCAAAATGCTATGTAATGAAAACATAATTACATAAGTTCATGAGGTGAGAATGAACTCCCTAGACCAAATGCTAGATAACAAGTACATTTGGGGGAAAAAAAAGCCCAAAACCAAAAAGGCAACAAAACCACTGTGACAAACAGCCATTAAAGCGATAATGCTGTCAGAATGAAACAAAAATTTCAGTACATTAGCATCAAACTAAGCAGCCCTAAAGTGTATGATTAATATACTTGACTTAAATAGTAGGCTGGACAGCTAAGCAAGTCATAATTTTTTAAAAACGTTTGTTTAAGAAACAAATTTCCTGGAAACACCAGAGTGAATTGTCAGTGTCCAAGTTCAAAGATGGCCTGCAAGTAGAGCTAGCTAGTGGAATTAGGCCTAAATATTAAGGGTATAATTTTGCCAAATAGAATTTGGACTATTTTGCATAACTTGAAAACATTGTGGCCTTGAGTCACGCCATGTAGGCTGGAGTCACAAAACATCAGGAATGGTATGACAAACCAATAGATAATAACACAAGACATATGGATGTGTGGGGAGGGTTTGAGTGGTTGGGGGAGAGATGTTTGTTCCACACAGTCTCAATAAATTAATTGTATGAACCACAGAAAGTGATTTTGGAAAGCTGCTAATTGCCAATCTTTCACGTGCCTCATTCCTGATTTCCTTTCCCATGCTCCCTTCACTCATTTCCACCTATTCTTCGTTCCTGAATGCAGGACTTTGGACTCCACTGCACTCTGTGGTGCATCTGCTTCTCCCTTGCCATGTGCCTGGTGTCCAACTTCTCCTCCGCCTGGCTGACTTCCTCATTCTCTTTGTTTTCTCGTGTCAAAATTTTGATATGCCACAGGGGTGATTCCCCTAACACTGCTTTTATTTGAATGGTTTACAGAGAAAAAAAGCAGTCCTTTTACTGTAAATCATTACCACGCTTCTTCTTTCAGGAGGACTTCCTTTGTTGCCTCTTATTGATTGTAGTGCTGTGTCTAAACTCGAACACTAATCCTGAAAACACTTATTTGCCTGCCTGGCTACTTGCCTCAGTGATCCCATTGACTCAAACAGCAGTTTCATGTGATTAAGAACAGTGGAATCTGGCATTTCATCTTTGTCTGTTAAATACAAAAGATAGTCCTTCTAGTTGTACAACACTTTCAGGCAGCTATCAGAGGAAAAATATCTAGCAGCAACCATTTCGTATCTACCAGTTTAAAAAAAGTAAATAAAATTTATTCCCATCTAGGCCTGATTAAACTTCAATTTGAACTTGTCCTGACCAGAAAATAAATGGCCTATGGAGTCTGGATTTTTGCCTACTTGAAAAATCTTGTGTGTGTGAATATGTGTGTGTGTGTGTGTGTAGAAATATGATTTATGAAGGTATTGATTTTTTTGTTAAATAATGAATTAGATGTCCTACCACACTATTATTTATCAAACTTTTTTGTCATATAATTAAATTGTCACATAATGGATTGCAGCCATATAGATTCATTAAATATTAAAACCTACATATGACACAGTTCACTTTTCCTTTGGCTAACAACACATTTCCTCTGTTCTTTTCCATTAAGGTCAACAGTAGCTGTTCTTCAATCTTATCATAGAAGTTGCTGTATCTGTTTTCTAAGGTTAGAAAATAGATGGCAAGCAAAGCCATGAGGCTTGTAAGTTTACTTATTTTCAGTTTGGAAGTTAATTCTTCTTGGTGATCCTAAGTCTGCTCAGTAAACTTTAATTGTAATAGATAATGGACCTTTTTGCCATGCAGACAGTTATTCCATCAGTTGTCTCCAGGTGTGAAATAAGCAAGTCTGCTGAACTGTAATAGAGAGGTTAGAGTCAGATCTGAGTTCTTATTTTGGAGAAAAATATTTACTAAAGTCTAGGTGTGACTAAATTCTCAGCCTGTAAGCAGGGAGGAAAAAAAAAATTGAGAGAACTACTTTTTCTCAGAGTACAGTATTTGAATAATACCAAGGTGAAGAGGAAAAAAGCAATGTTCACGACCATCTCAAATGGATCTCTTAATGGAATTTAAAATATAGTAAAATTGAAGTGTTTTAATCCACACTGGAAGGGAAGCATGTAGATAAACTGTCAAGTAGCAGTAACTAGAAATTGTGTTTGGGAAAGAGAAGAGGAAGTTGATCAGATAGCAAATATAACTGCATCCAATGAAAGGCACTAAGACCCCTTTCAACAATGAGTTCTTATTCAAAAAAGAACTAAAGAAGCTCTAACTGAAGAGAATGTTTTGAGAATATGTCCTTTGCAAAAATAAAGTATTATACATTACTGCGCTTGAGTGCAGAATTATCTTCAAGTAGAGGTAACCCTAGTGATCTCCCATCTGGCAATATTGCTGACTCTCCAATAGTGCTTCTGAGTAATCATTAAAAAACCCAAAACAACACCCAAACCAGAAAAAAAGAAACCCCACTCTAGACATTTTTTAATGAGTACTCCTGCCCTAGATATTTTGTAATAATAAAGAAGTTATCTGTTGTAGGGGAGTACTGCACTGCACTGCCCAGATGTAGTTATTATGTTGAGATCATATTTTGGTCTGCTGCTTGTTCAGTATTGCTTGATGTGAGAATTAAAACCACAGCTTTCTTCTCTCCTCCTCCCCCAAAAATAGTTTGGGATATTTCAATTTTTTGAGCCCCTGATGCCACAGTATGGCTTGTTTTTTCTTTTCCATGTCATGAATTTTACAAGCAGTCTGATTATTGCATTCCCAATATTGCTTAATTTTCTTCTGCCTTCAAAGTTCATTGTCATTTATGAGATTGTAACATGAACTTTAATTACTTGTAACTGGAGTCTCACTAGGGATTTAAACCAAACTAATTTTGTACTCTACCTTTAGGGAAAGGAGTATGACCAAACTTTAATATACACTGTGGAGTAGAAAATGTATATAGTAAAGCTGACTAAATCTTGGGCGGGATTCCTCTTACCTAATTTCACAGGTCTACAACCTGGATGTCTATGTCTGAGCTAGTTACCTAAAGTTCTCTTCTAGTCAACAGGGATAAATAGGCACTTCCAGAGGCACAAGATCAATCTACTTGCCCCCTTTTAAATGCCTCAATTGATTTTAAAGGAAGTCTAGACTACTAGGAACACGAAAGCATTTTGTAATAACTGTTTCCTCTCTATCATCTATATCATCTGCTGTGGGACACAAGACATTGCACTGACCCGGTGAGGCAATTCTTATGCTGATGTCATAGATGCGTCTGTACATTGCTTGTTAAATGCTGGACAGTGCAACATATACAAATACTTCCTTTACACATATAACAAACTAGTTATATAGAGGAGATCCTTTACCTGGCATGCGTGTAAGTATAAGCATATAAGCATGCACGTACAAATGCACATGTACTTATAAACCCAATGAAAAATGAGATCATACCAGCATTGTCCTAGACCAAAACCAAATGCTGTATGGTTTTGTCATAGGTCTGCTGTCTTGGCCAAAATGAAACAAGTTTTAGAATAGGAGACTGAAGCAGACATGACAATCCAGGCATGGATACAGTCTGTCTCACACCACTTTGGTGAAAAATATAACAGTTTGGTTAATTATAGTTTTAAGTCTCCAGACTTAAAATCCAGGGGATTACTAGACTATGTAAATGTTGGGGTTTTTTTTCCTGAAAATTCAGGACAGTTTTTTCATGACTGTTTCTCCCCAAAGCATTATAAAAATAGCTGTTGTCCTCAGAATAGAAATCATGTGTTTTTGTAGGTGTGTATATTTTGAATGTCTATGGCTTAGGTCATGGAAAGGCCAGTATTTTGTGGCCAAAGTTAGAGTTACCAAGTTTTTTTTTAGCTGTAATGGTGAGATCTGTCTCATCTTCTTTCTTGATCTATTTTGCTAAGTGTTTTTTATTGTTTTCTATAAGAAAGCTACTATTATATGTAGGCCAGTTTCAGGGTTAAGGGTAACACTCATTGTAATCTTGAGATGCACAGAAACAGAATTTAAAAACCCTAAATATTCTGACATTTCAAATCTGTACTTCGCTCTTATGTATTCCTCAGCAAAATACTTCAAGTAAGTGGCCTTACTGAGAAGCAGGACATCTGTTTTCCAATTTCCTTTGTGGTTTTTTGTTGTTGTTGTTGTTTTTAATGCTTGTATTCTACATTACCTATTCTCAGTAAGTTTCTGGAAAATCTTGAATCAAGGCTGACAGTTTTCCAGTCCATGACAATTCAGATTAGATATAGTCAGTCTTAAATATAAAGAGCTAACACTTTTCAGAAAGAATTCATAATTCCCTTTCTTTTCAGTCAGCAGTTCAGAGGATATTGCTGCTGCCCATCCTAGTGTGACTACAACAGTCTTAAGTGTATTTTATTCTCTGTTTTTCTGTCAGTTAACTAATGTTCACAATGGCACACCAGAGCAGATTTCCATACATGAGAACTGTCGTGAATTTTTTAGCTGCTAGATATGAACATTTTCATGTATAGCTTTGGTGGTAGCTGGTTCTTTCCTTGGGAAATAACTGTACAGGAATGGACGAACTGCTGGAAGAAATAAAAATAATCTCCTGAATCAACATACTTGCTTTAAACAGTCTTTTCAGAGAAAGATTTTTTTTCCCAGATATTTCCATTTCTAATTTTCAGACACTGTAATTCTTTCTCACCTCAAGTCCCTCTAACTTCTGACCTATTCCATACTATCCTCAAAACACTACTAAATGTTTTTTCTAATTTTGCAGTGACTCTCATTTTTACAAAAGGATTACTAGCTCCCGCAGCAACTTTTCTCCTGCACAATATACAATTATGCAGAATATGAAGCGCATGCTGCTTTATGAGATTTATATGCCGGCACAGGTGAAATTTGAATTTTCTGGATCACTGCCCTAGAGAATGAAATCATCAGTGGAGATACAGCACAAACAGAAGAAGCTTAGTTAAGGCAGTATGGGAAGGGTTGTAGGAGGAGTTTAAAAATGTACTGAAGGGCCACCTCGCCCTCGTCTTGGTGCCGCAGCCCTAATGAGAGCGGTGCTGGGCCTGCCGCAGGCACTGGAAGGGAAAAGCGGGGAGGCTGGGGACAGGGGGTTGGGGCAGCCCTGCTGCCTTCAAACTCGTGTGTGGCTGGAGCCGGGTTTCCTTCAACCCGCCTTGAGTGGAATTGTGTGCCTCAAACCGCTCGTTGGCAGGTTTGCCTGCAGCGCCTGTGAAAACCGGCGCTTGTGGCCTTGTGGCAAATCAGCCAAGCTGTTGAACTGTGAACTGTAATTAGCAAATGCTCTTCATGGAAACCAGGATGAGAAATGGGGTTAAAGCAGCATTATAATCTGTTGTGGGGCCTCTTAAGAGTAAATTAATTTTCCCAATTAATATGCAGGACACTGATGTATGGACCATGTTCTCAACTTATTATTTACTATTTAATTTTAATCTTGGTTTGTGTCTGTTCTCTTGAAATAGCCTGCTTGAAAACAAAATGCATTTTGAGTATGTTTTCCATGATACTGTACTGCCAACTGTTCCTCTGGTAAATGAATGTTAGAATTGACTTTTTGATACGTTTACTGCTAAATCATTAAATATGATACCTCACCTATTAGGTACCTAGCAAGCATGGTATTAGGTAAATGTAAATAGTCAAGATTATTTTCTATTCCTACAGAGTCTAAAGCCAGTCTGCATCAATTGCTTCACTGAAGTTGCTGTAGTAGGTGATGGGGTAGATATTTTTATCCTTCTCTTCTGTTGGACTCTTTTATCCTGTCACTTTCAATTGATGCTAAGTAGTACGAAGTACATAACCACCAATTCCTAATACATCAGAAAGAACTCAAAGTCTAAATTGCTCAAGGAGCAAAATTATTAACTTTCCTGCACCTTTTGCTACACTTCATACATTTTTAAAAAAATGTTACAGTATACTGCTAGGTATGGTTTTGGAGATATTCTTTGTATGCTGCTTATTATGGAGTGGTATTAAATGACGTGGAACAAACATTTGTTGGAATATAGACATGTAAGAATTACTCTAGAAGGTTTCCGAGACTGTAAATTTTTTGCCCTTGTCTTATTGTTTGAAAAATGATGGAAAAACATATGGACATGTATCAGGATACGCATGGGAAATGTCAAGTGTTGCTTCACACTTGAAGTGTGAGTCAATCTATTATGCAAAAAAATTACACTTTTGATGAGGCCAGAAATGCCAGTGGGAGAATAGTGGTATTTTATTAATTTTTTTTTTTTTTTTTGCAATTATTCCTGTAATAAAACATTGGAAGACAACATGAAAAAATCAGCTACAAAAGATAATCTTATCCAGAAAATCTTGGGTGCATAAGATTAGTATTCATTTATGATATGTAATTTTAAAGCAGTTTCAAAATAATGTGAGAAACCAAAAAGCTTGAGTTCTTAAATACCATTTAAATAGCATCAGTGTCATGCACACATAATTTCCACACCCCACCCTGCCCCATATAAGTTTTTTATTTAACTGAAGCTGGTAAAACAACCTACACTGCATTCAAATAAAGATAACAAGCAAACTTCATTGTTGGTGAGAAGAGAAAGTTTTGTGTGCAGGAACTATTGGATAAAGGTATTTAAGTCTCACTTCTTTGAAAGTTTCTCTTTATTTTGGTGCCTTGTTAGATGCCAAGCTTCAGATACCACAAGCATGATTTCCAGATGTCTCAACAAGTATTAGAAACTTAAAATACAGGAGTGTAGGACTACATTCTGTATACTGCAGATTTTTGTACTATTTCTCCAGTTTCCCTCCCTTTCTTATATTTTTAGTTTAATTTTGGAACCCTTTTGGTTATAAATAATTTATTAGATCCCATGATGATTTCTGACTTGATAATTAGCAGGATAGAGAACCTGCCACAATCCTCACACTGAGGTGGAGGTAGGTAGAAGGTACTCAGTCCATTGCTTTCTCAGTGAGAAGATTCTATTTTTATTATGGACACATAAGCAGGAATCTGGACTCTTGCCTTCTGAGTAGGCTTCTAGTTTCTCATTTAAAAGTCTAGCGAAATAATAAATCATCGAGATAATTATGGTCTGTATTTTGCTTTGGTTTCTGTGTAAGAAGCAGTACATTCCTGTACCACCCTCAGAGATGCACAGTATAAAAAAGCATGCCTTGGGTTTCTTTTGTTGTTAGGGGTTTTGGGTTTGTTTTTTTTTTATTTGGTTGGTTTTTTTCATCTGCCAGATTTGTCCCATGTGCTGGGACATACCCTGGCTGGGTCTTTGAGGTGGAAGAGGATGCATCTTATCTGGTCATATCCGAAGTGGGTTTTGTGGTTCTTGGGACAGATACCACATCTTTACTTTTTTTTTTAGAGAGAATTAAGAACACTTATGTCTCTCGACATACATTATAAATAAGACTTGTATAATCTACTTGCTGCAGCAGCATTTAGACTTTGTGTTGAATTGCACAACTAATTGGGGAGATAAAAGAATTTAGCTCAAAAAAAAGGTGCAGATCATGTGGAGGCTACTCACAGGCATACGTTTCTTCCATCATGGGTCTTTTCATGACTGCACAGTCCATCGTTATGTGAGCACAGTTACATATGTGCAGGATTCTTTACATCACATTAGCCAGCTCCTACATCTTTTGGCAATTGTTTTATCATTATTTTTACAGTTACTTTTACGATTTCCATTCATCTTTATTAGTTTAATTGATATAACATTATTTTGTTTCACCTGATTTTCATCTAAGTTCTCTTCCTGAACTTTGTATGTATTCACATAAACATCAACTGATTTTGAAGATTATAGTTTTGCTGTGTTCCCAAGGACTATGCAGGGGGGAAAAATGCACTGTCTGGACTTAATTAAAGCAATTACGTTACCAGTGTACTGAAATCAGGGAAATCTCCAAAAGTCATGACTAAGGTCTACATCAGTGGGATAGTTTTAAGTGGACATTTCAGAAAACTTAAAATTGTTACATTATTCTGTAGGGTCCAGAAGTTATTAAGTTATTCCTTTTGAAAATCTAGGAAAAAATATGTTATTTTCTATATCCTGGAATTTTTATCAAATATGTGAAAAGGAGAAGACTTCTTTAGCCATGAGGGTGAAAGGGGGCTGTTTTGTAGATGCGGGGAACAGAGTGATTACATGTCCCTTAAAAAGACATTGTACCAAGACAAGAGTAGTTCATGATAACTTAGTAAACCTAAGCCCACCTCAAACTTTTCAGAAGTGATTCTAAATTCACCTCAGTATAAATTACTCTCTCTGGCATAGCCCCATAGTTTTAGTGTCAGTAATAGTGGGAAAAAAATCTTTCCAATTTATATGGTAAGTCCCTTTACAAATCTACTAAAGACTATAAATTTTGCATGCCAGCACAAGTTCTCCAGCTACACTTTAAATAGATCTAAGTTCATAGTACCCAGAAATTGAAGCTGTTGCAGAACTGAGCCTTGAATTTTATACTTTTTAAATTGACTATTGAATAAAAAAAACCATTAAAGTTATTTAGGAAGCTAAATTGGAATGGCTTCATTATCTAAGCCATTTCTAATAATGGAAAATGGATTCCTAAATCATGTGGTTTCTGTTGAAAATTTTGCCTAGAGTCCTTCAATAGCTGAAGGGATGTGAGGAATGCCAGATGGCGAGACATCTAATTGCCACTGCCTTTGAGATGGTTTTGGTAGTGCTCTGTACCTTTTGCATGACAACTCTGTTGCATTCTGAGGAAAGGAGAACCAGTTTAGTGCTGCTTTTGCAGAGGAACAGAATCTGTGTCTTTACTGACAAGGGAGCTCTTGGCTCTTTTGTCATACTGAAGGAGAACCAGAGTGCAAGCCTATACTTCCTTTGGTCCATCAGGATATAAATACATCAACTTCATAGTTGGTATTTCTAACTGTGTATACAAATTTTCTTTTTTTTTCTTTTTTTATAAATAATTTTATTATTCTCATGCAACTACTGTAGGATTCTTGAGTGATGTTAAAATCCCACTTGTATATGTTGGTGACTTTTTCAGGGAATCATTTGATTTTGATTAATAACAAGCAAATTATATTTTTTAAAATATGTTTTTATCTACACAAGAGTGGAGAGCTGGTTACTTGCTATTTGTTGGTGTCTGTTTTCAGAATAATGAGATCAAAATAGCTAACCAGAATTTTAAGAGTTCACCAACATGGCTTGTTTGCTAACCTAATCAAATGAAACAACAGTACAAGTAAAAAAGTGGTACTGTTGTTTTGGTGAAGTGACTAAAGATATTTCTCTATTATTCCAAGGGACTGTAGAATGACACTTCTTCTAATTACTAGTGGCATAGAGGAAGGAAAATACACATCTGCAGTTTTCTTCCTGAATCATATGGATTTCTAACACATCACCCAGATGATCAGTGAAAATGCTGGTGTTCAGTAATTATGTTTAGCACTTCAAGGGTTTGCACAGATATGTTAATAATCCCATTAATCTTCTTCCTTTATATGTAAATCTGTAGCCCAGATGTTGCATCATTTGCAAATCTTGCAATTAAAACATTTTATAACTTGCAGTTATGCAAAGGGGTAGTAGACTGGAAAATGGGTAAAATTGCTTGGCTAGGACATTACCATGGCAACACACTGACCTCCGTTCAATTAGTTACAACTGAAGATCCAGCTATTAATTATAATGGTCAGAAAAGGGTATAATCTGAATCTCCTTTTACCTTTTTAATATGGACATTTTCTCACTCGCCATAAATCTCTGACTTTAAGAGACAAAGCTCCAGACCTGAAGCATTAAAAGTGATAGTGCTTAAATACTGATGGAAAGTGGAGGACAGTAAAGGAATCTCATTTATCAGCTATATTCAAGGTGGTACTTTAACTTTTTGTAGTCTAAGCACTCTGTCAGGCAAGCTTCAAAGTGAATATTCATTATTGCTCATTTTAGCTACTGAAATTTATGTTATGTGTGCCAGCAATTATCTCTCACTTTAGAAAGCCACTGTTAATTCGGGCCAAACTAATCACCATGGGACTTGTGGAAACAGATAGATGCCTCCCTTTGTCAGAGTTTTACATTTTGCTGTAGCTAAGTTATTATTTTCTTGGCATGTTATCAAAGAAAAGTTATCTGTTAATTATAGAATACACTCTACTTTCTGACACTGGAGCAGTCCCACCATAGTCTTACAGCAACGCTCTGGCTGGACAGTAAATACCTTGGTGTAGGGTCATTTTTTGGGAGGTTGTGCAAGGTACACTGCTTCACCACATCCCTTCACATTCACTCAAAAAAAAGTGCAAATCTTGAGCCTGTGACGTTGCAATTCTCAGGATTTTAGTGTCCTTTTTAAAATGTTTTTTTAAATTATTATTATTTTCTGGTTAGCTCCACATTACACTAATCAGTAAACAGGAGACCAGGTACTCAGCACAGTAACTTCTCCCTTCCCACTTAAAGTGCAATGTGTTCGATATTCATGTAATCAATGTTGATATGTATTTATACTCTGTAGCTTATTCTTAGGATGTGGGGGGTTGTGGGTTTTTCTGGTGATAGCAGTTGGTGGCATTTGGGAAGTTTGTACTTGTAGAAGGTTTTTTTCTGTTTTGTTTTCTTTTTTTCTTTTTTTTAACACTTTGCCCTGATAATTAGTGATGAAAGGCAGGGAGTGAGCATAATGACCTGGCTGGGAATAGTCTCAGAATCACTGGACTGGGCAAAAGTTTAGCTAAACGCAAGAGCCTGGCAAAATACCTTATTACTCTGTAACTGACTTCCAGCAGTTCTGTATTAGACCCATATAGATTAAAGTGTGCATTTAAATATGTATGTCTTATGTAATAACTGCCAAGAAATCTCACCCCAGAAGGTGTTTGTGCATTTTTTATGATAGTCATACCCTGCACAGATGGCAAGTGTATAAATTGTATCCTGATTTCTGCAGCCCTGTGCAGGACTCACTCTGAAATGAAACAAGAAGCACAGAACAGTGTGATACCAAATATTCACTGAAATTATTTTGAGATGATCCCTATGCAAGATGCAAATTTGCACCACTTAGACCAAAAAAATTCCAGTGAAATCTTCTTAGCAATCATAATTACAGAGCACCAAGTGATGGACAATTACAGCAAGTTCAGAACTCCTTTTAGCATATTGATTACATAGTTGTAACAGTTTATTGTTGTGATTCTTTCCCTCTCTGCCTCTGAGGCCCTTTCTTGCAAGCCTGCAAGGAATTTACCTGTGCAAGTAACCTCATTGCCTAGGTCTACTTTGCAGTTATTTAAGGAAGCATATCAAACCTGCGGCTTGAAGACAGAGCATGATATATTACCTTGTTTATTATAGAGGTTCCCCTATGTATATAACAGCCTATGGTCGTTGTATAGTAGATGGTTCAAAGATGCAAATCCAGTGTAATTAATTTCTGAACAGTCTTCAGATTATTTGTGGTCCGGGATTGAATACAGAAACTGTAATTTCCATCCTTTTTTTGTTGTTTTTGTTTTGGTTTGTTTTTTTTTTCCTTCTCCAGAGAGATTTTGCAATACATTTTGTTGGGGTTTTTTGGGGGTTGGGTTGGTTTTTTTTTCCTTTGTAAACTACATTTAACTCCCTCTTCTCCATCAAAAAGTGATATGTACCCTATATCAGTCAGGTTATCTGAACAAAACTCTCTCTTTGAGTTTCTTAGAATTATTTTGAGAACATGCTCTTAATTATTTTTTTTAATGCAAGTAAATAGTAAACAAAGAAATAGTAAATTCAAGGGAGAATTTGCAGTTACTCTGAGCAAAAGACACATACCTATTCCAAAATGTAAGTTAGCCAGATATATGAGGCTTTCACATAGAAGAAATTTAGACAGTCCAATGAAGTAGATTGGGGGTGGGGGGAGGCTGAGAATGGAAAGAACATGATTGTAAGAAAACCTTTTGAACCACAGAAAAAGCCACTTCTCTGCTTTCCAACATAATCCTCAGCTTTTCTTTGCTAAAGTACATCTCTACAATTTTCTTCACACTGTCTAGGCTTCTTACCATTGCTATTTGACTGCACATGCAGAAGAATTTACGTTCTGGATCAGAGCACTAGATTTCCGAGGGTGGTGTCTGGCAGTAGGCAAATTAACTATTATTAAATTCCACTGAGTCAGCAAATTTCCCATATCATGTAAGTTATTTCTGCCTACTTCTACTTGAGTTGAGTTTAATGTTTCCCACTCTTTCCATGAGTTATATATTCTGATTGAATTTATTTTCTCTATGTTCCCTAAAAAATGAATCTGGGCTGTCCAAACACTTCAAAAGTATCTGGTTTACATTTAATCAATATCCTTTTGAGCATTTAAATGTTTTCATGATGTCCATTTTAACCATCTGTTCAAAGTCAATAAACCAACTCGATTGTTTCTTTTTCAACGGGTCATTTTGTAAGCCTTGCCTTATACAGGATAGTAGCCGAGACATGTGAGGTTCAGAACCAGAGCATCAAAATACGGTACATTTGGGATCCAGGAGAAAAATAAAGGCTAGACCTTATAACTTTCTCACATATCTGCTTCTTATTTATTTCTTTTGGCATAGTTATATGAGTACTCACTTGATTAACTGTTTCAAATATTGTATTTTTAAGGAAGCAGGTTGTCATACTGCTAAATCTTCATATTCTTCATACTTTACACTGTAAGTGCATTCTCAGAGTCTGGAAGGTAGACCTCAGAGGCTATGTCTATTATAGCAAATAGATGGAGAAAATCCTGTCATCTGGCCCTGCAGATAAAAGGCATAGCACAGCTTTTTGCATATGGTTAATTTCCCTCCTTTCCTCTCATGTTCACTTCCTCCCAAAACAGAATGGCTTGGTCTCTTCTGCCTGCTGAGAGTGGTTCTTGATCCATGATAGTCCCCCAAATTATCCCTGAATATTTTCTGGATTAAACTAGTTGGTACAGGCCGAACGTGTGTCAAGAGAGCGCCAACAATGTGTATCACCACATCCTAGCTCTGGCCTGTTTGACTTGCTGTCATAGGTGTAGCTAAACAGTTTTATGATCTATATCCATATGGGAGACTGCAAGTAGACGCAACCTCAGCTCTAGCCACAGATGAAGTGGTAAGATACTATAAAAGCTGTGTGGCAATCCAAGTGCAGCCAAAAATGGATATATTCTGAATATCCAGAAGTCTTATTATTTCAAGCTCAGGATTGCACATATTTGCTATATTTTCACAGGACTTCTGGTTTCAAGTTGGCTTATGTTCTATTAGCTGAGGAGGCATAGCTCTCTTGCATCTGCCTGGAGAATACCATCTGCTGCTATCTTTTCGTTAGCAGATCTAGTAACAATAGCCATGCGTGGTTTTACACATAGTGAATTCCTCACCTCAAAAAAACTCTTTTTGGAGTGCCTGATCAATTTGGTGCCAGTACAGATGAATGAGGCTCAGAGGCTGAGTTTTATTAATCAGTGGAAATATTTCATAAAGTTATGAAGTGTTTGGGGGGGGGTTGTAGCTTTTATCACAAGTATATAGTAAAAAATGCTTGCATACAGTGTGACTACATGTATATGCATACATATATGTGCCTACAAACACGTGTGTATGAATGTAAGATATGTATACTGTAGATAGTATATATTTTAGAAGTCCAGACTGTACTATTTGCAGAAGAGTTAGTTGATGAGGAGGGTGATAGAATCACTTTGCTCTGGAGAGGGGGTTTTGGAAGGAACAGAATTCCTTGTGGCATATGATGGGTGGGCTTTGTACTATCTATGAGGATAGTATAGATTGTACCATGACTACCCATATTGCATTATTCATCAGTGTGCACGAGATACTCAGTGTTGACCCATTTCTCAGAAATACGTCAGAACGATTTTTGCTTTCTCTGTCAAAGCAACACAGCAAGAATATGAGCTTCCATTTTAACTAGCCCTTGGTCCATCCACAAGGAGATGAGGGGATCTTCTTGCAAGCCTGTCTTATGTTGCAGTGGTGGGGTGGACTCTCTAAGTCTGCAGTTTCAAGTGGTTTCTATCCATAGTTGAGCAGTACACTGACCATATGCAAACAGAATCAGACATAAGTAGAGTGGGAAAAAACTATTATTAAATTACACAGTATATAATGCTATACTACATGGATGTTCTCAATGGTTTTGATTTTATTTTACATTTTCTCCCCCAGACAAACTTATGATCTAAAATTTATGTTATGACAAAGCTAAAATCAGATGAAAGAAGTACAACTTTGTTAGGAAAGGTTGAGACACTGTGACCCAATTGTCTGACCTGATATTGCTCTCATTGCTAGTAGTCACCCTACAGGCATTATCAAAGCAATTTAAACTACTGTACATTTAATTTGCAGTGACATAATTAGAACATTAGTAAACTTGGCTATTTAGTCATTGCAAGTCATCGTTTGTGTACGTGATGAAGTTATAGCAGTATGAAGGCTCTGACACTTTAAGGAGTGACAAACTACAAGTTAATTTTTTAGAACATTGCAATGTACAAAAACCCCTTCTCTTTTCTTTTTTTTTTAAACATGTGCTGCAGACATCCCTACAGTATGATCCCATGTTTGCTGAAGCTTTGACATTGAAGCATTGTAAAGTCAACCAAAAAGACAACACAGAGAAAAGAGTTGTGTTTGGCATACAAAATAGCCCCGTTGCTAGATCAAACTGCCACACATCTTTCCCTGAACATCAGTAGACATAGCTTAGTCCCATCAATAGTTTACTGACCTGTGCTGTGATAACATTTCCATCTCTGGAGTGCACAGTATGTGACATTTTGCAAGTGCATTTAATGGGGAATGGGGGAAGGGGAGATGACGCTTATCCTGCTTGTTGGTGCATACTGGACGGGGCCAGGGGTATCGATTGGGCAGAAAACTCTCCTTTGCTGACTGATTGCCACCCCTCATGTGTGTACGGTCTTTGAACTTTGTCGTATCTGGATAAATGGAACAGTTTCCAGTGAGATCAGTCAGGTCTCAGCAAAACAAACATCAGCCAAATTGAACAACAACAAAAAAATAATAAAAGAAGTCCTTGACATTGCCTCAGTGCACTAGGTAGCCACAGACAGGTTTAATTCTGTTGCAGGCTATTTGACTAAGAATGTAGATGACTGAGATAATAAAAATTTTAAGATCATGTTGCACATTTGCTTCCAGAAC